>NC_080103.1:18448335-18751710 GCF_950005125.1 Chionomys nivalis
AGGGAGAGACAAGAGGATACAGTCGCCCTTACCTCCTGGAGGTGGCTTGCTTTTAGAGGTGAGGATGACAAAACCAAACCCTTCATTTTCTTTTCTCTGTAAGATAACATCATAGGCCTCCTGGGCAGGTCTGGCTGGGAGCTCAGCCCGATTCAGGTGGGGGGATCCATTCTGTGTGAAGGCTTGAGGGCTGTCATCCTCAGATTGCTTGTCTATAATAAACATTACTGGTTTTAATATATGGAAAATAGTTTGTGCTAGATTAATATTTTAGTGCTGAGCTAATAAAAGAAAATTTCATTTCTACTACTACAAAGAATAGAAATGTATCATGTTGCCCCTCTTCCCTGGGAATCTTGGGCATAATCAAAATAAAGGTGTAGGCAGCAGGGATATATCTGACTTCCTAAATACTTAAAATATACAATATATATGACCTAATGTTATTTCACTTTTGAGAAAGTTCCTCAAAACATCTATGTGATTAGATAATTAAAAAGAATTGTTGGGCCAGCCAGTTAGCTCAGTAGGTAAAGGTACTTGTCATCAACATACATACAATAAATAAAGTAAAAAATAAAAAGCTAAGAAAATCAGAATTATTGGAATTGCTTTAGTTCTGTGAAGATTATAAAGTTTTAACAAAAGTAGATGATAGAAGAGACACAGCAAACTTCCTTTTAAAATGAACTGTAATATAATTTAGTCAGCGACTGATGTTCACAGATGTCTGTGGAGATGAAAGCGTCAAGAATGCTGCACCAAACTGTCTGCTCTGTACAGGATGCATCTTATATAGGCGTTTTTTTTGGTTTTTCGAGACAGGGTTTCTCTGTGGTTTTGGAGCCTGTCCTGGAACTAGCTCTTGTAGACCAGGCTGGTCTCGAACTCACAAGAGATCCGCCTGCCTCTGCCTCCCAAGTGCTGGGATTAAAGGCGTGCGCCACCACCGCCCGGCTTATATAGGCGTTTTATAATTCAAGTTTCCTGATTGATGGGACCAGCTGAGTTCATCACGCTACCCTGTACATAACAAGCTTGCCTGTGAACGGCAGACTCTCCTGGGTATGAAGTCATATGGCATCCCTTAGCAAGGGCAGCTATCCCTTTTGCTGCTATTCAAGGATATACAAGAACTGGAGAGTGAAATGGATGCTTTAATTGATTTGGAAAAAAAACAGAAGGAAAGATTTATTTGTGTGCTAATTTGGTCAGTCATCACTAAGAATGAATTCTATTTGTTTAAGACATATTTATAAAGCCTCGTTAGCTTTGAATTTGCTTGGTGCTAAGAATGTTTTAGCTGCTGAGTTGGTAAAGTGCCTGGGCCATACTGGGGAGGCAGAGACAGGCAAATTCTTGGGGCTTGCCTGCCTAGTTTATACAGAAAGTTCCAGGCCAATGAAGTACCCTGTCTCAAAAAAAAAAAAAAAAAAAAAAAAAAAAGAATGCTTTAGGAATAACCAAGGTTGTACTCTCTGTGCACATGTCTCCCCTCCTCCTACAGACATGAGTACATAGACACATTTAAAGCGTATATTTTAGAATCTCAGCATAAAATGCCAACACCCCGTAATTACTGAGAAAGCAGAGATGGGGTTCTTTTCCCATTGGAATTCTTTAGCCAAGTTTCTAATAAAACAAAACTGCTATAAAACACCATGGCTTTCCCTGTGATACTTCCCAAGTTCTCACTAACTACAGGCATGCTCTGACCCTAGCACCATGTGCAGCAACACCACATGAAGATCAGTGTGACTCTCCAGTGTGACGCTGTTTACAAAGAGAGCAGTCCTTCTGTCGTATTGCTGCTCAGACCACGAGCTTAACTTGTCTTCAGCACTAGGTTCAATCCCCAGCACAAAAAGAGATCAGATGATACTAGTAATTTAATAGTTAATTAACACTGACCAACACCTACTTGTATATTGCTCCTAGGTAGTAAATGGATTAAATCCATCTCTTCATTAGACTTAATTTCTTGTGCTACTGAACTGTTCTTTTGGGGAAGGATTCACTTACAAAATCCTATCTAGCTGGACTTTGTGGCAGAGACAGGCAGATCTCTGTGTAGGCTAGCCTGGTTTATCTGTGTAGGCTAGCCTGGTATATACAGTGAGTTCCAGGCCAGCTAGGGCAAACCTGCTCTCAAAAAGAAATATATTCAATGCTCACAAAGGCATTGATAAGAAACTAAAAGAGCTGTTCAAATTCTACTATCATGATTTAGACTCTGGGCCGCTTATTTACTGTCTGTGAATCTCTTTGTGGGTGACTGTACATGACTAATTACATCAGAGAGTCAGGGGATCCAAATAAACTAGTTTTTATACATCTGATTACAAAGTGAGCACCAAAAGGTTTTAAATTATATTACATTAAAGCTTTCTTTTTTACTGCACGCGTGCGTATGCATGCACTTGGACAAATGGAGGCTGGAGGGCAACTTCGGATGCCAGGGTCTCTTACGGCCTGGAACTCACCAATTAGGCTGCACTGGCTCACCAGCAGGCCCAGGGGTCTTCCTGCCTCTGCTTCCCCAGTAATGCGATCACAAATCATGCTTCCATGCTTGCCTTTTTACAGGGTTGCTATTTTAAGTACATGCCAATTTGCCTGGATTTTTATGGGGCTATGGGGATCAAATAAACTCAAGTCTTCAAGCTTGTAAGGGCAAGAACTTTACTGAGTTATCTTTCCTGGCCCGAGATCAAAACTTTATAATGAAAAGCACTCCAACTTCCTGTGAATATCTGTGACTTTACCATGATCAAGCCTTTTGATATATTTTGGTAGGGGCTATTTTGGTATGCTGAAATAGCAATATATTTATAAAAATAACCTTTAAGCTGATATTTCCATTTACAGTAATATATTGGTAAAATCAGCTAATATGATAATGTAGTAACTTATTTCTTTGGAAAACTATTTCGGGTTCTGATACCAAATAGGTCAGCATATACACTGCTGAATATTGTAAACACCCTAATAAAACAGAGCAAGGGGATCCTTAACTTTCCAGTGTTGAAAGAATTTTACACACCTCCACAGAAGATTCTTCTTCTGACAGTTAGTAACACATGGCCGTTTCGAGCAGCAGTGGTCATTAAGTCCAAGACTTGCTTGTGTGACTTTCCTTTAACAGGAATCCCATCAATGCACATCAATTCATCGGCAGCACGGAGCCGCCCGTCCTTTTCAGCGGCTCCCAGGGGAATAATGGCCCCAATATATATCTGTAAGACAGCAAAGCATAGGTTGGTCCACACAATTCAGTAAGATCAGTTGAAGAGTTTAAGTCTTCGTCTAGAAAAAGTCATATTTCAGAAAAGTAGTATTTTAGAAATTATATATCCTCCAAAGTGGTATTTCAAATACCCACACTGTAAGATATAATTCTAGATCCTCAGGGTTGAGCACAAGGAAGAAAATCCAAAGTTGCTTAAGAACTTAAAAAGCACCTCCAAGTTCTCCACCACTACAATGTAACAAAATGCTAAAAGTAATCTAAAAAAAAATGCCAAAGAGAAAGATATTCTACAATTGTTCACAGCAACCAGGGTCATTCTTATGATTCTCCCACACACACAATGACCAACAATACAATACAAGTTCAGGACATATAACCAAGAAATAGCTGCTGCTCCTAAAACGCTAGCGGGGGCAGGGAGGATGAGGGTCATTTGCATCTTGTAGAAAGAACCAGTTCATTTTGCTCTTCAGAAGTTCGAATTCTAAAATTTTATGCTATTTATAGAACTACTAAAATTTGACATTTAGAAAAGAATAGTTGCTCTCAAGTTATTGAGGATAAATCCTTTAATGTACTAAGTGAACATTGTGACTATCAACAAAACAGATGGCAATGAAAAACACATATGTTATCAAAGCACAGTATGACATTTGCTCTGTGCACAATGGGCTATAAGCTTCACGTATCCAAATGAACACTGTTACTGTAAGCTATAAGATCAATTATAACATTTATAAGCTATAAATATGTGATGTAGGAGGCTCTTTTGTTTTGTGTTGATTTCATTGGTTAAATAAAGAAACTGCCTTGGCCGTTTGATAGGACAGAACATTAGGTAGGAGGGGTAGACAGAACAGGATGCTGGGTAGAATGCAGTGAGGCAGAAGCCATGGCTCTCCAGCCCGAGATGGACGTAGGCTAGAATCTTGCCGGTAAGCCACAGTCATGTGGTGATACACAGATTTATTAGAAATGGGTTAATTAAGATGTGAGAGTTAGCCAAGAAGAGGCTAGAGATAATGGACCAGGCAGTGTTTTAAATGAATACAGTTTCTGTGTAATTATTTCGGGTAAAGCTAGCCGGGCGGCAGGACGCGGCCTGCTCGCCTCATCACTACAAATATGTTTCACTCAAAAACTGGAGCCTTTCATACTTAAAGGACTAAATTTCTAAAAGTTATAATGCAGAACTTTTATATCATATAGAACGAATGTAAGTGTGCTCTTAAACTCTAGATCATATTACTGCTGCCTTTCAACACTAAGGCAAAATGTAAAACCAAAGCCTACTGTGTTTTCTAAATTAACCTACATAAACAAAATTCTGACTTTAAATGTTTTATAAATATGACCATTATTTCTTCTAGAAATTCTCTAATGGTAGAGCTAAGGACAAAACAACAGGCAAAGCATTGAGCCTGGTGCAAGCTTTCTACTGAGCATTCTGAAGACCAGCTACTGTGGGGAAGTAGACACTAGATTACATGCGGGTTCTGAGAGAAGGAAAATGCCTTAGACTCTGTCTAATAAAGGCAGAGGTGAATAATTAGTTCAAATAAACTTTTTCTCTGGCACTAGGAATCAAACTCAGGCCCTCAAGTGTGCTAGTCACATGCACGTTTAACACTGACAATTCTAGTTCCAAATAAGCTTTGTGTATTTACAAAGAACAGAAGTAAATTAACTGATGTTATGTTTAGAGCTAAATGCTCAGATTTTAATGTGGTTTTAAACTTATGCCATACCATGTTAACCTAACAGACCACGACAGACATAAAATGTAGTGTTTATATTAATAAAATCATTAGAGGGAAAAAAAACCGAGCAAACTTAAGGGAGGGAAAAGGAAACAAAATAAAAAATACCACTGCCGTGTCTGATGAGCAATGCTCCCACAGGCATCGCTCCCTGAATATGTGGTCCTCAGCGAGGATTCGTCAGCAGTTATGGAACCTTTGGAGCAAGTTTTGAGATTTTATATCCATTCCCCATTTCCAGTTTGTTCTCTGCTTCCCGCATGTAGATGGAAATGTGATCTCTCAGCTTCCAGGTCTGGGCCCCTGGTCCATGCTTTCCTGCCATTATAGACTATCCCCTGGGAATGATATGCCAAGTAAATTCTCCCTTCTCAGTTGCTTTGATCGTGGTACTTTACTTATATTCTACCAAGTCCCCACTTAAGGATATTGACTGGAGCAGCAAGCAAGGTGTGCTGGTCATAATTTAATCCCCAAAGGGTGCAACTGCTGATCTCTGAGGCCAGTTTGGTCTACACAGGGAGTTCTAGATCAGCCAGGCTACATAGTGTGACAATGTCTCAAAAACCCCAAACCCACAGCAAAAACCAAACAAAAACCAAACCAACAAAACTAGGGGCGCCAACATCCCAAAGTTTATACTTACAGACTGGTCAGGTCCATCTCCTCCTAGCACCCTGAAGCCAAACCCTGATTCTTGTTTCCGAAGAAAAACATCCAGATCTTTGGTGTTTGGTGCTAAGGAAAGTAAGAATATTTAACTATAATTTATTTTAACTGTATTAAAATAAAATAAAGCACAATATTTAATAGAAAAATACTATAGAGCAGTCAAAAACTATAATCTCATAACTATCAGATGCATGAAAATTTATGTGAGAATTTAAGGAAATTAAAATGCTAATCAAAACCGGGTCAAGACCGATTGGGTTAAACATCAAAGTCCTATCCTTTCAGTATTTCTTTGGCAGTAATGTCTAACATTGTCCAACCAATATTACAATATTAAGTTCTGACTGAACAGCTGATAGTGCAAATAATAAGTTAACATTTGAGCAAGGTTCTTTAAATCCTAGAGAAGAGAGCCCCCAAATGCCTTATTTCTACTCTTAAGGGAACAGTTTTGTCTAAGGAAAATATTTCCTTGGGGAACTATTTATTTAGCCTAAATGTGTAAAGAAGAAGAGAAACAGGCATGTAATACCTCTTAGCAATCCCATTTTCTAGGTCAGTAAACTAAGGGCCTGAATAACTCATCAGATGTCTTCCAGTGGCTGGCAGAGCTAAGATTTAAACCCAGCTTGACTCCCCAGGTGCCAGGCTTACCCCCACAATCTTGTCCCCAAGGAGCTGGTAGCATTAATGAGAATATAAAATCAGACAAAATCATTGCATGCCTAAGACTCTGTCTCTGGGAAAATATTAGCTTTATTTATAAGATACATTTATCAAAAAGAAAAAATACAGAAACTGCCAGGAAACTACATTTAAAAGTAAGGGAAATGTGGTGTAGGGTAATTTCCTGGCAATTCTTTGGAAGCAATGTCTTTTGATAAATACTTCCCATTAGCGTCATGGAACTTCAGGGTAGAGGTGGGTGGCTAAGTGTAGAACATGTGCTCAGTGGGAGTGAGGCGCAAGGTCCTTGGTCCAATTGCCGCAGCAACAACAGCACAATACTAAAAGCCCCTACCAAATAAAGCATTGGAAGCAGATGAGCTGGGCTGGCAGGATGGCTTAGTGGGTCACTTGCTGTGAAGCATGGAGAAGAAGCAGAAGTGGAAAGAGAACCAACTCCACAAAGTTGTCCTCTGACCTCCACATCCACATGTGTCTGTGTCATGTATGTATCCATACACACATTACACACACATATACACACAGCAATAAAAAACTAAAAAAAAAAAAAAAAAGAGAAATCATGAGTCAAACTCACTGGTTTTATATAGGGGCCCAATGACTCTGAGGGATTTCTACCTATGTTAAGAATGTATCAGACTACAAATAGACAGCCTGATGAAATGGGTACTACACGTTGCTGTATTAATTTAAATTCTTGCTTTGCTATGCTTATACATGGTCTGATTCTCACCTTTCTGAATATAGCCAACAGCTATCGAGAAAAAGATGTTCAACTAGCTATATGAGCATGAAGCCAGTTACATACTATTTCCATTTATGTATTCCTTTTACAATGCAGATACAGTTCTATTTCTTCTTTTATATTTTTTATTCAAAAAATTTACTTTTCATTTTACATGCCAACCCTAGCTCCCCCTGACTCCATTGCTGCCGCCCCCCCCCCCCACGTCCCCTCCTTCCCACCTTCCATCCACTCCTCAGAGGGGGTAAGGCCTTCCTTGGGGAGTCAACAAAGTCTGGGATATCATCTTGAGGCAAAACCAATACCCGCCCCCCCAGTATCAAGGCTGAGCAAGGTATCCCACCATCGGGAATGGGCTCCAAAAAGCCAGTTCCAGCATCTGGGACAGGAACTGGTGTGACTGCCAGGGCCGCCCCCAAAGATCAAGCCACATAACAGATCTACTTCTTAAAAACAAATTAAGTTTTCAAAAATCAAACCTAAATAAAACTGAAATTTTACATCAGAAAAAAATTATCATTAGTAATTAAATTAGTGTAAAAGGCGACTTTTGTTGTGTTTTCTTTTTGTTTCTTGGGACAGGGTTTCTCTGTGTAGCTCTGGCTGTCCTAGAACTCACTCTGTAGATCAGGCTGGCCTCAACTTCACAGAGATCTGCCTGCCTCTGCCTCCTGAGTGCTGGGGTTAAAGGTGTGCACCATCACTACCTGTAGATACCATTTTTGTTTGTTTGTTTGCTTGAGACAAAGTTTCTCTGTATAATAGCCCTGGCTGTCCTGAAACTAGCTCTGTAATCCAGGCTGGCCTCTACCTCCTGAGTGCTGGGATTAAAGGTATTTGCCACCACCGCCCGGCTCCCTGGTGATGCTTTTAAACTGTGTACTTTCTTTTCTCCTCTCAATTGACTCCTTTAACAAGTCCATGTGCTTTCCCCTTTCTACTTCACAACAATCTACTCTGATTGACCTGCCTCCTCTAGCCAGAAAGATCTTTCTAACATACAAATCCAGCACCATTTTCCCTACAGCTAAACATATATTCTGTGTTCTCGTTTACACATCCAGTTCCAGCTTCCTCATCTGATGTTCACAATCTGTGCTCCTCTCTTCCTCTGGCTTCTTTGCCAATCATAGCCACACTGCATTTCCTGAGGAACACAAGCTAAGGAAGATAACACACAAGTGTTCCTCCGTTTGTCTTAACATCTCCTCATCCTTGACGGCTTAAGCTTGCTTCCCTTAGGAAGCTTGACTTGGTATTTCCTACCCTTCATGCTGAGGAATTGAGTATTTCCTCCTCTGCATCCCAGTTTCTCTTTCTGTCACTGTAGGTGAGGCCATGTGTCCTAACTGACCCAGTCACCTCTGGTCACACCCAGCACACTTCCGCTGTGCTGCTACACTCCACCCTGTGGACTTGTTTCATCATGTGCTTGTCTGCTCCATTTAGATTAACAGTATTTCTGGGTGCAAGTTCCTATTTTTCTCAGTACTGCAATTTGTTTAACATGGTATCTAGTGGACAGCTTGTACTTTAATTCATGGTTTTGAAAAACAGAAAGAATACTGAATGTACGTGGAAAGAAAGCTCAGGATGACATGAAATGGGAACGAGGGATAGTTTCTCAATGTGCTTGTGAAGAATAGCAGAGCACCATTTTGAAACAATGCAGATTGATCATGTTGCATGCTTCCTTGAAATATCCCCAATTACTTACGTTTATCTTCATATAAAGTCTTAGATTTCAGGTAGACCTCAGAAGGATCCAATTTCGGGGATCCTGACCTGATAATGCTGGGTGGAAAAGGCATAGGCTGGGGAATAGGTTCATTTATGGCCTCCAAACTTCCTGAATTTTCCTTTGTATCAGTTTTCTAAAATAAAAAAAAAAAAGGCCTTACTTAGAATTTTAAAAAGAAGATGGTTGGTTATTTCATAAAACTGCTGTAAACTGGACATTTTGTACAGGTGGCGAAAGTCCCAGAAGACTGGTCGTGTGTCCGTGAGTTCACTAATACAGCATTCTGTCGGGTTAAAACACATTTAACTTATATGAGAGTTATTTATCTCACTCTTTAGCCCTAGTGGCCTGAAATATACTATGTGCTCTCGCTCACAGACTATGAATGCATGCTCCCTGCCTCTGCCTCCCAGATCGAAAGACCTCCTCCACAGGAGCAGGAACAAGGAAGCAACTGCTGAGGGAGCAAGCCTGAGCCAAGGACCTTTGTGGAACTGGGCATGAGTCAGAGACCTCCAAGGGAGCAAGCCTGAGCCAGAGATCTCTGCAGGACCAGGCTCAAGCCAGGGACCTCCATGGGAGCAGGTGCAAGCCAGGGACATCTGTAGGAATAGGCCTGAGCTAGCAAATTCCACCAAAGCAGGTCTGAGCCAGCAACCTTTGTGGGAGCAGGTACAAGGGAGTGACCACCTAGGGAGCAGGCCTAAGCCAGAGACCTCTGCAGGACTGGAACAAGTAAGGGACCTCCTAAAGAGCAGACCCCAGTCAGTGACCACCCACCAGAGCAGGTCCAAGCCAGCAACCCCCACTGGAGCAGGCCTAAGCCAACAACCTCTACCGGAGCAGCCCCAAGCAAGCAACCTCCATGTTAGCAGGCCCAAATGACCTTGGGGATTACAGAGTACCCCAGGAAGCACCAGTGGCCTCCGGGAACACTGAGTAACCTCTGGAGTGACTGGAATCATGACCCTGACTACTACACGAGGAACCATTTGAGCCATGGATCGCCTGGCACCTTGAAGATTGATCACCAGAGACACAGCCCCAACTACACCAATCAGAGAAAAAAAGGATAAACAAGATAAGAACACAATGAACACCACAAAGAGCAATATGACACCAACAAAAACTAGTGGTCCTCCAACAGCAAGATATAGATGAAGCAGGAGAAAATGACCTAAAAAATAATGTTTGAGGCCCTTAAAGAGGAAATGAAAAATTCACTCAAAGAAATGGAGGAAAAGACAAACAAAAAATTGGAAGAAATCAACAAATCCCTTAAAGAAAACCAAGAAAAAGCAATCAAACAGATGAAAGAAGTGATTCAAGACTTGAAAACTGGAATAGAGACAATAAAGAAAAGGAAATTTTGGAAATGGAAATTATGAGAAAATGATCAGAAACCACAAGTGCAAGCATAAACAGTAGAATGCAAGAGATGGAAGAGAGGATCTCAAGCGCTGAAGATACAATAGAGAAATAGACTCATCGGTCAAAGAAAACATTAAACTAACAAAAGCTTAACAGAAAATATCCAGGAAATATGGGACACCATAAAGAGACCAAACCTAAGAATAATAGTTATAGAAGAAGTCCAACTCAAAAGTACAGAAAATATATTCAACAAAATCATAGAAGAAAACTTTCTGAATCTAAAGAAAGATATGTCTATGAAGGTACAAGAAGCTCACAGAACACCAGACTGGATCAAAAAGAAAGTTCCCTTGTTACACAATAATAAAAACACGAAACATACAGATTAAAGAAAGAATATTAGACCTGCAAAGGTAAAATGCCAAGTAACATTTAAAGGCAGACCTATCAGAATTACACCTGACTTCTCAATGGAAACAATGGGAGCTAGAAGGTCAAGTGTTTTGCAGACATTAAGAGACCACGGATGCTAGCCCAGACTACTACACCCAGCAAAACTTTCAATCATCATAGACAGATAAAACAAGACAATCCATGAAAGAACCAGATTAAACCAATACCTAGCAACAAATCCATCACTACACAAAGTACTAGAAGGAATACTCCAATCACATTCACACAAACACAGAAAATAGATGATTTCACAGCAGCAAATCTCAAAAAAGGGAAAAACATACACAATAACATCACCACCAACAAACCCTAAAATAGCAGGAACTAGCAATCATTGTTTATTAATATCTCTTAATATAAATGGACTTAACTCACCTACAAAAAGATACAGGTTAACAGATTGGATATGAAAACAGAATCCATCCTTCTGCTGTATACAAGAAATACACCTCAACCTCAAAGGCAGGCATTGCCTCAGAGTAAAAGGTTGGGAAAATTTTTTCCAAACAAATGGACCTTAGAAACAAGCTGGTGTAGCTATCCTAATATCTAACTAAATAGAAATCAATCAAAAGAGACAAAGATGGGCATTTTATATTAGTCACAGAAAAAAAAATCCATCAAGAGGAAATCTCAATACTGAACATCTATGTCACCCAAACAAGGGCACCCTCATATGTAAAAGAAACACTTCTAAAGTTTAAATCACACTAATAGTGAGAGACTTCAACACCCCATTCTCGACACTGGACAGGTCTGCCAGACAGAAACTTAACAAATAAGGGAACAGATGTTATGAATCAAATGGACCTAACAGACATCTATAGACATTCCATGCAAACATAAAAGAATATTTCTTCTTCTCAGCACCTCAAGGAACCTTCTCATTACCATATGAGGGTATACAGATGTATATGAGGGTGTACAGACAGAGGTCAGAGGAGAACTTTCAGAAGTCAGTTCTCTCCTTCCTCTGTAGGTTCTTGGAACTAACTGGGGTGGTTAGGCTGGCAGAGCAAGAACCTTTAATCACTGATCTATCTCACTGGCTACAAAGTGATTTTTTATAGCTATCTCACTGGCTACAAAGTGATTTCTTATAACAATTATACATACAAAATTCAACAACTAACCAAAAAAAGAGTTTGAGATCAGTTATGTATCCTGAAATTTGTTGAGAAGAAGATTCACACCACCTAGAATGCAGGGCTAACAGTATTGCTCACTGATCTAGATGCAATGAGATAGCAGGAAGGTGACAGAGCTGCTGTGGAAACTTCTTCAGCCAATAGCATTTAAGATACCAGCCCAACTTGGGCATTGTTTTATGTACTATAAATGCAGATGAAAAGCATGCATGGCCGTCGCTGCTGCTAGATTCAGTTCCAGGTTCCAGTGCAGAGGATTGCATATCACTACCCTTATTGTGAATTTATCCCCAAATAAATAAACCTTTGCTATACTCCATTTTGAGCTATTGTGGAACTTTTCGGAGCAACAACAAATTGGTGCCCACATGGCCTGAGTCCATGCTATTGTGGGGCCCTGGCCAGATCCGTGCCTATAGTTTCTCCTACCTCATGCAGCTGAATTACCCCTCTGAAGCTGGACTACTCCTCTGTTGCAGCAGCACAAGGTTTGGCTTGGCTGGTCTGCTGCAGCAACATGGCAATTTCCTGCCAGCCCACGCCCGTGTGTTTTGGTTTCGCCTATGCAGCTGAGTTACCACTGCCACGGTTTCCTTTTCCTGCTACAACTCCTCCGTGGTTTCTTTGGCCTATGTATTTTACCGCCACAACCAAAGCTAGGATCTGCTTTTCTGAGGTTCAACTGCTGCCATGCCTGCCTGCTCTGAGCAGGCCGAGCTCTGACCCTTGGAGCTCTAACCCTGCACTTGGAATACAGGTTTCCATTCCCAGTTCAGATCCACAAATGCCTAACCCGAGCTCTGGCCAGTAGCCTCACAGTTCGTGACTGCCTGCAAGATCTGGGATCCCTTACCTTCTGCCCAACTCAAACTTTCTCCTTAGGTGGATGTGCTGCTCTTAATTAAGCAAATGTGTTAGTAATTCTAAGTCTCAGGTAATTCAGGTACTGATCTAGGACCTCCCTTACTGCTACAGCTGTGACACCTGCTGGCCAATTTTGATTATAAAACTTACAACAATTTTCTGAAAATTATAAGAGTTAAGTTAATTTGATTAATAAATAAATAAATTTGAAAATTGTAAGCCAACCCCAAGATAATGGCAGACAATATCACCATCCAGGAATTTAACAACCTTTTTGTTTCTACTATGGATGGATTTCTGCAAGAGCTACATGGACCTACTTGGTACATATGTTTTTGTGGCCATGGTGGCTATTAGTTTTGTTCTTCATATTATATCCTTAAAGAAATGGTTTTATAACAAACTCAAGAATGAGAAACTTTTAGAAATGATACAGTCTTTACAGACTAGTAAACTAATGAAGTTAGGTGAAAGGATGCATACTATTGAAAATGATAACCTTAATTTGACAGACAAAATTCAATCCATGGTCAATGGGTTATGAAACCTTGAAAAATGGTACTGAGAAATTATCTGAAAGGATTCATAGTGTTGAAATTGACAATAAAAATTTATTAAAAAGTTATAGGATAGCAGATAGAACATCCCTCCAAGAAGGCAATCTACATGTCATCCATATAATCTCTAAAAATGAGAAGCTATCACTAATGAAAAAATTTAAAACCCTGAAATCACATGTGCAGAAAGAGAACCAGAAATTAATTGATTTGATGCAAACATTAGAAATATTCACAGGTCAAGAGATTCAGGCTTTACAAAAGACAGTGATAAAAAAAATTGACTCAATTGAGGAAGTTGTCAGAACTGATACGCAAGGAGAGGAAGTACAGGCAAAGGATTTAACATTGTCAGTATCTCTCAAGAGTCAAAGATGACTTACCAAAGACTTTCAGCTACTTATCCTGTTATTATCTCTGAAAAGCCAGCAAATACTGAATACCCAAATAGATATACAGAATGTAAATGGGAACCCATATGTATGAAAGATCTAAAAGATCTTATGCAAGCAGTAGTATTTTAGGGCATGCACTCAACTGATGAAGGAAGGTCATTTGTCAATAAACAAACTGCCTTGGCCCATTTGATAGGCCATCCCTTAGGTGGGTAGAGTAAACAGAATAGAATGCTGGGAGGAAGAGGAAGTGAGCTCAGACACAATGCCGCTCTTACCCAGGGCAGACGCGATGAAGCTCCCACCCAGGATGGACGTAGGCTAGAATCTTCCTGGTAAGCGCACCTCAAGGTGCTACACACATTAATAGAAATGGGCCAGGCAGTGTTTAAAAGAATACAGTTTGTTGTTATTTTGGGGCATAAGCTAGCCAGGTGGCGGGGAGCTGGGTGGCAGGAACACAGCCCGGAGCTCCTACAACACTCAACATTTGTTAGAGAGTTGGTAAAGACATGGGCTTTAAGCATAGGGTTACTCCACATGGTTGGCTTCCATTAGTCTGTGTGGTGCTAGAAGATGGCCACAGTTATAGTGGAAGTGCTACAAGAGAGAGGAGGCTAAAGCCCTGGAACATCAAGATAGAGCAATAGGATTTGAGGCTTCCCAATATCAAATTCTTGGTGAGGGCCATTATGCTGATCCACAGAGTCAAGCCATTTACAATGAACACATCTCATCCCTATGCCATACAGTAGCCTTGAATGCTTGAGACAGAACTCAAGAATCAAAAAGAAGAATTGAGTCAGATACTAAGGTCATATAAGGTCCAAGAGAACCCTTTAATGACTTACAAAGATTCACTAAAGCTATACAAATAGGGGTAACAGATCCAGAAGTTAGACGAGTACTTATTGAATCTCTGGCTTTTGAAAATGCCAACTTAGAATGCAAAAATGGGCTTTAAAGGTCAGATCAGCACCAGTGGATGAATGGATTCTGAACACATCCAATGTAGAACCATTTCACAATAATACTGAGGCTTGGGTGGGAGAAGCAATTTTTAAAGGTATGAAGAGACATCAAAATACCAAATGTTTTACTTGTGGTAGAATAGGACATCTTGTAGACAAAGCATTCCTAGAAATAATGTTTCTTCTGGTAAGAACAAAAATAGAAGGTCTCAATCTTCAGGATTATGTAGAAGATAGAGCAAAGGTCGACACTGGACCAATAAATGTAGATTAAGAAGAGAAAAACAAGGCAATCCATTGCCATTAGGAAACTCCTAAGGGGGGGGGGCTCTTACAAGCCCCTAGGTCAAATGTGGTCTAGTCATTCCCAGTCACTGTGGAAGACATGCCTCTCCAGGAACATTAGAAAATCCAGTGCCTGTTGTAAAAAAACATACTGCTCCAAATGACAGAATAAACATGGAGGATGAATCAAAAATTCAAGTAGAATATAGGAAGAGTATATTTTGGCAGACTTCTATAAATGACCAAAGACCAAAACTTCTCGGCTTTGTAATTATAATAGAAGGATTATTGGACATGGGTACAGATGTAATTATTAATACTCCAGAATCTTGGAATCTGAGTTGGTCTCTATAGGAGGCAGAAGATCAATTCCTAGAAATTGAACCCTATTTCAAGTAAAACAAAGCATGAGATAGGTTGAATGCATAGGGCCAAAAGGACAGAGAGGAAGGCTGAGGCCATATGTGGCTAAAATAGAAGTGAATCTATGGAATCGTGATCTGTTGCAGCTATACAATCGTCATATTAACATTCCTGCAGTCTCATAAAAGGAACATAAACCAACACATGTTTCTGGGAAGGATATTATGAGGTACTATAAAAAAAAGTCACCAACCATTCAGGTTGAAAAAAAAAAAAACACAAAACGACTAGCAAACTTTCAGAGGTACCAATGACCCTACCTTTAAAATGGTTAACTAAGACATCTATATGGGGTAAACAATGGCCTTCAACAATAGAGAAAATGCAGGCCTTAGAACAGCTGGTACAGGAGCAACTACATACTCAGCATATTGAAGAATCAACCAGCCCTCAGAATTCTGTATTTGTTGTTAAAAAGAAATCTGAAAAATTGAGAATGATAACAGATCTAAGAGCTATTAATAAGGTGACTCAACAAATGAGCCCTCTACAATATGGAAATCCTTTGCCTTTCCTATTGCCTAAAGGATGGCCTCTTATAGTTATTGATTTAAAAGATTGTTTCTTCACAATACCTTTGCAAGAAAAAGACAGAAAAATTTGCCTTCACAGTGCCTACTTATAATCCTCAGCCTACTAAAAGGTATCAATAGAAAATCCTCCCACTGTGAATGATAAATAGCCCTACCTTATGCCAATATTTTATAAGTCAGCCATTGGCAATAATATGCAAACAATTTCCTGAATATATAGTATACCACTACATGAATGCCATTTTGCTATCTGATTCAAATGTAGATATTTTAGAAAGAATGTTGAAGAAGTAAAGAAAGTTTTGCCTAGTTGGGGATTACAAGTTGCTCCTGAAAGAATACAAAAAGGAGATTATATCAATTATCTAGGTTATAAAATAAGTTTACAGAAAAGTAGGACACAAAAAGTGCAAATTAGGAGAGATTTATTGCAGACTCTTAATGACTTCGAAAGATTGCTAGGAGACATTTTTAATCTATGGCCCACTTCTGGGATAAAACTTGATCAAATAATTCATTTAAACAAAATCTTAGATGGTGACAAAGACTTAAATAGTCCCAGGGGATTATCAAGTAAAGCTGAGAAAGAACCAACTAAACAGAAACTACAGGAAGTACATGTAGATCATGTTGATCCAAATCTTAACTGTATTCTGGCCGTATTACCCTCCAAATATTCCCCTACAGGAATTTTAATGCAGAGGGAAAATATTGTCTTAGAATAAAATGAATAAAAAATTAAAATCTTCTATGGAAAAGACATTTGAATTAATTATAAAATTAAAACTGAGACTTCATCAATTAGCAGGAATAGACAAAGCAGAAATTATAGTAACTTTTATTAATGATGAAATTACAGAAAGACAATGAACCATAGCAAAAATCTTGTACTAACTTTTTTGGGATATATTAATAACAACTATCCCAAAAGTAATAGAATTAAACATATAAAGAGAACTAATTGGATCTTTTCTCTCATTGTATGTGACACACCAATAATTGGAGCCCCTACAGTCTATACTAATGCAAATATACAAATCAGAAGATTTAGGTAAAGTGGGGCAAAGCCCTTATGATTCTGTCCAAAAGTCAGAATTAGATGCTATTCTCATTTTACTAAGGGATTTTTAAAGAACATCTCAATAAAGTTACTGATTTGCAATATGCAGAAAACGTTGTTTTGCATATTAAAATCACTGAATTTTTACCAAATGATACAGAATTGACTTCATTATTTATTCAGATTCAAGATATAATCATCAACAGGCTTCGTCCCACATATATAACACACATCAATCCCATGAGTCTGCCAGACACTCTAGCACAAGGTAATGCAGAAATTGATCAATTATTGATTGTAAATGTGCTGAAGGCCTCAGAATTTCATTAAAAAAATCATGTCAATAGGAAAGGTTTAAAAAGGACTTTTCTATTACATAGCAACAAGCTAATGAGATTATAAGATGTCCTACTTGTTCTTTATATAACCAAACACTACTACCTGCAGGAAGTAACCCAATGGTTACTCAAAGGAATGAAATCTGGCAGATGGATGTGTTCTACTTTGTAGAATTTTGAGAAAATGAAATATGTACACCACACCACTGATAACTATTCAGGTTTTCAATGGGCAACTGCTTTGAGTTTGGAAAAGGCTGATTCAGTAATCACAAATTTACTAGACGTTATGGCCATCATAGGTGTTCCTGAACAAATAAAGACAGACAATGGCCCAGGATATGTCTCTAAGAAAATGAAACATTTTTGTTTATTATAACATAAAACATATTAGAGGTACACCACACCATCCTATAGGACAGGCAGTTACAGAAAGATCAAATTAAATTATAAAGGATATGTTAAACAAACTGAAACAGATGAAAAATACTCCCAGAAATAGATTGCAAATGCTTTATTAACCTTGAATTTTCTTAATGCTAATGAGAAAGGAATATAGGCAGCAGAAAGACACTGATAATAGAAAAACTTCTGAATTAAATCAGCAGGTGTGCATCAAGGATGTATTGACCTCAGAATGGAAAGCAGAAGATGTGCTTTGTTAGGAAAGGGTTTTGGCTCTTCTTTTCACAGGAGAAAAGCCATGGATACAATCAAAGTTAATCAAGGTTCGGTTTGAAATGAAGAAACCTCTTGATAAAAGAGAAATGACAGCTTATCCACAGAGATGACAATCCACAGGTTGTAAGGAAACCTCATTAGGGTTGGGGCAGGGTTCTGTTCTTGTCTTTACAGGAAAATACCCATTTCTGAAAAGTCATGAGAACATGGATATCTAGATGCTTAAAGAAGAAAAGATAGCTATCAAAAAAGAATCAAGTAAAGAGAAATCTGACTGATGATACCAATATCCTCTGCAGGATAAGATCTTATTGACAAACATATAATAGTAGTCGTCATTTATTAAAAATAAAAGCTGGTTTTGGAGTTGCACAATGGTTATCCTTTTCTAAATCCAATTCATAGATTCTGTCTCGTATCAGGGGCCACCTGGTGTAGAATAGAAGGAAGAGAAATCTGCTTTCACTTCTTCCCGTAGCTATTTTTATTTTATTATTATTATTATTATTATTATTATTATTATTATTATTATTATTATTATTTTGATTTTCAAGACAGGGTTTCTCCGTAGTTTTTTGGTTCCTGTCCTGGAACTAGCTCTTGTAGACCAGGCTGGCCTCAAACTCACAGAGATCCGCCTGCCTCTGCCTCCCGAGTGCTGGGATTAAAGGCGTGCGCCACCACCGCCCGGCTGCTATTTTTATCTCTATGGTACATTTAGTTGAATATTATGTCTATATGAATAACTTTTAAGTTTTCCACAATGAACAATAAATTTTCCTGCAGCAATCTTTGAAGTCTCAGGAAGAATATGGGGCCCTACAACAATGATTCCACCTGGTTGATATGATGCCATTATGCAGATAGCAGCACTAAAATCAGTTTTGGATTACAAACTACTCAAGATAATTTCAAATTGGCTAGCTGACATAGTGCACCTTCTTACAACATTCTGCTCAGAACTTCAAATAAGAACTTCAGAAAAACCCTACCATCTACTCAGAGACTATCTACAATTATAGTGGACAGTAATCTTGAAACTTAACCATCATTTTAGTTTTTATAGAATCCCATAGAAATAACATTGCCCCCACGACAGGGGTAAGCAATTAAAGAAGACAACACACCCTCTCCCAACAAAGTTTGTCATCAGGGTTAGGGATATCTATTAGGGGTTTGCTATAAGTGGTATAGAGCTAGGGGTGGAAATAAAGTAGGCTCAGGGATCTCTTTTGAAAAACAAAAGGAAAATAGATAAGATGGGATAATAGGTAGATTATTATTTGTGAGCTATTACTTATAGACAATTTACATTGGTATAAATTCTTGTATATTCATATAAATTCAAATTATATTTGTTATATTGAACATGCTCCTATTTCTGTTTACAATATTGATACACCTATGCAAAGTTATTTTGTCTTATTGTATGTATACATGTTTCTACCTCTGCTTAATATATTGATGCAATTTAGGATATATTAATCATATTGCACTGTATATTTCTACCTCTGATTAAGATACATACATACACACACACACACACACACAGTTTACATTTTGAGGTTACTGTCCTCATTTGCTACACATGTCTTTAAAGATTGTTTAATTTGTTAATATGAAGTCTTAGTTTTAAGGTATAAAGGTATTAAAAATTACAGGTCAATAGTCATTCATGTTTGTCATACATATAGTTAGACTAGTCAGGTTCTTTAGATGTACAGAGATTGTATTCTGCATAAATAGGCAATCTTCAAACACTTCAAAAAACTGTAGAATATGGTATTTAAGTAACTTAGGATTCTGTTGATGTGAGACACAATTGTTCTTGGCAGCACTGACCTATTTCCGAGAGAATGTTAGGCACTGAAGACATTCCACTTGGAGCTTTTTTTCTTCTTGGCAAAACTGGACTTGACTACTCACAAAATGCATGGTATCCAAACTACACAAGCAGGATACAAGCAAAAAGACTGCCAAACCTTGCCAAGACAGGGTAAGATGGTTTTTCAAATTTTCCTTCCTCTGAAAATGGTCTGTCAGATATTCTAGGCTTTAGGGAAAGTTAGTTGCCCCAACATTGCAAATGAGACTTTGGGTGGTTGTCCAGGTAGCCGGTTGCCTGTTTCATTTCTCAAAACTTTTGAAAATTGCCTGATTGCATTTCCTGTTTACTCAGGTAATATTATTTCCCTTCTCAGGTTTTTGATGGGGTTGAAGATTAGATAATAATCATAGTTACTTTCCTCTCATGACTTAGCCAAGCCATTTTTAATATAAGACTTATACTCCTTAGGATAAGATAACTATTGAAACATTTTGCATACATTTCTTTTTTATGTTGTTCATGCTGATTGCAATTCTAATTTTTATGTAATTTTTGCCTCTTCTTTTTCCTGGACAATAATTGATATTTGTTCTTATTGTATATAGTTTTTTATTAGGCTTAGAACTCTCTTATTTAGACAAGAGGGAGGTGTTGTGGGAACTCTTTCAGTCAATAGCCTTTAAAAAATCAGTTCACTTTGGGCATGGTCTCATGTACTATAAATGTAGATGAAAAGCGTGGGCAGGCCTCTTTGCTGCTGAATTCAGTTCCAGTTCCTAATGCACACAGAGGACTGCGGATTGCTACCTTTACTGTGAGTTTATCCCCAAATAATTGTGAAATTCTGTGGTACAACAACAAATCAAAGTTATCTCTCCTTCCTCTACATCCTCTAGGATTCTGTTAGCATCACCATAGGTCACCAGAGCCCTCCACCATCACTGCATAGTTGCAGGGGAACCCATTATGAAATGGATATAGAGCTAAAAGTGATTGCTATAGGAAGGGGAGAAATGTAGAAAAATACAGTGTACTCTTAACTAATTGGATAAAACTTCTGTTCATACTGGAATTAATGGTAGAGAGAGTCCATAAAAAAAAGTAGATTCTAAATGTTGCCCCTTCTTCCTATGCTTTGATCCATTCAACAGCAACTTTGCAGACTTGGTGTGTTGGAAGCAATCAACCTATTTCATACCATGTGGTCTTTCCTGTAGAAACCTACGTCTTTTCATAGAAACCATCTTTCTATTTCAAGTTGGCCAAACCATTAACTAAGCTGAGATCTTAAATATAATTGTCTTTATATCCATGTAAATACCCACAAATGTGTGTTATGCCTGGTATAGTTTTTTCACAATAAAGCACTTGGCACCACCATTTTAAATGTCTATTTTCTCCATATCGATCTTTAAATAGGTTTCTCAGTTATTCAAATAAGTAATAAAAAAGACACTGCTTCAAATCTAATAGTCTTACCATTTAATATAAGAAGATTTAGCTCAAAAGTTTTGCTTAGTCTTAAATGTGAGATCATTTAAATCTGGGTATTTACAGTCTCCATGAAAATATAATCAGCTACTATATGTACCAATAGTTTGCCATCTGTCCTAACATTTAGCTTCTTCTTCCCTGGCTCATCTGGAAAAAAAAAAAAAAAAACCTAAAAGGATGTTTACTCAGGTTCTTCAGTGGCCAACTTTACAATCTTGTGAGCGGAACTGTTGGTAATCTGGGCCTCCAGTGTTCTCCATCAGCCAGCCTTAACCAACACAGCATACCCCTCCTTGGAGTTTCTGATCTAAGCCTAGGGCAGCAAGCCTCTCTTTGACTTCTCACAGTTACTCTCATAGCAAGAAGCTGCTCTTCCAGAGGGGAACGAAGCACCTCTTTCAGCGTGTGGGGAAAGCACTGGAGGATCACCATAGTACTTACCATTTTGGTGGTTTTAGTTGGTGAACGAGGACCTAAAATTAAAAAATAACCAAAATTCAAAAACAGAGGAAACACTCCTAGACCATAAACATTAATAATGTCTATGATAAAACTTCAATTTCAGTAGCCTAATAATAAACTCTATCTAGTATCAGCTATGCATCAGGCACTAAACATCTATCATCTCCAACACTCTAACCTTACGGATAGTTAAGGTTCCTTAAATCACAGAAACAGTAGTAAGCAGAGAGGCAGCAAACTGATATCAATTCACCAAATATCAAACCTTGGTTCCTGTTATATTTGTTAAAAAAAACTCTCAAGTATTCACAAAGATATTTCTTTTAAAGATCTATTTGCATTTGTGTGTGTGTGTGTGTGTGTGTGTGTGTGTACTAGCTGGCTAGCTAGCTATCTGTTTTAATATTTGGCTACTTTTTACCTGGATCCTCTGAAACAAACTAAAAGGATGTTTGCAAAGGTTTTTCAATTGTCTGCTTTATGATGTGAAAGATAGGACAGTTAGAAATGTACACACACGGTGACCAGAAGAGGGCACTGGATTCCTCCTCTATGTATTCCTTCTATACACTGCATCTACTCCTCTGAGGCAGAAGCAAGGTCTCTGCCTGAACCTAGGGCTCACATTTTCTTGGGTAGGCTAGAAGTCTCCATGCACTTCTGAGCTAAGGTGACAGGCATGCAAGGATTGTCTGGCTTGTTATATAGATGATGACCCAATTTCTTAGCCCCATCACAAAGATGGCTTTTCCCCCTGACTCTGAGCATACTGTACTATATAACCTGGAAAAGATACCAAAATGGGTAAAAAAAAAGAAAAGAAAAATGAAAATGTTTCATAAGAAGTAATGTGTGCCTCAAATATTAAATAAATAAATAAGAGTCAGGTAGATAAGAAAGGCTAAACACAAGCTATTCATTGGTATTGACTTAAGAAAACCTATTGAAATGCAACTTTGTAGTTAGTTCTTAGAATGAGATTTATAATATCTAAGAGTGGTTCATGTTAGTTGATGACCTTGAAAAATTAAATTTCCATTTTTTTTTCACATAAGCATGTGAAATTTAATCAACATTTGCAGGCAGGTTGCAGAGTTTAAGATAAAGGACAGGTTAACATCTCTCTGTTTTACTCATACATAGAAATGTCAGCATTTCAAGTCTCTGGTGTGGTGCAGAGTTCCCGATGAAGTACCATTGACTAGAGAAAGTCAATTTCTATTATTGTTATCAACTGAGAAGATGAAATTAAGAGGAAGAATTTTATCTGATATAGCATAGTACCATGACTTTCTCTAATAATTAAAGTTAAAATTTAATTTTATAAAGACCTTCATGGTAAAGAAATTATAACCACTAATAACCAACACAGAGTTTAAAAAGATACTGCTGCTAAAACATGCAGACAGAGCCACAGGAAAAATGAGTACGAATTGCCAGGGAAATATGCTAGTGAAAGACACCTGCCCTGGAAGGGAGAGCAGTGGTCAGATAAAATGTCCCTTGTGCTGTTACTCACCTCCTCTTAGGATAAGCAGAGGCACATCCGCACCCACTGGGAACTGCTTTAGTACTTCTACCACCTGGAGATGTGATAAGTTCTGCACATTTTGGTGGTAAATTTCTTTGATGACATCCCCCTTTTGAAGGCCTTGACACCACTGGCTATCCAATATCATTTTCACCTTCTGTCCAGTTGGGCTGTCAGCAATTGCAAACCCAAAGCCTTTAGGGCCCTTAATCAGAGGGATAGTCACTAGTTCAGGCTGGGAGCTGCCCGATGATGCCAGGGATGCTCTCTGTTCACTTGAATCTGATGAACCATTGAGATGGTCACTGGTCAAGATTTGGCCTGGTTTTCCATTCTGATCCAAAGTCATTGCTCCTGGTTTAAAATCCTGAGTATTCAAGCACGTCTCTCCCTTTGTTAATGGCTGCCCATTGATGACAGGGGTAGCAGCAACAATGTCCACAACAGGATCTTCACTGTCATCAGGAAGTGGATAACCACGGCATAAAGTAAGGTTGACATACTGGTTGACAGGTACCAACTGAAACATCTGGACAACATCTGCATGAGTGTGACCAAGGACACAGTTGCCATTGATGTCTACAATAACATCACCTGATAAAATATAATCATGTTAAAATATTAAAACCACCAAATAAGTTAATCTTTTTGCTGGGGGAAAGGCAAAAACAAAACAGAAACTAAATTTAATTCTAAAGCTCTCTAATTGGTTATAAATGTAGAAAAGGGATTTCCAATACAAGCATTTGCTCTTATGACTTTGTTATAAAAGTATATCTGCATCTTTTAAGATTTATTTTTAGGCCAGGCGGTGGTGGTGCACACCTTTAATCCCAACACTTGGGAGGCAGAGGCAGGTGGATCTCTATGAGATTGAATCCAGTCTGGTCTACAAGAGCTAGTTCTAGGACAGCTATGGCTATTACATAGAGAAACCCTGACTCAAAAAACAAAAACAAACAAGCAAAAAGATTTATTTTAATATTTTCATTTGTTTGTCTCTCTGTGCGTATGTCCAAGTGTGTGTCATGTGCCTGCAGGTGCAACAGAAGACGGGACAGGGGCTGGGTTCCGTGAAGCTGGGGACATAGGTAGTCATAAACTACTGGAAACTGAACAACCTGTGTTCTCTGAAAGAGCAGGAAGTGCTTTCTTTTTAACCACTGAGATATCTCCTAAATGTCAAATTATTAACTATCTTAACATCAGAGAGTTATAATCTTCTCAAATTCAAGTGTATCATTTAAAAACCCTCCAAGTTTTATTGCAATTGTTGCATACTTTCTGAGCCATTACTAAGTGGCTATTCAAAACTCAGTACAGTGTAATAGGAATTTAGCACATACAAAAGAAAATAACTCTACTGGCTACTTGTATGAACAAGCTATTAATAAATGTCTCTTAAATCCATTATAAGGCAAAAAAGAAGATCAGAATGACATCTCTCATTGGTGTTACTTCACTTTAGGATGTTTTCTGTAGAAATTTGTGTTTACTATAGGGAATTTCAAATAGAGAAAGCAGCAGCAACAAAATCAAAATAACCAGTGTGTATAGTTTTAAGATAATGAAAGGTGAAATTAATTAGTTCTTGTAAGATTTAATTTTGTCTTTATCTTTTATAATATGCTCACTTTGCAGAACCAATCCACAGAATTTCAACAGTTGGCGATTTTTTTTTTTTTTTGGTTTTTTGAGACAAGGTTTCTCTGTGGTTTTGGAGCCTGTCCTGGAACTCCCTTTGTAGACCAGGGTGGTCTCGAACTCACAGAGATCCACCTGCCTCTGCCTCCCAAGTGCTGGGATTAAAGGCGTGCGCCACCACCGCCCGGCTGGATTTTTTTTAATACCACCTTGACTTCTGAAATTAGTTAGCCAACAACAAAATAAAATAAAATTTCATTATCTCACCTATTTGCTTTTATTTCATATAATTATTTAAAAGGTTACTGCCAAATAAAGGTACTTTAGTTTATTGTGCCCAGATTTCAAAGAACAGGATACACGGTGTTGAAAGTGCAACTTTGTAGGGGCTGGAAAGACGGCTTACTCCTTAAGAGCAGGGGCTGCTCTTCCAGAGGACCACATGGCAGCCCACAACCATCTGTAACTGCACTCTCAGGGGATCTGATAACCTCTTCTGGCTTCCACAGGCACCAGACACTCATGTCATACAAAGACAAAGATGCAGGCAAAAGCCCATACACATAAAATAGTTTTAAAAAATGTTATTTTGTAGAAATCTGTTTCTGATCCAAGAGGTTACATAATAGACACAAAGCCTTAACTTTTTACCTCCAAGTGAAGAACTCCAAAAAGTTCCTAAAGTCTTCATAGAAGTATTGAGTTTTAATGCAAATTAGCTAACAGTTTTAGGTGAATGAGAAACTATACTATGAAACCTTGTTTATCTATCTATTTATCTATCCATCTATCTATCTATCCATCTATCTATCTATCTATCTATCTATCTATCTATCTATCTATCTACCTACCTTTCTACGCTATATGATATGTTTCATGAACAAATATTGAAAGATTACAAATGAAAATTAAAAAGAAACTCTTCTTATTAAGATTAAGATCTTTATAGTTCATTAATTTAAAAAATAAGTTAAATATAACTTTCAGTTATTTTAGGCTTTATTTTTTAAAGTTTCTATCAATTCATTGAAAGGTATATGAGAGATTCTATAACCTAATTAAAAGTAACAAACAATATTTGTCATAAAAAAGTACAGTAACAGAAATCTTTAATAATTAAATAAATTAATTAATAAAAAAATAAATAAATAAATAAATAAATAATAAAAAAAGTACAGTAACAACTGAGTCATCCAAGTGTGGGTTCACATTCCAATAGCATGTGAAATAATAGAAATAAACCCCAGTGAACACTAAACTCTTTGGAAAACAGTGTGTAACT
The DNA here is from genome assembly GCF_950005125.1 of Chionomys nivalis. Taxonomy (NCBI): domain Eukaryota; kingdom Metazoa; phylum Chordata; class Mammalia; order Rodentia; family Cricetidae; genus Chionomys; species Chionomys nivalis. The sequence continues at coordinate 18,474,514 of NC_080103.1, forward strand.
ACACGATATTCTGTAATTTGTCTTGAACCCCTACCAAGGTCTTCAGAAACAATGTCAGCCATATGAAAATATCTAACAAATACTAATTAAAAATGAAGAAATTAAATACAAGACAACCTAACTTTATGTATGTAGCTTTATAAAAATAGTAATGTTGTATCTGTAATACTTAAGAATAGTTGAACTTTACTATCTACAAGTAAGGTCAAAGAAGGGGAGAAAGTAGATTAAAATTAAGAATTTCTTTGCTATCACTAAAACATTTCAATGGACTACTTTTCAAAAGAGATAAGTAGATGTAGGGAGTTATAAAAGTACCCTCCGGGAGCTGGAGAAATACCTTAGTGGGTAAGAGCACTGGCTGCTCTTCCAGAGGACCCAGGTTTGATTTTCAGCATCCACCCATCTGTAACTCCACTCTCAGGCAATCTAATACCTTCCTCTGGCCTCTTTGGGCACCAAGCACATACATGGTAATACAAGCAGGCAAAATACCCATATACTTATAAAAGATTTTTTAAAGTACTGTATTATTAAACAAATGATCTTCTGAGCCGGGCGGTGGTAGCACACGCCTTTAATCCCAGCACTCGGGAGGCAGAGGCAGGCGGATCTCTGTAAATTCGAGACCAGCCTGGTCTACAAGAGCTAGTTCCAGGACAGGCTCCAAAACCACAGAAAAACCCTGTCTCGAAAAACAAAACAAAAAACAAAACAAAAGAAAAGAAACAAATGATCTTCTGAGATGACTATCAAATATTAAGTTTTATAAGTTTCAAAGTATTATCTAAAAATTATACAAAAACCAAACATTAATAAAAATATGTTTTGTTTAATCATTTCTTATTATAAAAAATAACCAGACCTTAAAACTAGCAATATATTTAATTAAGGGATAAACTATTTTAACACAAGGATCTCAAGCTCCATTTGCATAGTTTATTCTCTTTACACACACACACACACACACACATACACACACACACACACACACCTTTGCAATAATTTTTGTTAGTGTACTAAGAATCTTCCAGTAATTCTGAAAACCTTGTTACCTGGTGCAATTTTCCCATCCTGAGCTGCGGGCCCATCTTTTAGCACATTTTTCACTTGTAGGAATTCATCAGGCCTATCTCCACCAATAATGGTAAAACCAAATCCCATTGTGCTCTTTTTCAGTGATGCTCGAACAAGGACACCTTTAAGTTGGGATGGATCCCGAGTAAAGTGAGACCTTTCCACATCTGGATCAAAATAAGAATCATATTTGAAAACAAAAACAGTTATACCAAATAAACTATACAGATATACAGATAATCTTCAAAATATTTATATATCTTAAGTAAAAATAACAACAGTAAAAAGATGCCTGAAGAATAGGAAATTTCAGAAACTCTGAAGATATAGAACAGTTAGAATTTAAGTTAAAAAACTAAACCCTTGTTAGGGGAGGACACATGGGAGTACTTATGAATAGCATCTTTATGGAATTTCTTGACAACTTCAGAAAAGGAAAACAACCACTTCCTCTCTGCTTCACCGCCTTTTCTGTAGTATTTCCCCTTACTCATACTCCACTAACGTAACCTCCCTCCATTCAGTTTTGATTTTTGTACTTTCAGTTATTTAGAGACAGGTGAATTCTGAAAATATTAAATGGAAATTAACTCTAGTTTTAAATTGAATACTGATCTGAGAAGTGTGGAAAAATCTTATGCCACCATGCTCTATTTCATTTGGAATACAAATCATCCTTTCATTCAGTATCTATGCTGTATATATTACCATTTGACAGTTGTTTAGTAGCCATCTGGTTTCAGATCAGCTCCTGTGGTTTCACAGTACCTATATACAAGTAATCCTTATTTTACTTACAAAATTGTTTCAAGGCTCAAGAGCAGTGATGCTGGTGATTTGGTTGTATCAAAGAGAAAAAGTAAAGAATTTTCATTAAGTGAAAATGTTAGGGACTAGAGAGATGGCTCAGTGGTTAAGAGAACTTGATGCTCTTGAAAAGGACCTGGGTTTGGCTCCTAGTACCTACATGGTGGCTCACAATGTCTGCAACTCCATTTCTGGAGGACCCAACACCCTCTTCTGATCTCTGTAGGAACTGCATGTTTGTGATGTAGAGACATACATGTAGGCAAAACATTCAGACACATGAAATAAAAAATAAATCTCTTTGAAAGATTAAATTTATCAGAGGTATGTCATATACAGGAAAAAGATTATTTAAGGTTTAATGCAAACACTACTTTAGGCATCTACTGGTGCTCTTGGAATGTATCCTCATCAGATAACCGTGATTCCATACCCATGCATAACGATGAAATCATTTATTAAGAATATTATTTACTGGGGCTGGAGAGATGGCTCAGAGGTTAAGAGCACTGCCTGCTCTTCCAAAGGTCCTGAGTTCAATTCCCAGCAACCACATGGTGGCTCACAGCCATCTGTAATGATGTCTGGTGCCCTCTTCTGGCCTGCAGGCAAACATGCAGACAGAATATTGTATACATAATAAATAAATATTTTTAAAAAAAGAATATTATTTACTGATTGCTACATAGCAAATACTACTATAAGCAATTTATTACACAATAGTGCCTTCCTCTTGAGATATCTTCAATGTCTTGAGAAACCTTCATGAGGAAGGTATCTCCAGAGGATGCTATTAGTATTCCATAGGTGAGAAAACAGGCATTAAGATTTTAGGGAACTTAAACAAGGTTACATGATGAGACTTAAGGCTGCTCTTTAGCCAGTGCACTCCTCCACAATTTTAAATGACAATTCTCACTACATCTTATGACAGTGATCTACCAGAAAATTCTTGAGGGGGTAAGAATTGACTTAATTGCAAACATTTTTAATATCTAGGGACTAGTGAAGCATAGGACATATGAAGAGTGCTCAAAAATACCTGTCAAACTGGAAATGTTTACTGAACTACATGTAAAACGTAAGGAAGGCACCTATGCCTTTTGAAGAGTAGCTGGAAGTATCTTTCTCACAGATAGCAGAAGTGGATCTTACGTTACTTTAGAATATACACAAAGAACTTGGTTGTAATGATACATGGAAGAAAAGGAGGAGACAGGTGGGTGGAACATACAAGAACTTCCTGAGTAGCTTTAAAAAAAAAAAAGTATGACTAGGTACATTAAAACCATATGTAACTTGGTATATAACTCTACAGGCAGCCAATGGCACAGGGAAATACTCTAAATACTTTGGTAGATTTACTTAGTACTGATTAATAATGGTTAGTAGAGAATCCTGAAGATTAAATCTGTATATCGGACTTAAGTAGTTCATTTAGAAGCTATAATGAACTAAAGGGGCTAATACTGAGCCAGGCTTCAAAAATTAAAAAAAAAAAAAAAAAAAAAAATAAAACCCTAATCTTTAAAACTCACACAATTTTTTTTGTTGTTGTTGTTGTTTTTTTGTTTTTTTTTTTTTTTCGAGACAGGGTTTCTCTGTGGTTTTGGAGCAAACTCACACAATTTTATATTTTTTATTTAATCATGACAAACATCTCAGTATTTTCACAATGTTCACATGATTTTGTAATAAAGGATGATTCATATCTTTTAAAGAGACAAAAATTTCTCTGTTGAGTTTCAAAAGTTTAGCAATAAAAAGTTCAAATTCACTTTCATTAGCTCATCACGTATAGTTCATGTCTTATTACAATGATCAAATAAGAAGTTCTACCTGGTTTTGCAGAATGAATTTCAGCCTGTCCTATCTGTTTTTTTCTTTTGGCTTCTTCCACTGGATTTTCAAACTGAGTTTTCTGGTTGAGGTGACTGTAAAATATAGAGAAATGTACAGTTCAAGTTTAGATGAAAGAGTTCTATTTATTTTCCTAAACAAAAAACATGACCCTACTCCATCACAAAGGTTAAGGAGTATGTATCTTGAGGAAGTGGAGCACAGAAAGGCTGAAAGAGATAGTGGGAGGCCCAGGGGATGACTAGAGGTCAAAGGGGCTTGACTTAAGCTAGCACATCTCCACAAAGCAATGGAAACAACAACGGTTTACAGTACTGCAGCACAAGTTCTCTTCCTGCGCAGTCACAAGAACTGGTGCCTGGTCAGGCATTTTTAACACAGAAGACGCTGTAAGTTTCTTTAAAATAAATCAAACTTTCAAGCTACTCCTGGAAATATTGCAGCGTAAAGCCGCAGAGCAGCAGTTCTCAGCCTTCCTAATCCTACAGCCCTTCAGTACGGTTCCTCATGCTGTGGTGACCTCAATGACCCCAACGATAAAATTATTTTATTTGCTACTTCATAACTGTAATTTTTCCACTGTTGTGGATTATAATGTAAACATGATATGCAGGATTTCTGATAGGTGACCCCTGTGGAAAGGGTTGTTCAATCTCCAGGTTGAGAATCACTGCTCTAGAAAATTATCCCATACTACTTTATTACCTTTCTACTAATATTGTTACAGAACAACACTTTTTATGCTTCAATTTCTTCATAATTACATAATAAATTAGTTAAATAAATGTAACATAAATTTAGTGGGACTGTGACTAAGTACATTCACAATTGACTCTTGGAAAGTTTAGAACTCTGTAGGAAAGCAGGAAAAAGACAAGCTTCCACTTGTTACACAAGAATTGTAGCACTGACATTTTGGCAAGCCACTTAAATGATAGTTATTTTAGAATGTAGCTGTGACAAAAGAACAAAAACTAAAAATGATGTTTAAAACCATGATGAGGTCCAATTCAGAAGCCATTTGAACATATTCTATCATGTCAAAACACAAAGACAGTTCAGTCAAATATGTTTTCCACTAAAAATCTGCTTCAGTAAGAAAGGAAATTACCAAACACCAACAATTAAACATCAAACTATGAGAATTTCAAGCTCTTATTATCTGTATATAGGCCAATTAATCATACAATATACATATACAAAGGGAAGCAATGTTTCCTTTGTTACCTGTGTTATTAATGGTGAAGGTAATGAAAAAACAAACAGAAACAATAGAACAACTAACTATTATAGCAAGGGATGTTAGTTTTCTTAGTCCTTTGGGCTTCTACAGTGTCTTTTAAAAACCATTTAATTTTATTTTATTTGTCTGGTGTGTGCCAAGTGTGTGCCCTTAGAGGTCAGAGCACTGGATCCCACGGAGCTAGACTTACAGGCAGTTGTGAGCCACTGGGGTCCTCTAGAAAAGCAGAACATACTTTCAACTAATGAGTCATCTCTCCAGCCCACCTCTAGTGCTTCTTAACTTTCAGCATATGAAAATGAAAATCTTGGCATTCTTAAGAAAAAAACCCTTAAAATTAGCACTCAGAAAGAATTCTATTTAGAGATGAACTCTAGCTGCCTTTTATATCATGAGCAAGAACGACTCATTTTGCCACAATGGCTTTAGAGGCAAACAATTAGTGATTTATATTTCTACGCTTTGTGATATGTGAAAGAAGAGAGTAGAGACATATAAATGAATAATATCATTTTTCTGAAAATTCTTAGATAAATGAAAATAATGGAGTAATCAATTGCATCAACTACATTAGACCATATTAAATGCCACCCTTCTTATAAAACACACCAGTGAAATTACACTTGGCTTTTTTTTTAACTTTCTTTTTATGTTTGTGTCTTTCACATCATGAATCTCGATCCCATTCATTTCTGTCCCTTTGTAACCCCCTTAACAAGCTGTAATGTGACACAATGAGTCACATAGTAAACCCTTCTGTCCATTTATCTTTGATGCAAGTGTTCACTGCAAATAGTTATTGGTCTGGCTCAAGGTCTCTGGTTTTGGATGGATTCTGGGTCCTCACTGGGACTTCTCTTGGACATCCTGTTGTTGCCCTGTGTTGTGGAGATCCTGCAGCTTTGGGACCGCAGGACTGGTCCCTTTATGTGCTCCCGTAGATCATAGATGGGGTAGATGTCGGGATGGCTAACTCATAACCCTGGCTCTGGGCCTGGGTAGTTGCAGGGATGGTCAGTCTGCCAGCTCCCCTTCTGTTCTCACTACCATGGCGAGCTCTCTTGTACTGTCCTGACTCATCCCTTGTAGCAACGAGCAAGGGGCAGGGCCAGTTCTGCTTTCACATTGCTGGGGTTGGCTCTTCCACCCCTGGACCATCAGGGCCAGCTCTACTGTGTTGCCCAGGGGAGGTGTAGGGGCCACTCTCTCAAGTGCTGTAGCTGGTGAGGGGCAAGGATAGCTCTCCTGCTCTTATGACCCCAGAGCCAGCTCTCCCACTCACCACAGGCAGAGGGGGTATCTCTACTCTGCCCACGACGAGGGACGGAGCCAGAACTCCCGCCTCATGTTCTTGGACTGGTTCATCTGGACCCCTGTCAATAGAGTCAGCTCTGCTGTGCTGCCCAGGTGAGATGCAGGACCCACTTTCTTGAGTATACACCTGGTAAGTGGCAGGTTCAGCTTCCTTGCCTACCACAGGTGGTAAGGGTTGTGGGAGAGGGCACCGAGAGGGCACTCCCACCATCACTACACAGACGAGGGAGGTGGCACTAGCTATGTCCATCTCATGCCCTCAGAGCTGTCTCTCCTTCACCCCTGTCTACAGGGTCAATTGTACTATGCTGCCCAGGCAAATGGCCTGTTCTCCCAAGTGGTGCACCTGGTGAAGGGTTGTCCACTTTGTTATTTATAAGCACATATTAAGATGAATAGATTTAATTGTCTAGCTATGGAGTAAGGACACCCTCTAAGCAAAGAACTTCTTAAGTGTGAGAAGAGACTATTGATAATGACTCCTAGGAATGACATCATGGAAGGAAAGAATGATCTCCCATGTAACCACTTAAGCATGCTGTGGCAAACCCCTCCCCCATTTCAAAATTAAGTATTTCTATAGAAGACTTGCTATTAAATTTTAGAACTTTTTTTAAAAAAAAGATCCATTTCAGAATCTCATCTTTTAAAGTAACTATAACAAAACAAAACAAAAAAACCCTGAAAAACTGCCATTGTAGTTAGTGTTACTACTGCAAGATTCCTGCCAAAAGCAATCATGGTGCCATCTGGTCTGATAACTAAGACAGCCAAAGAATAGCCATTCAAGTAACAGCTCTTCATCTCACCAGTCAGCTCACTGTAGACTACTAGAGCTGAAACTCAGACCCAGTTAATCTGGGACTCAAGCCACATTCTATAAAGTACATCTTTAGTACAGACTGTTCTTCTTAATCTAATAAATTATCTTCTGTAAATGAGCTTGTTCTGAGTCGATTGAATATAATCGCGGTGCTGATGTTCCTTCTTTCTATCTAGGTGTTTCACACACCTCCATGAGTACTTGGAGTGGACTTCAGGACTTCCCTAAAGCTGCTTCACTATTGGGTCTTCGCTTCAGAGGAACCAGATCATTCAGTTAAAGATTTTATAACACACAAATGACTTTCACCTCTTGATTATGTTTTCACATCCACTTGGAATGAGTAATAATGAGAGTCATTATCTCAAAAATGTTCAGCAGCATCACTGGCAAATAATATTTGATGCAAGAATAATTTAAACAGGCTAAGTACAAGGGGAAAAACATTGCATAAATGCCTTTCAGTTGGCCTTCAAATCTGCCTTTGACTTGAAAAACACTAACAAAAAGATACTGTTTCTTCCTTCAACTACTCATGCCTTAGGGAAAATAAAAATATCAAAAGAGCCGATGAGTACTTTGCATATCACATTACATCATTATCAGCAATATATTAAATAACACAATAGAAGGAAAATTAGTAAAGTTTGTCAAAGGAAGCAAAACATTGGATATGGCAAGTTACACACCTATTGAAGACTAAGTTGCTTCCTCAGGATACACACTTGCTTTTAAGAAGTCACTTCAAGCAGCTCTCTAACCACAGAGATGCAGGAAGAACCTACATACTAAAGACCACAGTGGGAGTCAAAGATACTTACTTTAGGGATAACTACCAGGAAGTGGCATTGATTTATAATAACTAGTATTGAAAATTAATCATAATAGAAGATTTTTTTTTTCTGAGTTAGGGTTTCTCTATGTAACAACCTGGCTGTCCTGGAACTTGCTTTGTAGACCAGACTGGTGTCAAACTCACAGAGATCTGCTGGGATCTAACAGCACCCAATAAATTAGAATATTCGTTAACCTCCTATTTTTCCTGGTAATAGTATCATTTTGATTTTGCAAATAAGGCAGCTAATGTCAGCTTTTATTCTTGTATTCTAATTACCTGCTGAGATACACTTGGCTAATGAAGAAGTCATTCAAACTTAAACTGTGTTTGTTCTATGAAAAATGAGTCTTCAGTTTTCTAACTCTCAAGCATTAGTTTAATAAGATAAATTCACTCACTAATTCTTTTCTTTATTTACAGAGCTTCCTTATGGCTAGGAGAAAACAGAGGACCTCTATGCCTTTAAATTTCCAGATAATATTGAGGTTTCTGGCATCAGCACCTAAAGTTAAAATCCTCTCTGTAGCCCCCAGAAAGAAGGTAATTCTAGTAGTCTGAACAATGAAGCAATCTGATAAAAGGAAGGAAAGCTCAGAAGTGAAAGTGGTCACTAACAGCAACTGTGTGGTTGCTCCTATCTGTTTATACAGCTGCATTAGAAGCAGGCTTCACTCCTTGAAAGAAGACTACAGTCTCTAGACCACTTTAAAAGAGAACACATCTTTAATTATATACCTCTAAATTTTGGATTACTATATTACAATGACCTTAATGCCTTTTGGAAGTACACACTGGTAGTGATGGAAGAGACCACAGGAGTTCAGTCACCCAGTGTCCATCTACTGCCTTCCTCTTTAAAGAATGCAGTAACCATTAGTCCTCCACACAATTTTCCTCCTTCTTTTACAATCTTCCCCGTCATACCCTTCTCCTTGTTCCTCCTTCCTTTCTCTTCTTTCCTTAGAAATGGGTCTTTCTATATTGCTAAGTGTTGCTAACTCAAGTACTCTGCATTCTCAACTCTCAAGTACTGGGAGTACAAGCATATGCCTCCACTCTGGCTTCCCCTTTTATGTTCTATATTGAGGAACCCAAAGCTAACTTCTAGAAACCTCAAAGTCAGCGCAGAAAGTGCTCCTTTTCTTCTAGTCAAAATAACCAGAAAATCAGGCCATAAAAACATAAGGTGTCATATTTAGTATTCCCTAGGGTTGTACAGAAAAAGAAAACGTTTTGGAAACTATTAACTCAAATAATAAAACTTACTCGACATAGTATGTTCCATACTGAGGGTCCTCTATTTTCTCCCAGCCATAAGGAAGCTCTGTAAATAAAGAACAAAATTAATCAGTGAGTAAATTTATTAAATTAATGCTTGAGATTTAGAAAGCTGAGGGGTCATGTCTCAGAGAACAAAACAGTTTTAGTTTGAGTAGCTTTTTCAATAGCCAAGTTATCTCAGCAGGTAATTAGGGTACTAGAACAAAAGTTGACCTATGCTGGGTGTGGTGATGCAAGCCTTTAATTCCAGCACTCAGGAGGCAGAATCAAGTGGATTTCTGAAGTTTGAGGCACCCTGATCTACATAGTGAGTTCTAGGCCAGCGGAAGCTATCTAGTAGAAGCCTGTCTTAAAAAAACAAACAAACAAAAAAAGCACACGCACACAAGCTAACTTATGAAAAAATAACATTAAAATAAAAATATTATCTGAACACAAGACAAAATTAAGTTATTAGGGTGCTGAAGAGCTGAGGGGTTAAGTAACTCAGGTTAGAACTTCAGATCCATTCGTTCTTAGCTCTCTACTGCCTGTAGCTCTAGTTCCTGGGAATCCAATGTCTCCCCTTGGGCATTTGAACTCGTATGAACACGCCTATATATACACACACACACAAATCAGAATAAAATAAAAAATACAAGTTATTATAATAAATTATTATAAATTAATAAATTATAATAATCATTTATATTTCTTTTAAGATGCTTGATAAAGTTGATGTGAAACACAAGTTCCCGTAAGTCCAATCCAAACAGCTGCATCTTATTATGTTTTCTACTTTTATACATCATCACTTATTTTATATATATACACACACACACACACACACACATTCTGACCTACATCTTAAAGAAGAACCCAGTCTTGGACTTCTGTCATTTCAAGTGCACAGTCCAGGTAAGTTTAAAACCTAAGGAAGGACTTACTTTTCGTTATATTAACCTCAGCAGAGCATCTGAAAGAACCGACTTAATTATAATTAAAGTATTAAAAGCTTGTTTGGAAGTTCTAGCAGGGGAGGATTATCCTTGACCAAAGACGGGTCCTCCTCTATTCTGGGAAGGCCATCCTCTTCAACCTAGTGCGCAGTTTGGGGAATGTCGCACATGGAGGGGTGAGGGAGGAAGGGGACGCCCGCCTAGCCAGACAGATCAGTTGAGTCAGCCCTGGCTATCAATGGGGTGACAGGCGTTGTAGTCAGATCACCTTCACATAGAAATAAACACAAGATGCATCTTATTCTTAGGTCTAATTTATATATCTTTGTAGTACATTTTAACTTAATATTTCCTTTGCTAAATAAAATGTAGACCAAAAAATGCCTTGTCTTTTCGTTAATCACAGATAATTTGGCAGAACAGAGGAAAAGTTATATGCAAAGAGAGATGAGTCTTATAAGTGCCAATTATAAGACTCCAAGTGTGCCATGCTAAGGAATTATGTGCATTGTTCATATGAGTACGGAGGGCAAAGGACATTAGGTATTTTTCTCTAGAGCCCTCCCCCTTATTTTTCAATTGCATTTATTTGTGTGTGTATGTGTGTGTGTGTGTGGTGTGTTGCATGAGTGTGTGCCGAGCACACACATGACAGGAATATGTGCAATGGTCAAAAGACAACTTTCAGGAATTGGTTCTATCCATCTACCATGTGGGTGATGGGAATTAACTCAAGTGGTCAAACGAGATAGCTAAGCTATCTCACTGGCCTTTTACCTTAGCTTTTGAGACAGCTCATCATTTCAAGTAGGCGTGTTAGCCAGGGAGCACCCAGTCTCTGACCTACAAGGACAGGGTGACAGGGACACATGGCTATGCCTGTCTTGTATATGGATGTTGGAAATTCATGCTCAGGTCATCTTTATTGCACAACAAGAATTCCCACCAACTTAGCCACCACCCAGGCTCGTGATCTTTATTTTGATTATAATAAGAGTGATTAAGCAGGACTATGACATGATTAAATTTATATTTGTATGAGATTATCAGCCATCAGTAACAGGAAGAAACAGACAGAATGGAGTGATATAACAGCAAATAAAGCCCATGAATAGACTGGGCAATAAATTATGAAGGCTGGAACTAAGGCACTGGTAGTAGGAGCGAGGAGAATGGGCATCTTAGAGATAAGGAAGTCAGAGGGATAAGATCGAGAATTACTATAGAGATCAGGGGAGAAAAAAGTGGGAGAGGAGGCCGCGGTGATTTCCTCAGTTTCTAGTTCTCCTGGCATAAAAATGAACGTGTAATACCTTGTGGCTGTGACAAAATACGTAATGAAGCAACTTACGGAAGGAAGAGTTCGTTTAGGCTCACAATTTAAGGGCACAGGCCATCATCGTGGGGAAGGCATGGCAGCAGGAATGTGAAGCAGCTGGTTTGACAGTCAGGAACCAGAGTGCAGCTCACTTTCTCCTTTTTATTCAGTCTGGGATTCCTACCCAATTGATGATGCTATCCATATTCTAGGTGATCTTCCCTCTGTAGATAACCTTTCTGAAAGCAATCCTCACAATACTCAGGTCAAATTCAACCAATTTTTATAATCTTTGATAACAAAGATTAATTACTACAACACATTATCAAGTACTTACTAATAACTAATATGAATAACTGTTACAGGAACTAAAAATATAAAATTAAGATTTAGAAGAACTTAGGAGACAGAAGAAGCATTTAAAAAGTCTTAATACTGTGTCCAGCACAAGTAGACACTTAAGAAACGGTTAAGTTTTTAAGTTACAATACTATGTTCATAGCAGCATTGTTTGTAATAGCCAGAACCTGGAAACAACCTAGATGCCCTTCAATGGAAGAATGGATGAAGAAAGTATGGAATATATACATATTAGAGTACTACTCAGCAGTAAAAACAACGACTTCCTGAATTTTGCAGGCAAATGGACGGAAATAGAAAACACTATCCTAAGTGAGGTGAGCCAGACCCAAAAAGAGGAACAGGGGATGTACTCACTCATATTTGGTTTCTAGCCATAAATAAAGGACATCGAGCCTATAATACGTGATCCTAGAGAAGCTAAATAAGAAGGTGAACCCAAAGAAAAACATATAAGCATCCTCCTGAATATTAACCTTCATCAGGCGATGAAAGGAGACAGAGGCAAAGACCCACATTGGAGCACCGGACAGAAATCTCAAGGTCCAAATCAGGAGCAGAAGGAGAGAGAGCACGAGCAAGGAACTCAGGACCGCGAGGGGTGCACCCACACACTGAGACAATGGGGATGTTCTATCCGGAACTCACCAAGGCCAGCTGGCCAGGGTCTGAAAAAGCATGGGATAAAACCGGACTCGCTGAACATAACAGACAATGAGGACTGCTGAGAACTCAAGAACAATGGCAATGGGTGTTTGATCCTACTGCACGTACTGTGGGAGCCTAGGCAGTTTGGATGCTCACCTTACTAGACCTGGATGGAGGTGGGTGGTCCTTGGACTTCCCACAGGGCAGAGAACCCTCATTGCTCTTAGGGATGACGAGGGAGGGGGACTTGATCGGGAGAGGGGGAGGGAAATGGGAGGTGGTGGCGGGGAGAAGGCAGAAATCTTTAATAAATAGATAAAGAAAACAAAGTTACAATACTAGAACTTAGTACTTAACTGCAACAAAAAGGATACAGTGAAGGAAAAGCTTAGAATAACCAGTTTTTACTCAAACAAAAGAGAGAATTATCATTTGTTAAAGGCAAGAAGGAAAGGCATTCCATATATGTAGTCTGAAGACATCCTGATAGAGGTATCTATGAAGCTTCTGGCAATATGGACCTAGATTTAACAGATAAGCATAGGAAGGTAGACATTTGGTAGACACCATGGGAACAGCCATGGCAATGGTAAGACTGCTGAAACTGTGAACAGAGAGAGGTGAAAGATAAACAGTCTGAGGACCACTGACATAGTAGAAACTGGAAGGATAAATTACAGTCTATGGGAAAGGGTCAAAGACAGAGGGCATGACCAGCACAAACAGAGCTGTGTGAAGCAGTGAGGAAGAGCTGTCAAGAAGCTATCAAGATAAACAATCAGGTTGTTGGTAATTTTAAGAAAAGCAGTTCTAGGCTGGGCATAGTGGCACATGCCATTAATCAAAGCACTCGGGGGGGTAAATGTAAGTAGATCTTTGTTAGCCTGAAGCCAGCGTGATCTACACAGAGTTAGTTACAGGCCAGCCAGAGCTACATAGTGAGACCTTGCCTCAAAAAAGGAAAAAAGAGCCAGGTAGTGGTGACACATAACTTTAATTCCAGCTCTTGGGAGGCAGAGGCAGTTGGATCTCCAAGTTTAAGGCCAGCCTGGTCTACAGAATGAGTTCCAAGACCGCCAGAGATATACACAGAAAAACCCTGTTGAGGAGGGAAGCAGTTTGTTGAAGGCAGGGTTGGGGTGGGTGCTAAATGCAAGACTATTACAATCAATATAATTTTAAAAATAGAAGTAGAATCCTTAACAAGAGATAACCAAAAAAGAAAAAGAAAAATTTGTGAAAAAGATAGTGTAAGAACTGTGTAAAGATCTAGGGTCAAAGGCAAGAGAAATATGTTTATTTGGGGAATGGGAAAGACCTAACTAACCTCACTATCTTTTCCTCTGTTAGAAACAGAAGCATTCCCCCCAAAAACAGTTGACTCGAAAAAGCAAAACTAATTTTGGCATATTATGCAGCTGGATGGTTCTAATGCTCATGAATTTATCCTTTCCCTTTTCTCTATTTCAAAATGATTTTTTTTCTTATTTTCACGATGGAGGCCTATTCAGCTGGTAATTTTCTATTATCACTCTCTAAGCTCCAAAATGATTCAACATTCAATATATTTATAAGATGGCTTTGGCAAAAATTTATTCTTAATTGTTCTTTCATCATATAAGGAATGGGTGGGTTGAGAGTAGAATAGAATCCTGATGTTGGATTTTCTAAGATAATTACTTAAGCCAAAATACTAATTATTTTATTTGAATGGAAGATAAATATATTCATCTGTTAAATCATCAGATAGTGTGGAGACATAGCTGGGTTCAAATTTCAGAAGAACGGGAAAGAAAGGATACATTTTAGAATTGGTGAAGTTTGCCTAGAATATCTTAAATGATCAGTTGATGGCAAACAGTATCTTATACACTCCTACATTCAAAATATTATTTTCTTTTAACATATACTCTATATAAAGCATGATGGAGAAGATATATATTCATATATATATATATATATATACACACACACACACACACACATCCTCTTCCTCTCTCTCTCTCTGATATAATCTTTAGTGAAAACAGTCAACTGCAGGCCTACTCCTTCCTGTGAAGGGAGACAAAGTACACAGAGAAAGTGGTAAAAGTTGCTGAGCATAAAAGATAGAGACTCAAGGGTCCAATCAGGACCTCCCTACCAGATTATGCAGACAATACTGGAATGTATATCTAGCTGTAACCCTTCTACTGAAGGTGTTTAACTATTCTTGGAAAAAATGTATTTTTCATGAACCTCCTTGGTTTGTTTATGTGTATCTGTGTGAACACGTACCACAGTGCCCATGTAGAGGTCAGAGCACAACTTTCAGCAGCTAGTTCTCTCCTTTTACCATGTGGATTGGGAAATGAAAGCAGTAGTCAGATTTGGCAGCAAGTCATCTTTACCTGCTGAGCCATTTGGGTGACCCATATGTCTACTTTTGAGAGTAAAAGAGGACACTATAAATAATTATATTGTGACAAAGAAATAGTCTGAATTTCTCAAACTCCATAGAGAAGCATGAAAGAAACATTTTCTATTTCTTTGAGCCCCTCAGTTCCTTCCACAAAGTAAAAAGTATCTTTCCTGAGTAGTTAGCTTTACAGAATACACTCAATACGGCTGAGACTCTAGGAACTCCTGTTTCAGATGCTACCTGCTTGTTGAGAAACATCCTAGTCTGTCCTCTACCTTGCCTGCCTCAGGGGAGAGAGTACGGGTGCTTAATGCTGCTTCCTACAGAAGTAAAATAGAGAGCATCCATGCAGACGCAGGACTCCGTACTCAATGGCTAGCCCACATCTGACCTCATGTCTCTAGTTCGTATTTAGTTTTTTTTGTGACTCTGAATTAGTAGATGAAGACAACTCTTTATCTCCTTCTACAGAACATTACAGAATTAAAAAAAAAACCATACTGTTTATGTGAGTCATCAAATTAATCTGAAAGACATCACAGCTGCTTTCCCTTCTCTGTCTCCTCTAGCCTGGAAACTTTCCCCTCTGTGGTAGTTTGAATATACAGGACTCATAGGGAGTGGCACTATTAGAAGGTGTGGCTTTGTTAGAGGAAGTGTGTCACTGTGGAGTCTGGCATTGAGGTTTCTTATGCTCAGAATACTGTCTAATGTGTCAGCAGACTTCCTGTTGACTGCAAGATGTAACAATCTCAGCACAGAACAACATGTGCCTGCATACTGCCATGCTCCCTGCTATGATGATAATGAACTGAACCTCTGAAACTATAAGGCAGTCACCCCAATTAAATGTTTTCTTTATAAGAGTTGCCATGGTCATGTGTCTCTTCACAGTAACGAAAACCTTAAAGTTGGCACCAGGAACTGGGGTACTGCTGTCACAGGCCTGACCATGTACTTGTTTGGAGGAATTTGGACTTTGGTACTTTGGATATGGAAAGTAGTGGAACGCTATAAACACTGCTTAATGGGCCATACTAATAGGAGCATAGAGGACAGTGGTGCTGTGTCTGATTCGATGAACTGGGGTGGGTCATCAAATTAATCTGAAAGACATCACAGCTTCTCTCCCTGCCCCCTCTAGTCCGGGAACTTCCCCACTCTGTGTACTGGCCCCATAATCTCATGGGAGTGGCATTAGTAGAAGGTATGGCTTTGTTCGAGTGTGTTGGCCTTGTTTGAAACCTGTCTTGAGGTCACAGAGAAGAATTTTAGCATGCTGCCTAGAGATCTTGTGACAAAAAGTAGCTGCCTTTTGCCCTTGTCCAAAGAGTCTGCCTGAGGCTAAAGCGAAAAGTTTTAGACTAATTCTGCTGATGGAAGAGATCTCAAAACAGCCTCGTATAGACTCTGTTGTGTGGTTACTAGTGTCCCTGCTTATAATGATTTACAATGAAAAGGAGCAAGCTGAGTGGAGTAAACTACAAAATGTACATTTTGAGGAGAAAAAGAGCACTAATAAATGGAATGGAGCTAAATCTTGTGTTCAAGGAAATAAATGAATTAAGAAATGGAATATAGGAAGTGGTGACCTCATAGCAAGATCTCACCCAGTTAAATTTCCAACTTGTGAAAAGGAACTAAAGAAGAGCTGAGTCAGTGTGGTGGGGCAGGTCTTCCATTCCTTTACTCAGAAGGCAGAGGTTGGTGGATCTCTGAGTTTCAGGCCAGTCTGGTCTACAGAGCAAATTTCAGGACAACCAAGCTTAGGCAGTAAACAACAGAAAGCTGGTGAAAATTATTTGAACTAAGGGACCATCTTCCAGCCCCAGCAAGGAGCAGAACTTAGCCGCTTCGGCCACGAGGTTCTGGTTTAAGAGTTAAGGAATGAAGCCATGGAGGCCAGGCATTTATCATGGTGTCGTTGAATGGAGGCCTAGTAGAGAGGCCATTACGTGAAGCTGTGAAGTTGAATCCTGAATTGCACTGGACAACCCAAGATGTTAGAGATGCCAGAGTCATGGGATACCTGCCCATGAGAGCTGCTAACAGGGAGTGGAACCAGCCCAAGAGAATAAGTATGTTACAGTCAACAAACCTGAATGGCGCTGGAGATCTGAAGAACATTTTGACATCAGACATGCAAATTCAGAGTTTGGAGTTTGTCCAATTGGTTTTTGATCATGCTTTGGTCTAGTACACACATATTTAATATGTATTTAATAAAGCATATGTAAAACCAGATGTTTAAAAATGAGAAGACTACATAATTGTGAGTACTTTAAAACCCCTGAAAACACCTCATATGAGGTATCTGAGGATGCCAGCTCAACTTCTATTTACTTATTGTATTATTAGCTTGGGCATAGATGTTTGTATTATCTTCAATCAGCAGTACTTCTACTTAACTCTCTTAAAGCAACATTCCATTGTGTGTGGGTTGCTTTAAAAGCTACATATCACAGGTTCAAATGGGCAGAAATAAACTGCAAGACTTCAGTGACCTGGAATGGTGTCATGGTCGACATGTTCTAGATAATGTATGTGACAATTTTGATAATGGAATGAGTAAGAGTACCATTAACAAAATAGTACTCAAAATAGTGAAGTTTATTTTATATAAATATTTTTACTTTCAAGAATGCTATGAAAACAAGTTTCAATGTTTTCTTCTAGTATACAATTAGATGGTTTTAATGCCAACATCTTGGAGACTACTGGTGTTAGGATGCGTCAGAAGAGTAGAAGAGAGGAGGTTATAAACAAAAGCCTTTAATCCTAGAGAACAGGGGAGTGGCACAGTGACTACGGAGTTCTGAAACATGCCTAGGCTACAAAGCAACACATTATTTCTAAAACCTCATTGGCACACATATATGTGTTTACAGGAAATTTTTTTCAGGTTTTCAATAGGTTGATAATTTTGACAAATACATTGACAAAATAAAAAAAATAACAAAAGAAAATGAAAACAAAAACAACCAACCTCCAAGAAATGAGAGCTTCCGAGGGCACAAGAAGAGGTAAAAACTGCTAGCCCTGGCCTAATGTGCAAGAAAAATGGAGTCTATGAAATAAAGAAGCCAAAGATGTCAAATTTACTTTAAATATGTGCATTTGACATACCAATGAGACAACAAAAATAGGTTCAAACGCAATAGGAAACACGGAAATCTAGTTCAGAAAGAAGGGCAAAATACTAAAGATTAAGTGGGTCAGTCAATAGAGAGGAATAAACACCTCCCACCAAACAGAAAATGCAGAGAATTGAGCAGAAATTGAATTAGGGAGTAAGAAAGACAACAAATCAACAAGATAGACAAAGACTAATGAATATGCACAATCTGAAAAGTCAGTTTTTAAAGTATTACATGTTGTAGTTTACCTACACAATGGCTTACTTCAACATCACAAAGGACTTACTATGAAAGCCTTATAGACAAAGAAGATAAAATACAAAAAAATTTATAAAGAAAATACAGGGGCTGAGCAAGGGTGCCTAACACTAAGCCTGACCACCTGAGATTGATTCTTGGAACTCAAACAACAGGAGGGAACAGAATTATTTCCATTCATCTCACCTGCCACCTGCCTTCTCCTTTGCCCTCCACCTCCCAAGTGCTGGAATTATAAGCATGTGCCACCAAGCCCAGCCTTCTCCCCTGTTTTCTTTCTAATTAATTAATATTTTATCGTGTGTGTGTGTGTGTGTGTGTGTGTGTGTGTGTGTGTAAGCTGGTGCCTACAGAATCCAGAAGAGGGTGTTGAATTCCCTGGAAATAGTTACAAGCAATTGTGGGGTCCCTCATTCCCTTGCCTCACAGTTTATCCCTATTCCTAAGTATCAGCTCCCAACATCTAGAAACACATATTACCCAGAACCCGCAGTAACCACACCTATCTGGATGCCAAAATAATTCCCTACCAGGCAATAAATAGTCATCACATTCTCCTAAGAACCAAGGAACAAACATCCAACCGACAAAGACAAGATGATATTATCAGGACCTAGAATTACCTTCCCAAACCTGGGTGCCCAGATGTCAGATAAAAACAAAATCAGTAACAGCCAGGACAATGTGTCTCCACTAGAGCCCAGAAACTCTAGCACAGTAGGCCCCAAGCATTGTAATATAGCTGAAGCACAAGACAAAGACAGTACGATAGCCTTTATAAATATGACTGAGAACCTTAAGAGGAAATGAATAAATCCCTTAAGGAAATCTATAAAAATACAAACATTAAAAGGAAGTGGAAACAGAGCCAACATAGGAAACTCAAACTGAGGTAAGTGTAGAATGAAAGATTTAGGAACTCAAACATGAACTTCAGAAGCAAGTCTCACCAACAGAATACAATAGAAGAAAGAATCTTAGGCATTAAAGACATAGAAGAAATGAAGATCCCAGTCAAATAAAAAGTTAAATCTAAAAAAATTTCTGGCACAAAGCATCCAGGAAATCTGGGACACTATAAAAAGACCAAAGCAAAGAATAACAGGAATAGAGGAAAAGGAAGAAAGCCAGGAAATATTTTTAACAAAATCATAGAAGTAAATTTCCCTAACCTAAAGAAGGAAATGTCTACCAAGGTACAGGAAGCATAGAGAACACCAAATAGACTAGAGCAGAAAAGAAATTCCCCTCTACACTTAATAATAAAACACTAAGTGTACAGAACAAAGAAAGAATATTAAAAGCTGCAAGGGGGAAAGACCAAGTAATATATAAAGGCAGACCTATTAGATTAACACCCGACTTCTCAATGGAAGCTAAAAGAGCCTGGACAGATGTTCTACAGACTCTAAGAGACCAGAGATGCCAGGCCCAACAACTATACTCAGCAAAACATTCACTCACAATAGATGAAGAAAATAAAGACATTTCACGAAAAATCAAATTTAGCAGTCTTTATAATTCCAGCCCTACAGAAACTGATAGAAGAAAAATTCCAACCTAAAGATGTAAACACACCAAAGAAAACATAAGAAAAGCCAGGTGGTGGTGGCGCACACCTTTAATCCCAGCACTCGAGAGGCAGAGGCAGGCGGATCTCTGTGAGTTCGAGGCTAGCCTGATCTACAAGAGCTAGTTCCAGGACAGGAACCAAAAGCTAAGGAGAAACCCTGTCTCGAAAATAAAAAAAAAAAAAAAAAGAAAGAAAGAAAGAAAAAAAGAAAAGAAAACATAAGAAATAATCTCTGACCAGAAAAATCAAAAGAGGGAAACACACACACCACAACAATAAAATAACAGGAATCAACATCGTTGTTCACTAATATCTTTCAACATCAGTGTTCTCAATTTCCCCAATAAAAAGACACAGAATAAACAGGTGATGGTGGCACATGCCTTTAATCACAGCACTTGGGAGGCAGAGGCAGGCAGATCTTTGTGAGTTCAAGGCCAGCCTGGTCTACAAAGTGAGTTCCAGAACAGGCTCTAAAGCTAAACAAAGAAACTGTCTTGGGGGGAAAAGGAAAAAAAAAGACACAGAATAACAGAATGGATTTAAAAACAGGACCCACCCTTCTGCTGCATCTAAGAAACAGCTTATTATCAAGGACAGACATCACTGAAGGTGATCAAAGGGTTACAAACTAGAAAAGAAGTCAAAGTATCTTTATTTGTATATGATGACAGTATACATAGGTGCCCTTAAAATTCCACTGGGGTTCCTACAGCTGATAAACATTTTCAGCAAAGTATCTGGATACAAAAATTAACTCACAAAAAAATCAATAGCCCTCTGACAAATAACAATCAGAATGAGAAAGAAATCAGGGAAACACCACCTTTCACAATGGTCTGAATAAATACAAAACATACTGGGGTAACTAACTAAACAAGTGAAAGACGAAGATGGACAAAGACCATGCTCATGGATCAGTAGGATTAATATAATAAAAAGGGCCATTCTACCAAAAACAATCTGCATATTCAATGTAATCCCCATTAAAATTCTTCATAGATATTGAAAGAATAATCTTCAGCTTCATATGGAAACACACACACACACAAACAAAAACAAAAAACATACAACCACACACACACACACACACACACACACACAAACCAAACCAAACCAAACCAACCAAACAAACAAACAAAAAACCCACGGCATTGCTAAAGCAATCATGAATAATGAAAGAACTCCTGGAAGTACCATCCCCAATTTCAAGATGCATACAGAGCTATAGTAAATACAGCATGATATTGGCACAAAAACAGACATGTTGGTCAATGGAATTGAACTGAAAACCCAGACATAAATCCTCTGGCAACAAAGATTAATAGAAATTAGTTAATTTAAGATGTAAGAGCTAGCTAGGAATATGCCTGAGCTACTGGCCATTGTTGTAATTAATATAGTTTCTGTTTGATTATTTGGGGTCAGGCAACTGGAAAACGAAAGCACAGTCTCCATCTACAAATACAATAACCAAGTAGATACACAGATAAATAGAATTAATAAAATGATGAAAATAGCAGATTAAATAGAAGGAACTAGGAAAAAAATCATCTTGAGTGAGGTAACCCAGACCCAGACAGACAAATACGGTATATATTCACTTATACGTAAATATTAGCTGTTAAGCCAATGATAACCAAGTTACAATTTGTAGAACCAGAGTTTAAGTACACAGTAAGAGACTTGAGGATAGGGTGGCAGATCTCCCTAGAAAGGGATATACAACAGATAGTTTTGGATGGATTAGTAGTAGGGGGACTGGAACAGAAGGATCAGGTGGAGAGGAGGAGGGAAGAGGGAAAAAAATAACGGGAATACGTGAAGACACAACTGAGCTAAAATTGAGGGCCATTTGAGGGGTAGTATGGAAACCTAACACATAAGCTTCCCAAAATAAAAACAAACCTGAAGATTATCTAAAGGAAATCACTAACTAATGGGAGAGACAGAGCACCAACTGTTCATCTTTTGTCACTAAATGAAGCTTCCAGTACAAGGATTGGGATTACATCTAAAGTAAGTATTGGCCAAAGGGACCCCACAGGAAGAAACAAACAGCCTAGGTTTTTGCTCTCCACAAAGTGTAGCAAGGTCCCATTGCTTAAGACAACACCTACACAACTCATTGAACATGGACATGTTGAACACAGAGCCTTCACCCTATGTGTTAGCACCTTTGATACAGAAAGGTACACTGCATGTTACCAAAGGAGAAATGTAAGCACCAACTAAAGCACAAATCCTTTGTTCTACAATGGTGTCTAGTCTGCAAGATTTGCTAGTGTAATGGCACAAAGTTAGTGGCAGCAACCAACCACTATCTGATTTGACTAAAGGCACACTCCCCAAGATAGAACCCATACCTGACATTGCTTGGTTGACCAAAAACTAAAGACTAGATAGCCCAGGGATCTAGGGTAAGAACAAATACTACTACTGGTCTTAAAAATGAACAAACAAATAACAAAAAGTAGTAATAAAGTTATTCCTAATGACATTCTGCTATACTTAAACTGTTTTGAGTGTCTGCCTCAGTCATCCTGAGAGAAGTTTCTCACTGCAGCCGATGGGAACACATCCAGAAACCCAGAGCCAGACATTAGACAGATAGTGAGAAACCTTGGAACACTCCGCTCTAAATGGGATGTCTCCATCAAGTCCCTCCCTTCAAGGCTCAGGGAACCCTGTGGAAGGGTTGGGGACAGAAGAGTGTAAGAGCCAAAGGGGATGAAGTGTTTTTATGGGATTCTTGGGTGTACAAACAAGTGCTTCTGCTTCTTGTGTCTTCTCTGGGTTCCTTTCCTTTTGTTTGTTTTTGACTAATTTTAATGTGTTAGTTTTATTTTATTACATTTTATTTTAATTAATTTTGTTATTATCCTTTAGAAACCTGTTTGTTTTCTAATGAGAAACAGAGAGGTGGATGGATCTGGAGAAAAGGGATGTACTGGTAGAAATAAAAGGGGGGGACTGTAAACAGGATATACTACATGAGAAAAAAATTCAATTTTCTATAAAAGGAAAAAACTATAAGAAACACAAAGACACTAACATTCAAAAAGAAAATTCATAAAAACATAAAATTAGAAACTATTACATGATCAAAAGACCAATAATGACCAAAAACTGCCCAAACAAGCAATATAAGACAAAATATCTACACAAATACCATTGAGTTGTGTTTTGTGTTGGCTATCTACTGCTGGGTATAGATTAATATGCCAAGTCAGACTCCACTAGAGAAAACAAATTTTTCCTTGAAAGCAGATGTCAATTGGAAATGTATTACAATGATTTTTTTTACTACCTTATTCATTTTTACAGTCACTAACTCAGTATTTCTATCACTTTTAGGAAATTCACAAATAATCTCTATTCCCATCTTCTTCCCGAGACAACTCCTAACCTTTTCTGTTTCCTTAGATTTCATTACTTTCTTATATAGAGAATAGTATAACCTGGTCTTTTGCATCTTATCTTTTTTTACTTTGGACAGTATAATTGCATTTCATATATAAATATATATTATTTAGTTTAATTGCTAAATATTAGTTAACTGTAGAGTTATATTACATATTACATATTCATTATGCAAATAGTTGTTTCCACTTTGGGTGTATTTATTGATAGTGTTAACTATAAATTCTTACCTATAAGCTTTTGAGTATGCACACACACATACACACATAAACACTTTTCATTCTTCCTGGGTAGATACAGATAAACAGAATTGGAAAATCATATGGTGGACAAATTTAACTTTTAAGAAACTTACAAAATGGTTTTCAAAATGGCTGTACCATTTACATTCTGTACATCAATAAGGAAGAGCTACTGTTTCCCTAGTTATCTTTTTTATTCTTGCAATCATTCCAGTGTGTTAACCACTCAAACTGTTTTCAGCAACTTTTTCATGTATATTTTGATCATTTGTGTACCTTCTTTGGTAAATGATTATTTAAATATGGTGTCCGTTTTTTAAATCACTGAGTTATAAATTTTATAGGAGATGGAACAGTGGCTCAGCTGTCGAGAGCACTTGCTGCTCTTGCAAAGGACCCTGGTTCAGTTCCCAGGACCCACATGGTGACCTTCTCTAACTCTAGTCCCAGTGATATCGGCTCCCCTCTTCTGGCCTGTATAGGCAATGGACGCAAGTGGTACACAAGACATACAAGAAAAAAAAAAAATCACTCATCCACACAAACCTTTTTTAAAATCCTCAAACAGTTCTTTATAGATCCTTACCAGAATTCTGTTAGACACTGTAAAATCTGAGATTTGATCTATTAATTTCCTTATCTCCCTTTACCATGGTTCCATAAGAGCTCTACCACTGACTTATAGCACTAGCTCCTTTAAATACATTTTCAAATTTTTAGACACTAAGTTGTCCAGATTGGTCTTAAATCTGAAATCCTTCTGCCCCAGCTTCATAAGTAGCTAGAATTATAAGACTGTGATACCAGGCTTGGCCTGATTTATTTTCTTAGTGATATCTTTTAATGAACATTTAAAAATTTAAAATTAGGTACAAAACAATTTTTTCTAGTCTTTTTGTAGTTTGTATTGAAACTACCAATCTTCACTTTATGAATACATTTTCCTATATTTTCTTCTAAAAGTTTTATGGTTTAGCTTTATGACTAGGCGTATTTATCTTATTATTTTATTTATTAAAAATTAATCTTTGTGTAAGAAATGAGATATAGGTGAAGTTTGCTTTTCTAGTAAGCTCTGCTTTATTTATATATTCTGTAGTACTAGCAATGGAAACCAGGGCCTTATACACAAAATGCCAACTTGCTCCAGTAACATTTGTTGAAGATACTTTCTTCTCAGAAAATTGATTCTTGGCAAATTAATTGCAAATCAAGTGACTAAAGATATATCCCACCATTTCTATTTTGTAGCAAACTTTTCTTTTGGCTACAATGATCTGTTTTCTTACACTGATCTTATTTGTCCTACAACTGTCTGGATTACTATATCTTACAGGAAGTCTTTAGATATATGGCCTATGCTCTGCATTAGACATAATGAAGCTCTACCTAATTTACTGAATATAATTTTAAAAGTCCAACTTTAGGACATACATTAAGAAAGCAGCAGAGACATTTTTTCTTTTTAAAGAAGGTGAAAAATTCTTATAAGCTTATATAACATAATTACTACCACCAGTTAATTATGATTACAATCAACTGCTTATGAATATTACTATTTTTGCTTAGGGTATTGGAAAACTCATTATCTAAGCAAGAAGAGTAAAAAAGGATTAAGAGAATAAGCCTAGTATGAAAGGCTTCTGAATCTCTACCTCCATCTTCACAGTCTTCGGGGGCTTTGGCTTTCTTGCAGAGACGAGGATCCAACCAGGTGGTTGTCTTGGTATTATGACTGTGGAATAAAGATCTCAATTAGAAATAGTAAAATAAAGAGGGAGGAAAATATTGAAAAAGCAAAGACTCAACTAGAAAGCATATGCTATTAGAGCATTTACCTCCTACAGGCTCCATTTGTATACCACAGACTCAATAATTCAATTGTTCCCAATCCATTGCTTAGAAATCGCCAGAACAGAGAGGTAATGCCAGAGGCACAGATTTGAGAATGAAGAACTTAGAGAAGGGATCAAATGCCATTTTGATAATGATAAATTTACTTAAACAGTCAAAACCATTTCAAACGGTGGGCACATAGCCACGTAAATGTGTATTGCTAGTTAGAAAAGCTGAACTAAAAATCATGTTTCCTTGCTGCAGGAATTACTTTTGTTAAGAAAGTAATGCAACATTTTGTTTTGTTTTGTTTTAGAGTATCTGTGATTTGATGGGGGCTGAAAACAAACAGAGCTTCTGTCCTTATAGAGGGTCTTTAAAATAAGATAAATTTTACAAGATTTAAAGTGGCTGTTTCTATAACATATCACGGAAAAGTCATGGCTCTGGTTAAACACCATTCTATAAAACTGTATTTTCACTAACATGGATCACCTGAAACAAACAAAAAAGGTAGAATAAAACAGAAAGATTATGTCATTGCTCCTTTCTGTAAAACAGACCAAAAATGGTCCCAAAGAACAATGTGTTTAATTACATTATAGGCCACATTTAGTCAGCTTCAGGCCAAGTCACCATGCACTTGTGACACAAGTCACTATTAAAGTGCAGAAAAAAACAAGCAGTGTTCAAAGTCCCTGAAATAGGGGTAGGGAAATAGCAGTCAGTAAAGTGATCGCCTTGCCAACATGAGGACCCAAGTTCAATCTTCAAACCTCATGCCAGGGGTAGTGACACATACTTGAAATCACAGCATTGGAGAGGCAGAGACAGATGGGTTTGGGGGCCCACTGGCTGATTAGCCTAGCCTAATTGTCAACCACCATGTTCCACTGAGAGACCTATCTTAAGAGGTGGATATGTTCCTGAGGATTATACCTAAAATTGTCCTCAGTCTTCTACGTATGCAACAACACACATGTATAGTATACTTGCACTTACATACATGTACTTGCATGCGCACACACACTAAAAAAGTCTCTGAAACAAAGGGATGTCATAAAAAGGTAGAAAGAAAACAATGTCAGTTATTACTGAAGTCCTGTGAGCATAATGATAAAAAGAAGTTTTCTTTCCTGGTCCATTTTAGAAAGGAAAAGAACTGTTACAAAACAGATGCTATCTCCTGTGTTCTTTCTAATCCCTCCCTAGCCTTTGCAACACTCTGCACCTACGCTCGGGTATGATACAGTTGGCAGACCATAGCAGAAACACTTTCTGAGTGTATACTAAATAATTTTTTAGGAAAGCATAAGAGTATTTTAGTAAGTCTGTGTCATACATCCTGACAGAGAGAATGTCCCTAAAATAAAATAAAATCAAATATAGTAAAATGAGAGAGATCACAATTCACAGAAACCTAGGAGAACATAAACAGTTGGGGGTGAGGGGCGGCTGTAGAAAATATCTTCCTAAACCGAACTCAAAATTTCTACTTGAGAAAGGTCTGACTTTGAGTATACCAATGCAGACGTTATTGCTAAACTAGAAAATATAGGTAATCCACTAAGATTTTACCCAGTATTCCCTAAGGTACAAATAGTACTCACAGGGCCCATTCCTAACATGTAAAAGCAAAACCTTCTGGACCTCCATTATGAATATGCTTCTCTCACAGCTACACATGAACACAGCAGTTCACACAAACCGACCACGTCAGCTACAGAAACAGAACTAAATATTCACCTGTTTTGGGATTCACAAACTCTTCAGTCAATTCATGGTTTGGAAAAAATTTCTCCTATTGCATGGGTCATCTTTGTACTCACTGATGCCCTGTGGATAAGTGTTTAAGTTTATAGCCTCCTTTGTTTCCTGCTGTTTTTGTGGTCATATCAGAAAGTCTTTGTTAAATCTAATATCATAGAATTTCTTCCGTATTTTCATGTAGTAGTTTAGTTTCAATACTTGTTAAATGCGTTTATTTTTTTTATGTGTACAAATGTGTACCTGTGTAACTCTACACTCACCACATTCTTGCCTGGCACCCAAGGAGCCCAAAGGGCATCAAACTCCCAAGACTAGAATCACAAGTGGATGTGAGCTGCCTGAGATGGGGACCAGGAACTGAACTTAGATCCTCTGTAGGTACATGTTCTTCTTCTTCTTCTTTTTTTTTTTTTGAGGTGTTATTATAAATTTTCACTTTCTTAATATACACACATAATTATATATAAATATGTATATTATGAATGGATATAAATTTAGAAGTAGTGGTAAAGAGAAAAATACTACTTTGTATGGCATTCATTTTTCACATAAAATACATAAAAGTTTCATATAAGCCCTATTTACCACCTAACTTTCTGACTGTTCTGTCTAAATAGCTGAAAGGATTTATTGATGATTCAGGGAATACAGTCTGTTACAGAGGGGAAGGGATGGCCGTGGGAAAGATGGTGGAAGCTTTAATCAGGACTCCTGTAAGCAATGCCAATCAATTCACTGACGCACTAAGTTGGACCAGGTGGTATCATACCTGCAGTCTGTTGTTGACTTCCTACCTGGTGTAAACAGATATTTGTTCATGTCTCTGCTATGTGACATAGCAAAATGGATTTCCTCATGCAGAAAAATCAAAGATTATATCAACTTGCATAAAAATCTGTGACGACTAAACACACTAGTAATAATCTCAGAGTATCCAAAAATTATTAGTGTCTCGCTAAGGAAAAGAAATTAAAAGCACATCCTCTTGGGATTGGTTTACCAAAAGCAAGCAGATTTGAAATTTTTAATTCTCTTTCCCTGGGTCTTCTGCTCTCTCATCTAATTCGTCTGTGGTATGTGTCTGTATCTTTGCCTGCCTGAAAGCTGTCTTTTGAATCTGTTTGTTCTTGTGTGTGTGGGAGTGGGGGTCCTCACTAAGAAATGGCTTTTTGCTCTGCGATTACTGAGTGGCAAAGAAAGTGTAAGTAACATGGGGAATAAATGTGGATTAATTTTAAAAAAAAAAAAATCATGAACAGAGTTCACAAAGGGTTGAAACTTTACTGACTCTAACTAACCCAGATAACAAATTATAAAATGCATCGAACAATATCTGCATGCTGCTTCCAGCACTTAGGACGGATATTTCCTTCATGAGATTGTTTTTCAAACTATTCTTGTTTTCAACAGATGACTACCATATCAAGCATACGCACGCGCGCGCGCGCACACACACACACACACACACACTGAGCTCTAGGTCAGGTACATGGGAGACTATATAATTTAATTATTAGTTTAAGTTGTAAAAGTTGATTATATGGAAAATCCAAAGCAACTCAGGTTGGTTGTCATTTTGTTCTCTTAAAGACAGGTTAAATACACAGACTGAGATATAATAGGGCAGCAGCATTCTTAAGTCTTAAGTGACCTCAAGGTATATTATTAAGTCTTCTAGACTGTTCAAACCTAAGAGATTTTTCATAATAATACACCATTACAAAAGCAATTGGAAATGGATAAAAGACAGATCTCAAGCACTGAAACCTGTAGATAAAAATATAAGAAAAAGAATATAGATATAGGCATAAGCAAGGATTTTTTTGAACAAGGTTCCATTGTACTGGAAATAATCTCAAGAATAAACAATTTTAATTACATAAGATTAAGAATCTTTTACACAGCAAAAAAAAAAAATCACCATAGAGAAAATACATCCTACAGAATGGGGAAAAAATCATTGCTGTTACACATCAGACAGCAGACTAGCATCCGGGACATATAAAGAATGTGCAGTAAGCACTCTTAACCACTGAGTCATCATCTCGTTAAGCCCCTAGTTTCAGTTCTTACTGTTTTAGGTCTTTGACATTTTTAACTATAAAGACATAATTCCCTTACATTTTATGGTCTAGTTATACAATGTACTTAAAAATCCCTTCAATTGTCCAGAAGAGTATATGTCGTTGTACTGTTTTGTGAACACCTTGACACTAATATTTACAGGAATGAGAATGTACTATATGTGGTAAAAAAGACTGTGTCCTCAAAGTCTGTCTTTTAAGCACTAGACCCTGACTTGGTAGAACAAAATGCTCATTTGTGAGACTGTCTGATAAACAGACTGAAGTCCCTAACCTTAATTAATGATAAAAGATTTGGGAGAGAGGAATGGAGGAAGAGAGGGAAGGAGAAAGGGGTGGTAGAGGAGACACAGAGAGACAGAGAGAGAGAGAGAGAGAGAGAGAGAGAGAGAGAGAGAGAGACAGAGACAGAGACAGAGACAGAGACATTCTTTGGGTAAGTACCTAGACCTCAGTATATTCACTGTTATTTAATTATTAAATTTGGTAACTCTACTACATTAATATTATACCCCTGAACAAATTGCTTTAAAGATTAGACTTACAGGTGCATAGAAATATAAAAATTCTTCATAATGAACTTTGAACGAATTATTTGCATGCAAAACATTCTCTGGAGCAAACAATATTCAATTTTAGGCTGATCTAATTATGTGGTATTCAGTACCTCTATGAATATTATTATGAATATTATATTAATACTTTTCCAGTTAAAGTTTCCTATTTGTACTTCTCTTATACCAATGTCTTTAAGGATCAATGATATTATCTACTGAATTACTTAAATACATTATTTCAATACACCAACTCCAAACTTTAGGGCTGAAAACACCTACTTCAGATAATGGTATGGCCCTTCTCATGACAATCATTTGTTTGATGGATGACTTGAGACAGGGTTTCACTATGCAGCCCAGGTTGGCCTTGATATTGCCATGTAGACAAAGACTGGCCTCGACTCACATAAATCCTTCAGTCTCTGCCTCTCAAGACTGGGACTAACGTTGTGTACTACCACGCCTATCTCATTGCATTGGGCAATCTACCTAAATTTTTCTTTCTCTTTTTAAGTGAAGCAAAACATCCTTTATTCCTTCCATTTTTCATCGCCTACTTTTAAACCTTCAGCAGAGACCAAGGATGGGGACACAGCTCAGTTGGTAAAGTGAGGACATGAGTTCGATCTCCAGAAGCTACATAGTAGGGTACTTGTCCTCTCAGCACTGGAGATGTGGTCAGCTGGAACAGCATAATAGGTAATATCCAAACCAATGAGAGACCCTGTCTCAAAAACAAACTGGACAGAACCTGAGGAATTACACTTGAGGTTAACCTCTATCCTAGACACATACACATTCTAAAGGCCAAATATTACTTAATACAAGTTGAAGAGGAGGAGGTAAGGGGGGAGATGTTATTCAGGGAAATAACTAAACAATAAACAATAAACTTAAATGGAAAATATTTTAAAATAAAAACAAGTGAAAGCTTTCAGATATTGGAATGAATAATCAAATTAAGGTTTAAGAAAATTCCAGTTTACCATCATAGTGACAAGCATGCTGGAAGAAACACAGACATTTGCTTACTCAATGAAATAGATCATTCCTGTGTCAGTGTAGGCCATTTCCCAGTTTTTGGGCAGTGGTTCTAGATTCTCATCTCTCATCATATAGTTTCTAAAGTCCATGGAGCTATTCGTTTGGTTATAACTTGGAACAGTCTTCATCCAGCAGTCAGATGACTCAGAATGCATCTCTCTGGTTTCTGTAATTGTTGGAAACAGAAGAGTATAAATGGTAAAGTTAACTTTTTTTTTTAAACAAAATGCCAAGCGCATATATCATTAGAATTATACACTACAAATTGTCTTATCTATTATGTATAAACTCTTGCATTAATTTTGAAATAAACATACTTAAGTTTTTCTCATTTTCTGAATAAAATAAGCTCCACTCCTCTCTGATGCTAGTCTGAAAAAGCAGCAAAAACTCCACCAGAATCAATTCAGTAAGAATCTTAATAGCAGTACTGTACTTACAGAGACCTTTTACACAAGTTCTATTTTAGGCATTTAATACATATTAACTCATAGTCTTCATAGCAACCCTATTAGAATTATTATTATCTTTTTATGCATTGAGGAAACCAAGCCAAAAAGAGGCTAAATTAGTCAGTTCACAACTCATTAAACAACACAGCCAGAATCTGCATCTAGCATACCATGTTTTTGACAGCTATACTAAGCAGATTCATATACTTTTAAAATGGGTATTTAAGTAATACTTTATTTTTAAAAGTTAAGTATATTAAATATACTAAAATCCTTTTAGAGTCCCAAACTCTATAACGTAGATAGGTAGACTAAAACTTGGTGATTGTCTAGGGAGTCTACAGTAATGTACTTAAAACACATTCTTAGAACTTATAAATTTACATTATATCATTTTCACACTTTGTATAAGCAACATCTCTAATCTAGATAATTTGGGGGAAAGCCTCTGATACATGAGGCATCAACCCATACCTACTTCAGCTCTAGTCATCCCTTGGATAAATCTACTCACACAATTTATTAATCTTGCTAGTTACTGAGAGATTAACAGCACTAACTAAAATATAACAGTTATAATAACAATATCCTGTTCTAGAAGTATGCAAATGTATTTCTCTTGCTATCCCCAAATATCTTAATATATAGTAATATTTTCAGACCACTTTTCATTGTGCGTAATAGAAACTAGAGAAAATTAAGGTGCAGCTTATGGAGGACTACTGAACTACTTTTATTTTATTATCCTGTATCTTATGATGACCTCGTTGCTTATTTCACGGAGAGAACAGGTTATAGATTGATCTCTGAAACAGTGACCAGTCACTACATTGTTTTTCCTTTCATCACTCTGCTCCAATCGCATACAAAACATTGCTCACACCATGACCAAACACGCTGGCCTTCTTCTTCGCTGTTGTCTAATATTCCAGTCATACTACCAATTCAGATATTTGAATTTACAGCTGAATCTGTTAGAAATACTGTTCTCAACACACATATGAGTTCCCCCTGTCTGTCTACGTGCCCTGCATCACTTTGAGATTCTGTAAGAAAGAAGGGCATCCCAGATAAGGCCTTTTAACCTCAGCGCTTCTGACCCACAAGTCCAAACAAACCTCTTTTCTTTCTAGATTGTTTAGGCTGTGATATTATATTATTAGCAGCAGAAAGCCAAGTGAGATGCTTGCCTATGAAGCTGATTATAAACTCCACTGTCTCCAACACACACACACACACACACACACACACACACACGAAATGCTCTTCACTCAGATACTTGGAGTTTACTCATTTGTTTTAAGTCTTCTCTGTCACTGTAAGTTGACTACCTCTATTTTCTTTCCACCTCCTTGCATGCCTTGTTTAGCATCATCAGACACACTATACATGTTATTTATCCAGTTATTATTCTCTCATCAGAAAGTAAAGTCCATGAGAGCAGGAGCTTTGTTCTGTTTTGTTCACTCCTTTATTCCTGGAAATTAGAGATTAGTAGCCTGGCAGATGTTCAATAACTATCTGTTGAATGAGCATATACATGAAATTCCTGGTTTATTTTCTCACAGAATATGTAATAAAAATTTAAAGATATCCAATGTAGAAATCAATCTGGAAGTGAGTTACACTTGGGAAAAAAAGTATGCCAGACAAAAGCAACATCAACAAAATAATCTGTAATAATTTTTCCATGCAATTCAGTGAATAAACCTTTTAAAACACAATTTCAGTCTTCACGTCTAAATGCATTGGCTAATTCATTTAACATTAAGCATATGTATTGTGAAGGTAGAACAATACACAGAACTCACCATCTGGAGATGGAAATAAACAATGATCATATAATGTAAAAAACTATATACAAAGAAAATTTTAATAGGTGGTGAAAGAAAGATGAAGATGCTTCAGGGTTATTAGAGATGATGTAAAAAACTATATACAAAGAAAATTTTAATAGGTGGTGAAAGAAAGATGAAGATGCCTCAGGGTTATTAGAGATGAGTTGCAAATCTAGGGACATGATCAGCATTTATTTCCTTCTCTTGAAGTGAATACAGAAATGGAAAAAAAAAAAACAGAAAAAATTCTAGCCTTTATAGAGTTTACACACGAGTGTTCCAAACAGAATGCTTATAATAAATAACACTAACAGAAGTGTTTTGTGAGCCTCTGACTTCCTAGTTCTACTCTCAGTTAAGTTTAACAATCTCCTGGAAAATTACAGAATTACTCAGGGATAGATACTCAGGGCAGATTCTTTATCCTTTACAGTTCAGTAAGACATATGGAAGCCAAGAAAAAGATAGGAATCTTATCTGCAAATTATCTTTGAGTGGATCCTGAATTTATATTTGAAATATTGCTATCTAACTTTTCAGATAATTTCTTAAGGCACACCTCCAAAGTCTATGTGCTTTGGGTTGAAAGCTGTTATTATAAAACCAATTTTGTTTTACTCCTGAGAAACAGGAATTATGCAGGTTAAGATTCCCATATCCCAGCATCACAAGTATTCCAGACAGCAAGGAATAACATATCATTAATGATAGTTACTGCCAATTTATCAAAGTTAAGAAAACTCAGATTCACTTACAAGATGATCCATATATAATACATTGTTCCAGACACAGATTTCAAAAAAATAGAATCCTATCACCTGCTCTATAAATACTTCAAGAAAAATTTTACTATTTCAATTAAAGGTCAAAGCCAATCAAAAAAAAAAAAATCAGAAGTTGTTAATCTGTTTACAAACCCGTGTTTCCACTGCCATTAACAGCATCTTTGTCCTCATCCTCTTCTTCTTCAGGGAGAGAGCTGTCCATCCTTTCCATCTTGCTGACAGACGTAGTTCGTTTTCTTTGGGATTCTGTGTCAAACTCATTGTCAAAGAGGACCTGATCAACCGGATCTGGCTGGAAAGGACTAGGCTCTGCTGGAGGCTTGGGAGTGCCATAGAAATTTCCTGTGGTGGAGAAAATGACAGCAGCTGAAAGCATGAATGCTGACTGAGTTACACGAACGAGGCTCACAGAATGTCTGTTGTGCCTTACACTGACGTTGTATAAGTCCCTACCACTGACTGGAGGAGGCCAAAGGATTCCCTGAGAGAAGAAGCAACAGAAATGAGAGTATGGACTAATTTCATATATCATGTCATATATAAGCTAACATATTAATACAATTTGTATTAGCTTTAAAGTTGATTATATCAATTATTTATTCATATTGGATTTAGTTTTATATGGATTCTAAATTAGGGCCAAATTTGGAAATATAAAAACATTAACCGTCTTATGCAAAAATGAAAGAATAAAATTAACTCAAATACTTATGTTCTAATATACAAAACGAATTATTTTACTAAGAGGATGTATATAGACAAAGGCTATATACACATTTTAATTACACTACCTGAGAATTTTGTTGTTGTTGTTTTATTTTATTTTATTTTCCGAGACAGGGTTTCTCTGTGTAGCCCTAGCTGCCCTGGAACTCTCACTGTAGACCAATGTGGCCTCAAACTCACAGAGATCCACCTGCCTCCCGAATGCTGGAATTA
This sequence comes from Chionomys nivalis, assembly GCF_950005125.1. Taxonomy (NCBI): domain Eukaryota; kingdom Metazoa; phylum Chordata; class Mammalia; order Rodentia; family Cricetidae; genus Chionomys; species Chionomys nivalis. The sequence continues at coordinate 18,509,360 of NC_080103.1, forward strand.
AAGGTGTGGGCCACCACCGCCTGGCTACTACCTGAACATTTTTTGAAGAGACATTATTGATCAAGTTCTATACTAGTATACTCAAAAAAGTGTTTTACAGAGGATCCATGATTTTTCAGCACCAGTAATTGGTCCATTAGAATGAAAACAAACAAAATAACTTTCAATTTGTTATGTAAGCAAGCATAATGGGAAAATGTTCAGCAAGTTTAGTTGTCCTGACAGTTGCTGCCCTACTCCTTTTGACTTTACATCAGTCGTTATGTTAATTTTATAAAAATACATACAGTAAGAAGTAAAGCACTTGTCTTTTACTGTTGTGCTTATACAATATCACACGTTTAATCAAATTGTTCAAATTAAGATACCCACTGACATAACATAAACTAAGAAAGTAAATTGATATTTTCCCTAGATAGAAAAAAAATCTTGTTAGATCACATAATACTAAGACAAACCTACAATTAACATAACATAATGTGCCTTAATCTACATGTCAGAGGGAGGACACATTATAGTGAATTCTGCTGAAGTTTGACTGTAAGTGCAATTATCAATATTCAAGGACATCAGACTTCTCAACTCAATTACTTCTTTGTTTCTAAATCCCTATTTGAAGTGGGTTATGTTACAGAGATGGGTACAAAGACTTGTATTAAAGTAGACTAGATTTTCTGACCTGTAAATTGAGATGCAACGAAAAAGCCAGTTCACTCAGAGTTTTCTGAGCAAACATCTGATACCACAAGTGGAGGTTTAACTGGGGGAGAGGGAGGCACTATAATTTCAATTTCCCCATTTTAGCTTAGTCTACAGGCAGGACCTCATTGTGTGGCCCTGGGTGCCCTGGAACTCACTATGTATAACATTGTTTTCAGAATCACAGAGAGCATCCTGTCTGTGCCTCTGCTGCGGTTAAAGATATACAGCACCATGCCCCGCTATTTCTCCTTTTAAAGCTCAACAATGACACTATCAAGGATTTTGAATAAACCAAATTAGAAATAAAAGCACATGTTTTCCAGGGAACAACAGTATCAACAGATAAACATTTTACTGTAAATTCTCAGTTAACTAACTACATAAAAATGAACACGTTCTTAAAAGAAAAATTAAAAAATGCAGAGTACAAACTGCTATCCAGTCACTAAACAGTTTTGGGGCATCATAATATTTTTTTTTTTGTAATTTCCTTCTTTAAGAAAGGCCTTCCCAGGGCTGGGGAGATGGCTCAGCAGTTAAGAGCAGTTGCTTCTCTTGCACAAGACCCAGGTTCAATTCTTAGCAACTACATGGTAGCTTACAATCATTCATAATTGCAGTTCTAAAAGACCCAGCACCATCTTCTGACCTCCATAGAGACCGGGCGCAAATGTAGTACACATACATATACATTCAGGCGTAACAACACTCAGATTTTTTTAATCTAAAATGTTTTATTTAACTGAAAAAGAAATGCCTTTTCATTAATAGAGCTATCAACTATTAAATATTTCAAACATGATTAGCATAGATAATAGTGTCTGGATTGTATTAGTTATCTATGTCATACACACATTTACTTATATGAATATAGGTATATACCCTCTGAGTATAAGATTTATCTTTTTAAATCAATATTTAGAAGAATTCCCCCACCCCCAGATCTTTCTCTCTTTGTGACAGGGTTTCACTATATAGCCCCGGCTGGTTTAGAGCATGCTATGTAGACCAGGCTGGCTCTAACTTCCAGAGATCCATCTGCCCCTGTGCCCCTTTGCCCCTCTGCCCTGTGCCTGCTTTCCAAGTACTGGGACTAGGATTAAAAAGTCCACACCATCATGCTGGGATCTCCTTCTTTTTGAGAACAGGATCTTATCCAAGGGTGGCCTTGAACTCCTGATCTTTCTTCTTCCATCTCCCCCAATTGCTGGGATTATAGGCATGTTCCACTATGCTGACTATAATTACATTTGCTTTTTTCCCTTTCTTGAAACAGGGTCTACTTCTAGAACCATAATATTTCTGAAATTTTCAAACAAGAACCCTTGTGTACTGCCGTTAAGAATGGAGACAGGCAGCTATTTAAAACTAACTCATCGAACCGAGTAAATACACTCTACAAGTCAAAATTTTGGTCCAGCATCAGGAGAACAAAGAAATAAAATGCAATTCTCAAATGATGGCAAACTGTGAGAAATTAAATCAATAAATGTAGGATAATAGTAACATATAAAAATTTAAAAACTAAAGTAATATAATAAATATGCATATAAGATCAATACACAGTTTATAAGAGCATATATAAACAAAACATGCATATTAAACAAATAAGAAAGGTTAAATGTAAGAGGTAAGCTATTTGAATAAAAGTAAAACAAATTAGCTTGTCCATTCCTCTGACATGTCTATCATTTTTCTTTAAATTTCTTGTTTTGTTTCCTTCATAGCACCTCAGTTTACACTTAATTTAATTTTGACTGCCTTCCATACTAAGATACAGAACTTATTAAGGCAACAGCATTTTGATCTTGTTCATCACAGTATTCTTGGGTCTCTTACAAGACTTGGCACATAGTGCATACTTGACATGTGGTTGCTAAATAAATGAAACATGAGCAAAACAATTTTAAATCAATGAATGGGAGATAAACCCAGAAAAAGTAGTTAGGTAAAAGTTTACAGGTGGGAAGGAAATGACTAAAAAGTTTGAGTAAGAGATATGACCAGAATGATCAAAGTTGAACTTGAGGGCTGGTGAGATGGCTCAGAAGTTAAGAGCACTGACTGCTCTTCCAGAGGTCCTGAGTTCAATTTCCAGTAACCACACTTTATAACCACTCATTATAGATGGTTGGTGGCTCACAACCATCTATAATGAGATATGGTTCCCTCTCCTGGTGATCAGACATACAGACAGAACACTATTAATAATAAATAAATATTTTTTTAAAAAGTGACCTTGAAGAAGCCCAGCACTGTAGCAATCGGAAGGATGGAATGAACCGAGGCTAGAAACTGAGGACGGAGGAGAAACCACACTGCAATAGTGTGGCTAACTCCTCTGAAGTGCCTACAACAAGGCAGTGAAAAAGAAGAGCTATGAGAGTGGCAGCAGGAAGAAATGACTAGACGTGGTCACAAGAGAGATACGTTTTCTGGACAAAAATGTGCTTATAAATGCACATATACACATATGAAAGAGATGCGTTCAAAGCCGTTTTTGAACATCATCTAAAGACACTGAAGACAGCACAAGTATGAAAGGCGTCACCACTACACAGAACTTGTGAAAGAAGCGATTACAAAAGCAGAATAGAGCAGTGTTGAGAAAGTATAAGGTGCTATGGGAGAATAAGCTTGCCAAGTCCAAAGTGTGTTAAATAGAAAAAAATAAGTACATAACAAGGAATTGTTTAAAAGTTGAAACCGATCTCAAGTTTGTACTTCAGGGAAACAGAGATGTGAAAATTCATTATTGGCTCTATCCTCCATTTTATACTTTCTTCTTTAAAGTAAATGTAAGTTTTCCCAAGTATACAAACTTCATATTCCCACCCATGAACAGAGCCATCAACAAGTACTTATTGGTTCAGATGATGACAGTGAATTGCTATGAAATATGTAAACTTGCCAGTCTGGTTAATTTTTAGTTTACTGTTCATAATGAACTTTTCAATGTAATGCTTCTCACTATTGTCAAACACCACCTAATTAGTAAATTAAGAATCTTCTAATCAAAAGAACAATTTTCTAATAAATTAAGATTTATCTTTATTTTATGTGTACAGTTGTTTTGCCTCAGGTATATCTCTCTGTGTGTAGTGCCCACAGAGGCCCAAAGAGAGCATCAGATCGCCTGCAAATGAGTTTCAGACAGTTGCTAGCTGTCATGTAGATGCTTCTAGAGGAGCAGTCAGTGCTCTTAACCATTGATCAGTATCTCTAGTCCTCCCAAATAACATTTTTTTAAAAATCAACTTTACTGATGAAATTCCCTTTGAAATGATTCAGGCCATCTGGCTAGTTTGAGGTAGTTTTAATATTTGGAGACATACCATCATACGTTCCACTTTCTAACAAGGCTCCGCTCTCTTCCAGTGCTTTGAACTGTTCAACAGAAATGAAATTATAGTCCACCCCTGGAACTTCCCCATCCCTGGGAGCCCTTGTAGTGCCTAAGGAGAAAAGAAAAATAGAATTGTAAAGTACTTTTTAAAATACAAATTATTCAGAGTACTATAGAGTTCAGTCAAAGAAGACTACATGGAAGACACAACTGGGTTAATACATTGTTATCTGATAAAGATCAGAAAATAACCATGAAATTCAAACCTATAAAAAACCTCAAAGTTTAATGCTATAAAGACTTAATTTCCTGGCACACAATTTTTAAAAAAGATTTTATTTTTAAACTTGTGTGTGTGTGTGTGTGTGTGTGAGTGTGAGTGAGTGAGTGTAGGAGCCCACAGAGTTGAAAGGAGGAGGTTGGAGCCTCTGAAGCTGGAGTTACAGGTGGTTGTGAGCTACCTACTATGGGTCCAGAAATCAAATCTAGATTCTTCAAGAGCAGTATCTGCTCTTAACCACAGAGACATCTCTCCAGCACCATTTAAAATCCCAATATTGTTACTGCAAGAAGGAAAGACAAATTCACCAGGAACAGACTTCATCACCCCTTACAATTTTATCAGGGCATAAAGGACAAAGATCACATCAATTTTGGCATATACATTTTGAGGTGGGGAAAGATGGTGTCTCATTATATCTCCCTGGCTTTGTAAACCAGGCTAGACCCAAACTTACCTCTTTTTATAATATCTAAAATGTGAAAAAAGATTATGATTATGAGAAAAATAATAGATTGAGAAAAATAATGGCTATGGAAACATTCTATAAAGTAACTGTGCTGATTTTTCTCTGTCATTTAAAACCCATCTTTCTAAAAGAACACAGGAATTTTGTTTTAGACCCTAGAGGATACAAAGATTATAGAACATTGCTTCCTCTTTTAGTATAATACTTATTATTTTTATTATCAAAATTTTTGTTTCTCATATGATGAACTACCTTGTTAAGATTCTTTCAATCAGCTAGGCAGTAGTGGTGCATGCCTTGAATCCCAAACTTGGGAAACAGAGGCAGGTGGATTTCTGTGAGTTCGAGGCCAGTCTGGTCTACAGAGTGAGTTAAAGGAACAGCTATGACTGTTACACAGAGATCAAGAGATTTTTGGGTTTTGTTTTGTTTTTTTAATATTTATTTATTTATTATGTATACAACATTCTGTCTGTGTGTATGCCTGCAGGCCAGAAGAGGGCACCAGACCCCATTACAGATGGTTGTGAGCCACCATGTGGTTGCTGGGAATTGAACTCAGGACCTTTGGAAGAGTAGGCAATGCTCTTAACCGCTGAGCCATCTCTCCAGCCCGAGATTTTTGTTTCATATTAAGTATAAAGTTGCTAGGAAACTGAAGAGTTAAAAATTGTAACTTAGAATTTTCTATGAAATACGGGAGAATCCATGGATACAATAACTGTACTTTTTTCCATTAAGATGAGGAGCTTTTCCCTTCCATCTAAATCTTAACTTACTTTTACTAATTTAATGGCAAACATACTATGCAAGTTTAGGAGTCTATATTTCCATCTCCCATCCTCCTGGAATGTTCCTAATACCATACCATGCAAGGAATGTCAGGCTAGACCCTTGAATAACTGGAACTCCAGCCAACAAACAGCAAAAGGATCCCAGATATAAAGGCAGAGTCACCCCAGCTTCCCCAGTGCCTGCTAGGCTGTCAATGGCTGCCACAGGAGTGATGACAGTTAAACCCAGGCAACTCATAAAGTCATAGCGAATAACACATGACAACCATTTTAAGCCACTTTGTTAAGTATCAAAGGTTAACAGGATATGCAAATGAATTTTACTACAAAATATAATGACTATATAAAATCCAATTCATAAGCAAACCATATTGCAAATAAGACCATTAAAACATCACCAAACCAAGGACAAGAAGAATTTTGTATTAGTCTATTATTATTATTATTATTGGTATGATTTAGAACAAGTATTTAACCTCTCTGGGATTCATTATCTTTCTAAGTGGTGTTGGACAAGATGGTGCTCATGGTACTTTCTACTAATAGGCATGATTTTAGTGCTAATTCTCATCTCAAACTACTAACTATAAACTCTAAACTTTTTCCCATAATACATCAAAATCTATTTTTTCTCCTACTCTTTTGTCTTTAATATCTCAATAACTGTCTTTAGTTTCTTGATACTTTCTACATATTTTATGTGTACAAGTTACTTAGTACATTTCTCCTTTCGACAAGAAAAGAGGTCCATTTACTCAGTTCCTACCTCCTCCCTTCATTTTCTCTTCAGCACACGACAAGCATATCTTCGGCACCATCACTCGGTAAGACAACTCCCTATGTCCAAAGCTAACCTCTACTTTAGATCAATGATCTCTTCTCACTCATCATAGTACCTAAGGACATGGACATGTGATATATATATATATATATATATATATATATATATATATATATATATATGATCACTCTCATTTTTTGTTTTAGTCTGAGGTACACAGAGAAGTATACAAAATATGCTCTTAACAATTTAAATTAATGCAGACCAATTCAGGTGAAAATGAAAATATCTCTAGCTTCCTGTGCTGGCACATAACTTAGAACTCAGCATTTGGGCAGCAGAGGCAGGCAGATGTCTGTGAGATCGAGGTCAGATCTAAACAGTAAGTCAAATGCCAGTCAGGATTACACTGTGAGACAATGTCTCAATAAGCAAACATAACCAAACAAAAACCATTTCTAAAACTATAAAAGGTACCTTGTGTGCTTCAATAAGCCTTTTATTCCTTCCATCCCCAAAATAACCATCATCTAGATACTTGTGAGGTTGACTTCCTTTCTGTTTTTCTGGAAATACCAACTAAATAATGTATTTCTAAGAAACAGTGTGTTTTGTCTGGTTTGTAACTTCATTTGATAGGAATGATCTATTATCAATTCTTCTGTGTGTTCATACAAGACACTTGTTAATCAGGTTTTAAAACCTTTGCCAGTTAACTGAGTATTTCAAAGCACCTCACTACATATTTAACAAATAAATGCATTAGGAGATTCAATATTTATTTTATATGCCGATTGGCTACTGCAATTTGCAAATGGTTTATCTCCATCTCAACTCAAGTTAAGGCTTGGCCCCCAATGTAATAGTGTTGAGAGGAGATGGCATAATTAACCATCAATCATACTCAGCTATGAATCCTGAGAGATACAATAATGACTGGCTTGGCAAGACATGTTCACTGGTATAATAGTGGCATGGACAATATTTGATTCTTAAGTCTTGCTCCACAAAAGGAAACCCATATCTGGCACCATTATCAAGCCAAGAACCTATGGCTAGACAGGTCCCAGGCTCTAGGGGAGAAACTACAACTGCTATTTCACTAAATGGAGAAAGTACTAAACTGAATCTTTATAACTTACATCAGTGCATATCTCAACCTTCAGCTGAGAAACTTTTATTTGTAGAAGATGGTGATAAACACAGAGATGCACAACAAGTCAAGGTACAGAAAATAAGTAACTGTAGAATGCTTAGCCCTAATTAGAACATATATACCATATTTCATACTTCTATTACCAAGGCTCAGGGGTCATTGCCAAAGAGGGGCAGAAAACAGTGTAAAAGCCAGGGGTAATAAATGAGTACAAAGAAACAGTGTCTTCTGAGAATAATGGGGCAGCTACACATACAAACTCATAATGGTTACAACAGTACACACAAAATCTGGGCAAGCCCAGGCTAGACTGAATTCCAACATAAAAATGGGAGCTGGGCATGAAAGTCCATCTCTAACTGTGGAGCTATTGTTAACTGTTAGCTTGTGAGAAAGGGAGAGACAGATTTCTCTTAGAATTGTAACCCTGCCAAGCTAACAGTGCTCCAACAGAAAACCACACGTTCAAGAATTTGGGGGCAGCATATATTGGGTCTTGATAGAAAGTGAAAAAGGACAGAAAATTGGGTGAACAGAGAAAGGAGATAAAAGTAAATCTGGTTAAGAGGTGAGGGAGGGGTAAATATGATCAAAACATGTTGTATAAAGCTTTCAAAGGGGGGGGGGAACTAATTTAGGTCAAGTGAGATGGCTCAGTAGGTAAAAGCATTAGCCACTTGAGCCTGGAGACTTAAGTTTGATCCCCAAATTCCAAGGTGGCAGAAGAGAATCACCTCCCAAAAGTTGTTCTGTGACATTCACACACATACTTAGCATACAAGCACCCCTTTTCCAATAATAATGATAATAATAATAATAACAATAACAAGTATAATAATAATAACAAACAGAAATCTAGGGAATTTAGTAATGGGCTCCAAACTCATGAAGGGACTAATATAATTCCTGTAGAACTGAATTAGTTGTCATGTGCTAGGCATGGTGTTTTCTGTCTATAATCTGGAGACAGAGGACGTAGACACAACAGGATACACAGTGAGACTATTTCAGAAAACAAAGAATAGATGAGTTACTCTTAAAGTTGGTTAACATAAAAAAAACGAGGTCCAACTATTCTCTCTCACACTTTCTGGAACATGTATGCCTTTTGTTCACATATCCACTCTCCCTTCTGCTACAAAGTTCTTGCCAGAGCCAAGCAAATGCCAGCATCATGCTCTTGAACTTTCAGATTAATGAGTCAAAAATCCAAAAAAGCCACCCACCCAATTTTTTTTCTTTATAAACAACCCAGTTTCAGTAACTTGTTACAGCAATAGAAAAAGAACTAAATAACTAGCCATATGGACTTACTATTATAAAGTATCTCTCCATGTCTTCATTCTTCTCTTTTAAAAACTAATTTATAGTTCTTTATGTTCTTTTTTTTTTTTTTTTTTTTTGTTTTTTGGTTTTTCGAGACAGGGTTTCTCTGTGGTTTTGGAGCCTGTCCTGGAACTAGCTCTTGTAGACCAGGCTGGTCTCGAACTCACAGAGATCCGCCTGCCTCTGCCTCCCGAGTGCTGGGATTAAAGGCGTGCGCCACCACCGCCCGGCAGTTCTTTATGTTCTTGATAGTATAATAAATCACTAAATCTAATCAACCAGGAGTCTGTATAATACATCACCATTTCATCTCTAAGAATGACTTAAAAATTCTACTGTAAGATGTGCCATGGTTGTAAATATTGTAGAACATAAAGTAACTGTTTTAATCCCTTTTCTAGATATGTATTACATACCCATAAATTTTCATAGATACATTTCTACGAAATACAATTTGCTGAAAGCACATGTGACCAAAAGACAGTACAGAGAAAACAGAGGCAGAGATAACCTTTCAAAAACTATTACAAAATGCAAAATAGTTCTAATTAAAAATATTACTACAATTAAAAAGAAATGTTAAATTACAAATAAAAAGTACTAGAATAAGAAAGAATTTTCTTTTCACAATGATGGAATAAACTGTGATATATATATATATAAACTATTATGATCAAACAGAGAACAGAGGCTACACTGAAGTAAATAGGTGCCCTGGTTTGTACTATATCCCCTCAGGTACAGCATTCAGCTGTGTTCATTTATTGTAATTACTTGCTGCTATCTGATGATAAGCTATTAAGTATGCTGGAAAAAATAGCATAAGAACTAATACAACCTGTTGCTATCATTTGCCTTCTTACAGCTCATCTCTGAGATAATTTGCATTAGAGAAACAAAACAGGCAGTATCTCCTCTTAAACTTTCTTTTAAAAAATAAACCAATTTGTTAATTTTTTTAACTTTGGGGGGCACTCATATGTGTGATGCATATGTATGGTGAACATGTATGGACGTGAATGTGCAAGTACAATGCCTGTTTATAGATGCAAAGGCCAAATGAGAACATAATGTATCCTTTATCATTCTCTGCCTGTTCTTTAGAAACAGGGTCTCTCCCTGAACTTTGCTTGAGTTTCCTCAGCTGGCTGGAAGTCAACAAAGCCTGGTAATCATCCTTCTCACTGCCATCTTTTCTGGAGTTAGATATTCCCAAAATGCTTGGCTTACTACATGGGTGCTGGGATCCAAACTCCAGTCCTCATGGTTGTGCAGCATGGACCCTGAGTAGATAAGCCATCTATGGCTTCTACTGATTTTCTTTTCATCTTTTAAAAAAACAGTTCTGCCGGGCAGTGATGGTGTACACCTTTAATCCCAGCACTTGGAAGGCAGAGGCAGGCGTATCTCTGTGAGTTCGAGGCCAGCCTGGTCTACAAGAGCTAGTTCCAGGACAGCTAGGACTGGAAACCCTGTCTCTGGAAAAAAAAAATCCATTGATAAGAGACACAAGTACACAAGTTCTGAATTTTAACTTGACAATCTCTTCCTTTATACCTAATGCATTATACCTATTAAAAAATAATTCTGCCCATATAAAAGCATAGACTATATGCTTTTAGAAAGCACTGCAGCAAAGGTAGACTCATCTAGGTCCTTGGTAAAGGGAAACAAATTTATAGAGTGGAGAGGAAGAGAGTGTGAAAGGAAGGAGCAGTCTGGTTTCCAATTTATGACAATGATACCCAACAGGATTTATTTTAAAAAGTCAATTATCCCCCTTCTGATCAATCACAGCACTTTCATAAAGATGGGTAATTGCCACCAGGCTTTCTGTTATATTCTATTATTACAATGCCATAATTATTCTATTTTCATGATAAACTGATATACAGTATATCAAATATATCTGTTATTTTCTAGTCATAGCCTTTCCATATAAATTCTAGAGTCAGACACCCAAAAGGAAGGCACCGCTCAAAATTCAAGAACCAGAAATTTCTACTGGACTGACAAGATGGCTCAGCAGGAAAAAGTGCCTTCAACCTGAGTTTGATCTCACGACCTCCCTGGTATCATGCTGTCCTCTGACCTACCCACTCTCACTCACAAGTAAATGAATAAATGCAATTTAAGAAATTTTAAAGGGAAATGCCATCAATTGATTTAGGTCTTCTTATTCTTACTCTTTAGAGAAATCTTACTCTTCCTTAGGTTAATTTTTAGGTATTTTATTCTTTTTCTTTTGAGATAAGATTTCACTGGATAACCCTGGCTGTTCTCAAACTTGGGATGACCCTAATATTTCATCCTTTAAAGTTCTAGGATTAAAGTCATATGCCACCATGCTACTTTTGAAGCAGGTGTTAGCCATACACAAGCATTCATACAGGCGCTTTACCAGTGAACTATATGCCCAATCAAATAGTTTGCAAACTTTTAGTTTCAAATTACTGATGGCATAAAATAATTCAATAATAGGTTTGGTCACTTTGTTGAGATATTAATTACCTACAATAAAATGCATTAATTCCAATAGTATAATGATTGTGTTTTAGAAACCATCAGCCCCAAGTTTTACTAGGTCCTTTTGCAGTCTCTTTCCTATAATAGCTACTGACCTTCTGACAGACAGTTTTGCTTTTAGTAGAACTCCTGTACATGGAATATGTTAACTTGACTATAGCAATAGTTTCCATCTGGCCTGCTTAGTTTGGCATGAAGGTTAAGATTCACCCATGTTCAATTTCTTCTTATGTACGACGTGTCATTTATGAAAAAAAGAGTTGCTTTTCATTCTTTTCCAAGCAAAATGACTTCTACTTCTTTTGTTTGTTTGTTTGATTACTCTGGCAAGAATTCTAAGTACTAAGTTGAAGGGTATAGCAGCAAGTAAACATCCCTGGCAAGTTGCCTCATATTATAGAAAAAACTAACTGGGCACTGGTGGCGCACACCTTTAATCTGGCTGGGGAGGCAGAGGCAGGTGGATCTCTGTGAGTTGGAGGCCAGCCTGGGCTGTTACACAGAAAAATCATGTCTTGAGAGTGAGAGAGAGAGTGAGAGAGCGAGAGAGCGAGAGAGCGAGAGAGCGAGAGAGCGAGAGAGAGCGAGAGAGCGAGAGAGAGGAAAAAGCTACATCCTTAGTCTAGTATGATATTAATTGTGGGCTTTCCAGACATAGTGCATTACATTGAGGTAGATTCCTTTCCTTATATTCCTACTCTGGTAAGTATGGTATTTTTTAATCATAATAGGAAATTAAATTTTGTGAAGTACTTTTTCTGTATTTAATGAGATGCTTGTTGATTCAGAGGTTAAACTATATTTATACTGCAGACATAAATCTCACCTATTCATTACATACTATCATTTTAACAGAATTAAGTTCACTAATACTTTAAAGATGTGGGGGTCAATACCCATAAAGGATTTAGGCTTCTTTGTTGAAAGGCTTTTGGCTACAGCTTCAGTTTCCCCAACAGCTCAAGGTTTCTTCATATATTTTTCACTTGTTGATGACTCAGTCCTGGTAGGGTTTTGTTTCTAGCCAATCGCCTAGCGCATAGTTAGTTATGCCCAGAACTGTCGTAACTCCCACATCAGCAGCCACGCCTCCACTTTCTCATTCAGACATAAGGCTTGCTCTGTAAATTGTTAGTATTTTCAAAATTTCTGTTTTACTTATTTCCTCTATTATTTTTCTATTTTATTTAATTATATCTGCTCTCATCATGACTATCCTCCCTTCTGCTGACTTTGGGTCTAGCTTCTCCCCCTTTAGTCCCTTCAAGTATGAAGTTCAGAGTTTCCTGGTGACTGTTTTCCTGCTTACCTTCCATTACATCGCATACGCTTTGGTATGCTGTACCTTCATTTTTATTGGTACAGATACATTCTCAATTCCACTATAAGTTCTAATTTTAGCTACTTGTTATTTAAAGGTTCACTGCTGTAATTTCCACATATTTGTAGACTTTTCTGTTTTTCTTCTGTTATGAGTTTCATTTCATCAGAAGAGATGTCTCACATATTTAAATGTTTGAATTTGTTTCAGATGGTGTGCATGGCCTGAGAACGTTTGAGCATGTGTATGCTGCTACTGCCGTGTAGAGCGCTCTGTACAGCAATATTAGGTTCACTTAGTTTATTGGGTTGTTAAAGTTCTGTTTTAGGCTGAGTATGGTGGTACATGCCTTTAATCCCAGCACTTGGGATATAGGCATGTACGTCTCTGTGAGCTTGAGTCCAGTCTGGTCAACATAAGAGATTTCTAGGACAATCAGAGCTACAGAGAAACCTTCTCTCTCCCTTTTACTTTATGAGTAGAACACCTCTGTAAAGATACCAATATCCCATGGTCTGTTTACCACTGATGGGCACTGAGACTATCTCACAATTTTGGCTACTATAACTAAAGGAGCCAAGAACTTACAAGTCCTTAAGTAGATATATTTAAATTTATACTGGGTTAATGCCTAAGAGTGGAAGTGCTGGATCATGTGGTAAATATGTATTTAATTTTATACAAAAATATCAAATTATTTGCTTAAGAAGATGAACCATTCTGTATTCTCACAAGCATATGAGAACCACAATTGATTCATATTAGTGTTTATATCTGGAAATTCTATCTTGGAGTTTACTAGTGAAACTTCCTAAATCCTAGAAAATAAAATCAGTGGATAAGGAAAATGAAATAAATTACACTGCAACTCTGTGAGAATCAAATCCTAACAATCTGATGTAGAGCTTATTGGTTTAAAAAGACTGTCAACTGAAAGTAGGCACAGACAATACTGAAACCAGTATCAACTGTTCAGGCTAGCGTTTCCAGGCCATAGGACAGAAGCACGTGGGAGAGCAGCATTTATAATCATTTTTTTTTTTTAACAAGCTGCCATTTTACTGGCAGCTTTTCCTACAAGTGTGTTTGTGAAGCCCTGTCTGCTAATAGTAGGTCTTTCTTACAAAAGCAACATCAAAATGATCATATGCATAACTATACCTCATACAAATCCTATGGATACCATTTCAAGAAATAACAGGCTTTGGAAACTAAGTCCTTAAATTGGCACTTTCAACACAGGACTCTATTTAGTGCTATTAACCTTGCAGGGAGAGCTGAAGATTATTTATTTGGATACCACCCCATAATATCCCCTGGCACTTTCCACTATGAGTATTTGCTTTCTCAGTTAAATCCCTCATTGATACTGTAGCAGAAGAAATACAAAGAGAAGCAGTAAATATTGTGGAACGCCAAATATGATGTCAAAAACTAATAATTTGAAGTTAAAAAAAACACTAGAAATTTCAAGGTAAAATCAAAAGAAACAACAAAATATTTTCATCATTAAAAAATTATATGATACGATCTGTAATCTAATCTAATGTTCAATGGGAAGACTTTTTTGGACATTATTTTAACTAACTGAGAATATCATTATAACATTAATTTTTCTGTATCTGGAATATGTATCACTTAAGATCAAAGATCACTGTACTAATTAGCTTTGTGTGTACTCAAGCTAGAGTCATAGAGAGGAAGGAGCCTCAGTTGAGGACATGGCCCCATGAGATCCACCTGTAAGGCATTTTCTCAATTAATGATTGACACGGAAGGGCTTAGTTCATAGTAGGTGGTGCCATCCCAGGACTGGTGGTCCTGGATTCCATAAGAAGGCAGGCTGAGCAAGCCAGGAAAAGCAAGTCAGTAAGTAGCGCTCCTCCATGGCCTCTCCATCAGCTCCTGTCTCCAGGTTCCTGCCCTGTTTTGAGTTCCTGTCTTGACTTTGTTGGGTGATGAACAGCAATGTGGAAGTTTAAACCATATAAACTCTTTACTTCCCAACTTGCTTTATGGTTTTGGTGTTTGATCACAGAAACAGAATGAAGATGGATGCTTAAAAGAAATCCCACACTAGCTCAGAATTTAGGATAATAAAGGGTTATTTATTTAGGGGTAGATTCACAAATTACAGGCCTCTGCTCGAATGGGGAACAGCAACTGAATCCTGCAGCCGGAAGAGAGGCCGGATATGCACCTTACATCGGCATATATAGTATAAGAGGCCACGCCAAGTGGGCGGGTAACTTAAAAGGCTACTGGCTGAAGGAATTCCTGCAGCATCTAGAAACCCCTAACTAAAACAATCACCAAATAATATAATGAACTCTTAGTGTGTCTTATACTATCATTTTGAGCGTGAAAAGTTCATAGTTTATGTCATTATCTTCACAAATTCTGAAAAACGTTTTCCTGAACTTGTCATCCTCTTGCTTTAACCTCCTAAGTGCTGGGATTACAGGTATGAGCTATCTATCATGTGTGGCTTTAAATTATTTACTTGGCACTTATATTGTACTAACTTTCCATTTTAAAACAGATTGTCTCTATTAAATATTGATATTGGGTAGTGATTATTTAAAAGTTATTAAAAGATTTTCAGTTCATAATAATAAAGTATTAGACCAAAGCATACGACTTTCTCTCTGTAGCACAGGATTCCCCAAGCAACACTCTAGTTCATATCACAGTGTAGCTAATGTAGCTTCACTGTTGCACCATTTGGCTCCTAAGGTACCGGATTCATCTGGCACTTTGTCATAGTCGGCCACGGGCCATACCAGGGCTAACTGCAATGCCTCGCTTTGTCATGAGCTGCATGTCTCCTACTTCTCTACTGCAAAGAACTTAATACAACCAAAACCCCTCTCAAAATTCCTTCCTGGAGCATCTGTCTCCTGGGATCATTATCTGTATCAATTCTTTGTCAGTCAGGATCCAGAAAAGAGATCACATGTAATTTAAAAGGGGGGAGGTTTAAACAAATATTAACAGTATTTACAAAGAATTAACTGAGTTTTAAAAAGAATTAAAAAAGTAGAGCTAAAAGAAAACTCTGAAGAATTCTATCCTATACCTGAGGAAGAATTGCCATTGGTGAGCAGCTTGCAAAAGAGGAACACTCCTAAAATCTATTTCAGATCTCATTCAAGCAGGTGTGGTCACAGTAACAGTCCATTGAGCAAAGAATCTTGCTGGATTGCTTGGAGACAGTGTTGGTTCCGTAGGTTAAGGCTGGCAGGCAGAGAACTAACTGTCTGGGGTACTAATGTGATTCCCCAAAGATGCCCAGGCAATGGTGGTGGTAGGTAAAGCTTGTTTTAAAGTTAATAGAAAACCAACTAGAGTGCTGGCTGGACTTCTCAGGAACCTCTTGTAGGTGCTACTGTATCTATCTAGGAGGGAGGAGGGCCACAGAAATCACAGCAATCAGTTTACACAGGTAGAGCACTGGGAGCTACTATGAGGATGCTGCTGTTTGAGCTAAGAAGCCCCTCACTGGCATCACTGAAATTCCACTGAGTAGTTGACTGCTAGGGTACTGCTGTACTTGTCTGCAAGACAAGAGCAAAAGGACAAAAACCAGGCTGAAAGCAAGGAAACCTCCATTCTTCCAGAATCCTTCTTGTGCCCTCTAGTGACAAAGCTGAGCACTGCACTGGAGGTGGAGAGCACTTTTCCAGTACCACAGACAGGCAAGATAGAATAGATTTGGCACAAAAAGGCAATGAGCAAGGCCAGCTGGCCAGGGACTGAAAAAGCATGGGACAAAACCGGTCTCGCTGAACATAATGGACAATGAGGACTACTGAGAACTGAAGAACAATGGCAATGGGTTCTTGATCCTATTGCACGTAATGGCTTTGTGGGAGCCCAGGTAGTTTGGATGCTCACCTTAATAGACCTGGATGGAGGTGGGTGGTCCTTGGACCTCCCACAGGGCAGAGAAACCTGCTTGCTCTTTGGGCTGAGGAGGAAGGAAGACTTGATTGGGGGAGGGGGAGGGAATGGGAGGTGGTGGCGGGGAAGAGGCAGAAATCTTTAATAATTAAATAAATTAATTAATAAAAAAATAAAATAAAATTTAATTAAAAAAAAAGGCAATGAGCAATAAACTGGCTTGCTGAGAAAGTCTAACGTTAATGAAATTAAATTTTAGTATAAGAAGTTTATATTAAGGTACCATTTTTCTCCTCTATTCAGTCATAATTTTTTTTTTTTCCGAGACAGGTTTCTCTGTAGCTTTGGAGCCTGTCCTGGAACTAGCTCTTGTAGACCAGGCTGGCCTCAAACTCACAGAGATTCACCTACCTCTGCCTCCCGAGTGCTGGGATTAAAGGCCTGCGCCACCACCTCCCGGCATAATAATAATTTTCAAATTATACACTAACGTGCATTTCTGGAACAAGCCTTAATAGTTATAACACATTATCCTTTTGCATATTGTTATATATTCATTTTCTGAAATTTTAGTACATGTTTTAGATCAAAGTCCACGAAAATTTGAAGTCTACTATTGTTTTCTTTTTATAATTGTGTTTTTGTTCAGCTGTAATAATGTTCAAATAAGAACACGAGTTGGGAAACGTGCCCTATTATTTTCATTGTTTTATTAATTAATTTATCTTATGAGTACTTTCTTTATCTACTGTATGTCTAAGCACCACAGCTATGGCTACTTCCCACATGGGTCAAAAGAGCCACTGGATTATAAGAAATCGGAGTTCTGGACAGTTGTGAGCTGTCAGGTGGGTACTGAGACTCAAACCTGGAGCTCTGAAAGGACAGCAAGTGCTCTGAGCCACTAAACACCTTTTAAGGCCCCCTCTTCTACTTTCAGAAAATATTGTATAGAATTGTTTTGGGAGAAAACAGGAACTCAGTCTCTTGAGAGGCAAGGCTGTGGTTTGGATCCTCCGCCTCTCTGATCTCTTTGCACCCCACACCTGCCTCTGGGCGTTAATTACTAAGACCTATTAGACCTCGTGCTACAGTTGCAGGGTTTATTTCAGGATGAACTGCTCAGAATGAAGCTGGGCACAGTGGTGCGTATCTTTAAGAGCAGCAATGGGGGAGGGGACAGAGGCAAGGGCAGCGGGTATTTCTGTGCATTCCAGGCCAGCCTGATCAACAGAGTGAGTTCCAGGACGTCCGGGGCTGTTAAACAGAGAATCGGGGTGGGGGAACGGGACGGGGACACAAACATGACACATCAGAAATTGCTCAAAATGTCCTTCAATGCTTCAATGTTCACCTAAAAACCAGAGGGTTCTTACTGACACCATCACCCATCCTTATGCCAATTTCTCACTCTGGAGTAGATACAAAAAAATCCATGTTGAGTTTGTTTTTTCTTTCACTAATGTTTTCCTTCCTAGCTAGTTTTGCTTTACCCTGCTCTTTTTCTTCCCATTCTTAAGACAAATGTCTGTGCCATTTGACAGCTTTGCAATTTACTAATAGAAATACTTAGTATTACATTTCCTTCTAAATGATGTTCCAGCTATCCTAAAATTTTGATTCAATGTAGTAGTCTCTACTATGTTGCCATTTATGATTTTTTAAATTTCTCTGGTGATTTTTAAATATACTGATTATTGATATTACTTAACTTCCAAATATCTGGAGATTTTCTAGATTCCAAGCTGTTAATAATTTCTAATTTAATTTCCACCATAATCAAGTAACACATTTTATATGATGTAAACATTCTTATGGTCAATGAGTTTCTTTCTGTGGTTCAGAACACCATATTTACAGAATTTCATGTCCACTAAAAAAGAATGTGCACTTACAGTGTTGGACAGCTTGTTCTAATAAATAGCAACTAGTCACGATAATGGAGTACTATTCTTGTTTTCTACTTACTGAATTTTTTAAATTTTTAATTTAAAAATTACTAAAAGAGGATAGGAAATCTTAAACTATGAAGACTATTATTTCACTTCTACTTGCAGAATTTCCTTTACTATTTCTTATACTAACTCTGTTGCTGAAAATTCTTCCACTTTTTTCTTTGAAAAACAATCAAATTTTAAAAGATATTTTTGTTATACAGAGGAAATATATGTTGGTACTTTTTCTTCTTAGCGTATTAAAGATTTCAGTTATTAGACTTTGATTTGTGCTATTCCAGCTAATAAATCTGTAGCAATCCTTTGGTCCCTTCCATGAAAAGTATCTTCTTTCTCTCTATTTGCCATACATTTTCTCTTGGTTTCTGGTTTTGAGCAATGAGAATATGATATGCCTTGGTGTGATTTTTACGAAATTTTTTCTGCTTGGAGTCTGCGAACTTCTTAAATTTACAAGTTTAGTTTTTCACAGAATTTAGCAAGGATTCAGAGAATTTTTGAAGTGTTTTTCCTGTTTTCCCAACTGTAGCTTGTTTACGGTTCTATAGCTAAATATCCATAGAGCATAGCTCTGTCTACATTTCAGTGTTCACCATATGCTGCTTATGTCTTGTCCAACCTCACTGTCTGTAACAAAGGTAAACTGACTGGCAGCTAGCCAGTGATGCAGAGCCCCTGGCTCCTTTCAGTTTCCCGCAGTCAGCGTCTTTCTTCTCTTTGTTCCAACTTTAATGACTTAATTTATGAACATATTTAAAATATGTTCCTTGTGTGGTAATATTGTAACATGTAACATTTCTATATTTTTTCTATCATCTCACCACCTTTATTTTGAAAAGTCATCTAAATGATATTTTCCTATTGTTTTTATGTCTAGTGATTTTTATTAGATGTTAAACATGAATATTTTAATATTTGGTGTCTCTATTTGGTTGTCACATAAAAAATCTCCCTCTTTTTTGGCAGAGATATTATATGCATATTCACTTGGTCCTTTGGAGACTTATTTAATTTAACTTTGTTCAAGTGGGGTCTCTCTGCTAGGGCTGGTTAGAATTCAAATGTCTCCAAGCCCTGAGTAAGCACCTATAGTTTCCCTATAGTTTCCAAAGAGTTCTCCAGAAACTTTAGATTTCTTAAATCTAGATCTCTATTCTCTATGCTCAATGCATGCCATTTTTGCCCTGTTCTCTTTGATGCTATGGTGCAGAAGATGATTTTAGACAGAAAGCTAAGGAAATTATATCACAGGACTCCTACTGCACAATCTCTTCATCACTTAGGACCCATGATCCCGTTGAGCTATAGTTCAGCATCTCCCACAGGAGTGTCTGCCTGCTCCCAAGCCATGCATCCTCCCACACCTCTCTCTTCTAGTGATCTCCGATTCTAATCAGTAAGCCGCTCTTCTTTGTGGCTTCTGTGTAATTCTGTTATGTCTGCATAATTTTTCTTATCCTTTCTGATACAACTAGATATTTTAGACTCATTTATACTTTCATTGTCTCTAACCTGTTTTCAGAATTTTATCCGTGTATATCTTGATTCTTTTAATTAGAATGGTATTTGGATATCAGATGTGACCATTCAGCTTGCAAAATGCTACTAATGTATCATTGTTTCCAGGTTCAGAAAAGAATTTTTAGACATTTCAATTTGTGAGTAAGCTAAGAAGTTCTAATAAGCTCTGAAAGGCTACAACTACTTAGACTCTATGAACCAAAACTATTTAGATTATATCTTCTTTCTAGGACAAAATATCACACTGAGGAGAAGTGCAAACCTGAGATAATAAAGTAAACTAAAAGGCAACAAAGGAGCAGTGAACAGTAAGGGAGACAGTCTTAGAAGGCACATCTCTATTTTTCTTTAATGTATTTGAACAAGGGAAAGGGGAGCTCTAAAGCTATGAAATTTAAAAATGTTATCCTGGAAAAATCCATGTCAGAGTTAGAACTAGAAAAAATAATTAGTTTTATAACCTCTTTTATAACAAGTATCTCTTAACTGCACTCAGTCTTTCTTTCCTCATCCCATAATATTTAGCCCTTCATGTTCTCTTGTGGTTTTGGTGGTAGATAAGTACATAAAAATATATTTGATAATAAGAATGTAAAAACAATGTGAAACTACACAGTTTCCATTCCAAATGACGATCCAAACTTACAAAAGTTCACTGAGATGTGTTGACTTTGGGTCTGATTAATTTTGGTAAATTATTTATTTGTAATTTTTTATAATAAAGGCTTTTATTAGAAAGTATAAGAAAAGATAATATTAGATGGTGAGGAAAGATAGAATGTAAACAAAAGGACACATGAGTCCTGACAGATGATGCAAAGCCAATTGTTTCTCTGGTTTCAATTCTGTTGTGTTTTGTTCTATTTGTGGAGAGCCACTGGATAATGCTGTAATTGAGAGTGAAGGTAGAAAACCCTAAGAGAAGCTCCAAGGCTATAGGATGATCATCCTAATTGTATACAAATTATTGAAACATATCAAGTTAGGGACTGGGCAAGTGTTTGGGTGGCTAACTTAATATGGTTGTGTGATTTTTTTTTATTTATGAGTTTGTTTCAATAAAGTGAGATTATAAACTAAAATGCTATTCTGAGATGTTCAATAGACATGACATATCAAACCTTTTAAAACAAGGCTTTATACCAGGAAACAATTAGATAACAGCTTGCTATACTTAACATAGTCAAGGAAAAAAAAATAAGATCCCAAATTTAATATCTATCCAAATGAACATCAGTTGAAGTATAAAAGTCACAAACTGCTAGAAACTTTTCTTGGGAAACCTAGTATAAAACTAGCTTTCAACTATCACAATTACTGGGAAAAAAAAACCCATGGGGATTAATGGTGAGATTAAATATGTAGTTACTCAAAAAATATGAATAAATGATTACTACAAAGGGAAGAGTATAATTGCTTTAAAAATATAAGTGTGGGAACTCATTCAGCCAATAGCCTTTAAGATACCAGTCCATTTGGGCATGGTCTCTTGTACTATAAACGCAGCAGTAAAGCTTCCATGTGCTCTCTCTTGGCCACTTGATTCCATTCCTGTTCCCCATCTGTGCAGAGGACTGTGATCTGTGAGTGTACCCCTAAATAACACTTTATTATACTTAATTCTGAGCTAGTGTGGGACTACTTTATAGTGTCCATTTACACAGATTAATAGAGATGGGCTAATTTAAGATATAAGAGCTAGCTAGCAGTACATGTAAATGATTAGCCAAGCAGTGTTTAAATTAATACTGTTTCTATGTGATTATTTCAGGTCCAGGCAGCCGGGAACAAACAAGCAGCCTCCAACTACATATAAATACAACTCAAATGTCAACAAGCAGTATAAATGTTGTGTGATACTTTGTGCTCTGACAAAGCTTGCCTGGAGATTGGAGAGTGGAGCTAACCACTAGTTAACAATAGAAGCTGGGAAGTAGTGGCGTATGTCTTTAATCCCAGCACTTGGGAGGCATATGCCTTTAATCTCGGCACTCAAGAGGCAGAGAGAGGAAGTTATAATGTGGGGCAGAGTCAGGATCTCAGCTATTTGGATGGAGGAAAGAGATGGGTAGGAAGCAACTGGCAGCTGCTCCCAGTTCTTTGATCTTTCAGGTTTCCCCCCAATATTTGACTCCCAATTTTTTTTTATTGATTAAGATTAATCAGATTCATGCTTCAGGTAAATGGGCTGGTGATGTAGCTTAGTTGGTAAAAATGCTTACCTAGTATGTACCAGCTCTGAGTTTAAATTCCAGCATTACATGAAAAGTAAAAAAGGTGTTGTAGTGATGTCTCGTTTGTACTCTCACAGATAAAGCTTGCCTGAAGATGAGAGGGTGGAGCTACCCACTAGTTAACCACAGCAGTCTGGAGGTCTTCAAGGGTGGGGTGAGTCTATTTAACATTCCCTGTAGAAGAACCTTTCATTGATATCTCTTAGAATTACTATAAGTAGGCGCTGTGAAGGCAAATTTTTCTCTGTCTTTTTCTTGAAAGGGTATAGTAAAGAAACAATCTTTTAAGTCAATAACTATCCTTTAGGCAATAGAGAAGGCAAAGGAATTTCAGACTGTAGAGAGTCAATTGGCTGAATCACCTTATTAACAGATTTAGATCTCTTACCATTCTCCATTTTCCAGATTTCTTGTTAACAACAAATACAGGAGAATTCCAAGGGCTAATCGATTCTTCAGTATGCCAAGCATTTAACTGCTCCTGTATCAGCTGTTCTAAGGCCTGCAATTTCTCTGTTGTTAAAGACCACTGTGCAACCTATACAGGATTGTCTGTCAACCATTTTAAAGGTAGAGCTGTTAGTGACTTTGGAAGATCAGTGGCTCTTGTGCCCTATTCTTGTACAACCTGAATGGTTGATGGCTGTTCTTTATAATACCTTCTAATACTTTTCCCAGGAAAATACATTAATTTATGGTTTGTTCCTGAGATTGGAGGGATGTTAATCTGAGTATTCCATTGCTATAACAAACCATGTCCCCGTAAGTTCATCGCTATGTTAGCTATCTATGGCTTTAACCTTCTGGCCCTATACATCTGACCCATCTCATGCTCTGTTTTACCTGATATAAAGTTTAATTCCCTAAAAGTTGAACATTTACCTCCTGAAGAGGACAATTTGATGCCAAGATTCTGGTGCAATTATTGTGACATCTGCACCTGTGTCTACAAGACCTTCAATGACAATGTCATTTATTCATATTTTTAATTTTGATCTTTGTTCATTTATAGAAGCTTGCCAAAATATTTGCTTTATGGCTTCTCCTGAATTTTTCATTTTCTCTTCAATAGCCTTTCTATCATCCAGAGCAATATGGTTTCTTATAATAGGCATTAGGTTCTTTAATTGTTCTGAGAAGGAATTTCTTCCATGATTACGGGAAATGACTGAACCAAATTTGGCATAGGGGCCTGCAAGAGGCCTCTTAAGTCATTTCCCAATGACAAAGGGTTACCTTGACTGTCCCTTGTTGATCTACATTTATTAGTCCAATGTCTGCCTTTGCCACACCATCTGCATAATCCAGAATGGAGGTGCCTTCTGTTTGACTTATGCTTAGATAAAACATTGATTCTAGGAATGCCCTATTTACAATCCATTTTTAGGTGACCTTGTTTACTGCAACTGAAACACTTGACATTTCAATTTTTCTTTGAATCTCTGGAAACACCTCTCCTCTCCAAGCATCATCATGGTCATGAGATTCAATATTGATTGTATCTCAGATCCATTTTTCCAAGGGAGCATTAATGTGCATTAGCATTTTCAAAAGCCAGAGATTCAATATTATTTGTCTAGCTTCTGAATTTGCTGTCAATATATTTACAGCTGATGTCAATCTTTGTAAGATATTCGTGATATTTCCTTTGGGCCCTGTATAACTTTAGTAAATGATTCAATTTTATTTCCTGCTTCTTCAATTCTGTCCCAAGCATTCAACACTGTATGGCATAAATCCAGGGTACAGTCATCATATAGAGATTGCCTTTGTACATCAGCATAACCCCCATCTCCAAAGAGGTGGTCCTGGGATATTTCCAAACCTCTAGCCCTATTTTGTAGTCCAATGGTCTTAGCCTCATCTTTCCACCAAGTCCTCTTTCCACTGTAACTAAGAACCAGGCTCCAAGACTGCTACAACCAAGTCTCACCAGTCTTGAGAGATAATTCTATTTATTACGAGTTGACCATGAATTTAACATTTGTCTCACAAAAGGTGAATACGTGCCTTATGAGACTATCACTTCCTTGAATCTCCTCACATCTGACATTGGCACAGAATTCCATTTAATTCTTACACAGCCTTGGGGATATCTATAATTTGGCAGTTGTTCCTCCAAGGTGACTGAATAAACTAAATCTGGTTGTTTGAAAACCTTAGGCTGGTCCTCTCTACTTATAAAGCAAGGCTGAAATTGGTTCTCCATTAAATTTCTCTGTCTGGTTCTGAATATCTCTATGATCTGTTTTAATAAGTTTTTCTAAGGCTTGTATCTTGGCACTCCTATCAACCAACTTTTTCAGAGATAAATCAAGAAATATCAAACCAACAATAAAGATTATCAAAATGATACTTAGCATTATACCAATCCTGGTTAAATTGCTCATCCTTTCATTTAATTGTTCCAATTTTATACCATCTGTTGTATAATAATACAGAGATCATCTCTATCAAAATAGTGTTTCCCATTTTTTAATGTGGAAAAAAATCTCTCTCTTTTAACTAATTCCTCCCTTTAAGAATTCCCAATTGTCTCACCAAATCAGCCCACAATTACGGTGAAATGTGAGGCACAGCGTGTCTGAGTGAGAACACAGGTGGTGCACAGCCTGGCTGAGGACAGCTGCAGCTGCTATCATGTAACTGTGAGCTGTGAGTGGCAATCCAAGGAGGGGGTCTAAGGAAAGCCCACACCCACAGGGCTATCTGAAAAACACACAGGACTGTGCGGAAGAAGCACGTGTGGTGGGAGCAGCCTGAAGGCAGAGTGAGTCTAGGGTGGGTGGGTCCTGTGGCATTTGGAGCCCAGTGCTTCTGGAGTTTGGGTGGCAGTTGGAGATTGTTGTTGAGAAGCTACAACAGGAAAATCCCAAAATCGTTCAGAGGCTTAGGGGAAAAAGAAAACAAAACCTAGCCAGTGGGGCAGTGATTCCCGTGGGAGCCCCCACATGAGCCAGTGGCTGAAAAAGTCACAGGCAAGTGGCTTTTTGGTGAATTCATGCCATAATGCATAAAGTTGGGCATCTATTGTTAGTCGTATAGGTTAGTTTAGTACCAAATGTTGCATGAATTCTAATTGGTCTTGTTAATTTAAAAAACAAAAACAAAAAAACACCAGAGCCAGATACTGGGGCAAATGCTGAAAGATCAGAGAAAGGATCAGGTCACAGTCAACTCTCGCCTTTCTAACTCCTCATGTCTCCTCCTGCCTTACATTCCTCTCTCTGTCTGTACAGGCCTCCAGATCTCTATGGTTAACTAGTAGCTAGCTCCACCCTCCGATCTTCAGGAAAGTTTACTTTGTTAGAGTAGAAACAAGATATCACCACAAGGAGTAGTGATATACACCTTTATCCCAGCACTCAGTAGATGGAGGCAGGAGGAGGAGAAGTTCAAGACCATCTTGGCAATGTGGTGAGCTCGAGGTTTAGGGGAGAAAATTGGAGTAAGAATGAAGAAAACATATGCAAAATAGAATAGTAAATCTTCTGACTTGCTGAATATCTTTTTATTGGGAAAACAGACAGACTACTAACAATAGGGACAAAAAAAAACACAACAACACAATAAAGGCAGAAGAAAAAGATTACCACAGGGGGATAATAACTGATAACTGGGATAAACACACAAATCTTTCAAAACAGAAAAACCAAATAAACTTGAGAGCAAAATGACTTTTATAGAAGGCATATGATAAAAAGACAGTGAGGCTAAAGATAATAACCATATCAGCAGTTTCAACTGGCTATTGAGTATATTCAAAACTATTTGCAAAACAAATTCAGAAACTTTAAGAATAAAAAAATTGACAAAGACACATCATGTAAACACAGAGTGGTAATTCTGAAACCTGACAAAGAAGATTTATAAAAACAAAGTTATAGATAAGGAGTTACTTAAAAACAAACTGTGTATCAGGTTAAGGACTCTGAACTTAAAATCTACAGTCAGGAAGACTTAAGAGGACAAACAGTCAAGAGCCAGGTGTGGACTTCAAATACAGAAGAGACTTAAAACAACACCCACAAAAGGTAGGCTAGATTGAAGTGAGAAGACAAGCAAGTGATCTTAGACTGGGGTAGGAGGCAGCTACTACCTGAGTACCTATTCTAGGGCAAGTGCTTACATACATATTTTCAGTAAAGTAAAAAGAGCAAATAAATGAAGGCGGTCTTTAATAGTAAAAAAAAGAAAAAAGGCAAACAAACCTCCAGAGTGAAAGCTAGTATCCACAACAATCTACAAATATATTGAAAAAGAAACTGTGGCGGTTTGAATGAGAATGACACCCAAAGTTCATATATTTGGTTGCTTGGTCACCAATTAGTAGAACTTTGGGGGAAGGAAGTGTGTATAGAGGGTGGAGTTTGAGGTTTCAAAAGCCCATCCATTCAGAAAGCTCCCTCTCCCCTCCCCCGTTCCTGAATAAGCTCTAACCTCTCCACTACTGCTCAGTGCCATGCTTTCTCTGTGTACTATCATAGACTAGCTCTCTGAAACAGTAAACAAGGCCCCAGTTAAAAGTTTTCTTGCATAAGCTGCCCTGGTAATGATGTCTCTTCACAGCAGTAAAAATGTAACTAAGCCCCCCCCACCCCCGCAAAAAAGGAAGCTTTTACATGCCTCTTACTTCTTTACTATTTTTTAAATTCTTCCCCAGACCCAAACTTACTAAAGCCAAAATATAGCAGATATGATTTCTCATTATATATTTAAAATAAAAAGCACCAGGATATCAATACCCAGATTCTGTATTAGGGCTAACAGCTATGTAAAAATTGAAAATAAATTACACATGGAAGGCAATGTATACTTCTTTCTTACTGGGGAATAGTAGATTTTATAGCCAGTAACAGTTTAATAAGATACTTGTTTGTAATGTACAAGGCACTGACTTTCAAAATTTATTTGTAGGGGGACTCAGCAGTTAAGGGCACTGGCTGCTCTTCCAGAGTTCAATCCTAAATTCAAATCCCAGCAACCATATGTTGGCACACAACCTTCCGTAGTGAGATCTGGTGCCCTCTTCTGGCCTGCAGGCAGACATTCAGGCAGAACACTATATACATAATAAAAAATCTTTTTTTAAAAATTCTTAAGAATAAAATCCTGCTAACAACAGATAAATAGGAGCTGTGGCAAAGACTGAGCAGAGCATCAGCTGCCCTCCCAGAGGACCATGTGTGTAATCCAGCACACACATGACATCCCCAAGAGATTAATCTGATGCCTTCTTCTGGCCTTAGAGGACACTGCATGAATGTGGTACACAGACACACATGGAGGCAAAACACTCATGCAGGAAAAAAATAATAAAAATTCAAACTTTTCTTTTTTAGTGTTTTGAGACAGGGTTTCTCTGTGTAGCCTTGGCTGTACTGGAACTCACTCTGTGGGCCAGGTTGACCTTGAACTCACAGAGATCCTCCTAAAGGTGTGTACCACCAGCACTCAGCAAAAATAAAAACTTTTTTTTTAAAGAACAGGTAAGTACATATTTTTAAATTGTGGCCATCACTTTGTTACAAGTCACAACATGAAATGTCATTTTTTTCTACTGAAACTGACCACATACAGTCTTCAGGAGAATTTTCTCCTCATTCAACTTTTGTTTCACTCTCTGTCTTCAACTTAGTCTTCACAATTTCATGCAAAATACATTTTTTATATTTGCGTGTGTGTGTGCGCGCGCCACGTGTGCAGGTCAGAAGACAACTTGTGGGAGTTGGCTCTCTTCTTCCACCAGCTGGGTTTGAGAAAACATACCCAGCCTTGGCAGCAAGTTCTTTTACCCATTGCTCAAACCATTTTAAAAAAAAAATTTCACTAAAGTATTTCTAGCTGTTTAATTAAATGAGACATTTCAGTCTCATTTCTCTCATGTCGTCATTTACTTACATGGGATGGTTCTTAAGTAGAGATTATCTCTGATGACTTGCTGAAGTTTGTGGTCAATTGATCCTTTCTGAAACTGAAGACTCAGGTAGTGCCGCAAATCTTTATTTATGACTTTGCCTTTAAAAAAAAAAAGTAATTATTAGATACTCACTTAAGTATATAAAATAATGATCAAATAGCTTTAAATCATTTAGCTAATAACCGGACAAGGAAATCAGTATTTGATTTACAAGAAGATAAGAATTCTATAGGTACTATAATTAAAATAAATGACTGCACTATAATGAAGACATAATTTTATGTGACGGGAGAACATATAGTGCAGAGAATATGATGAGCATTCACAATGATTTCATTCAGTCTCATGGCTTTAACTACCACCATATTTTAAAAGCTCCAAATCAGATTCTTACATTATCTCTACTTGCACCTCACTCACACACTGCAGATGACACAAGCATCTCAACTTTCAAACAGACAACACAAGACTCTTCCACTATCTCCCCAGTTTTCTCTCTTAGAAAATAACAGCACCACCAGCCGGAAGAACAAACCCTAACCCGAAGTCACCTTTGTCTTCTAGGTCTATCTAGCAGTTTTTGTCGGCTGCACTTCCACAAACCGGATGCCGCCGCTCTCCATTTTCACCAGTGCCGTTGGAATCTACTCTGCCGCCGTCATTTCCCACCAGGAATTCTACCAGCAGCCCGGCATCCATTTTTGTCTCCTTTCTTCCCTGCCCCTCACACAGTCACCACAGTGAGACGAAAAACAGATTAGCAGTGTTAGTGCCCCCATCCTCAGGACTTACTGCTCAAGATGCAGTAGGTCCCACATGTTCCAGCTGTGGCGATCTCTAACCCTAGCTGATTCACTGTGCACTCCTGCTCTTTGAAAAAACATCTGGGCCCGAGACCAGGACCTTCCACCTGTCACTAGGCAGAACAGCCAGTCTACTTGTTGATTTCTAAACAGAGTGAATAAGTAAGACAGTCAAATGTTTTCTATTATTTATGCAGAACTGGGGAACAGGAACAGTAAACAGAAGGTGAAGAAATCTCAAAGCTATAAATTTATAACAAAGACTGGTTTATATAAAAAGGCAGTGCAAACATTGTTTATTAGACAAGACTGTGGATAATTAGAAAAGATCGATGCTCAGACAAAACATTATCTCACTGCAAAAGAGGTAACTACTGACTACACTGTATTTTATTTAGAATAACATACTTATATCAAGGTTTCATAACAAAAGATTACTACAGATCGGTTCACCCTTTCATCTACTATTCTATAACACTGTATCTCTATAATCATTTTTGTTCCTTTCTACTACATATAAATACACATAACCTACATGGAAAGATGGTAATAAAACCAGGAATCGGTATTTTTCTAAAGTTTAGAGATAACATAGGGCCTAGTAATGAACACAAACCAAAACAACTCCATTCAATGTCCTAACAAAAATAGGGGAACACTGGGATTAAAACAGATAACCCTAAAGATATTTACAGTGATGAATGAAAACAACCCCTATCTTACAGGATGCTCATCCCAGGTATTTAGGGTCCCACCCCAATTCAAATATAATCATATTGTCTTACATTTTAGGTATACTCCAACATGTATTCATTGCTGAGTAGATGCTAAAGCCTAACACATAATCAATACTACACAATATTCATTTTACAAAAATCAACCAGATAACGAGTTCATTTAATTCTTTTAAAAATTGGTAACAGGTATCTCAAGTTATTTGTAAATATTTAACAAAAGCTTTGGTGGATTCCAAATACATGGCCAAAAGTGTCTGAGATATTTGGATAGGTATTTGGGAATGAGCAGAGAGCGTGTCTATTTCTTTTTCATTTAAGAGAATAACAGAGGTTCCAATATTCAAAACTTGGCTCTCCAACATATCTTCAGGAAAAGGTTTAGTCTTGATAAAATGCAATATAGGTATAATTAAAAATGAGTCAACACTTTATAACTCATCCTTTTCTTTTTATTTATTTATTTATTTATTTATTTGTTTATTTTTTGGTTTTTCGAGACAGGGTTTCTCTGTGGTTTTGGAGCCTATCCTGGAACTAGCTCTTGTAGACCAGGCTGGTCTCGAACTCACAGAGATCCGCCTGCCTCTGCCTCCCGAGTGCTGGGATTAAAGGCGTGCGCCACCACCGCCCGGCCATCCTTTTCTTTTAAAAATTTTCTTTTTATTTATTCTTTGTGTCTTTCACATCATATCTTCTGATCCCACCCATATTCCTCCCCTCCCAAAAAATAAAACAAAATAAAATTTAAAATAAAAAAGGAAGAAAGGGAAAGTCTTGTCATGGAAGCTGCAGTGTGATGCAGTAAAGCAGTAAGTCACGCAGTAAATCCCCTTTTATCTGTATATTTTTACAGGCAGGCATTCATCGCAAAGAATCACTGGCTCAAGGCCACTGATCTCTGCTACACCATCAATGCTGGGCCCTCACTGGGATTCTTCCTGGGCTTCCTTTTGTTGCCTTGGTTGTTGCCCTGTGTCACAGAGATCCTGCAGCCCTGGGTTCGAAGGACTGACATACTCCCCGACCACAACTATCACCCCACCCCAGGCTCCAGCAGACCACAGATGGGGTGGGCCAAAACATAACCCTGGTTCTGGGCCAGTCTACCAGCTCCCTCTGTCTTCACCACTAGGGTCAGCTGGCCAATATTGCCCTGGCTAATTAAGAGAATGAGCAAGGGGCAGGTGGGTCTTCACCCCCTGAGGGCTGGTTCTCCCACACCCACACCTACAGGGCCAGCTCTAAGGTGCTGTCCAGGTGAGGTGTAGAAGCCGCAGCTGATGAGGGGAACACAGAGTCATCTCTAGTTCTTATAATCTCTGGGCCAGCTCTTCCACCTGCCTCAGGCGTTGACAGGAGCAGGAAGGGAGGCGGGGTTGGACAGCAACCCTCACCTGATACAACCACGTGACAGATGAGTAATAGGGATAAATGTCTCATACTCACAACGTAATTTACTTTTCTTACACTGAAAACTTTTAGGATATGGCACAACTTAGAGATAAATATAAAATGCTAAAATCTAGATTAGATTTTAAGTTGCAAAAATAATGTTTTTAGCTTAGAGATAACTAAAAGATAAAGCCACAATAAAGTCCTAAATCATAAATTATCAAGCATGATGAATCTTTTAAGGGGAAATGGCATTAACCCAAATCTTATTTTAAGGGCATTTGATATATTAAAGTCAGTTAGAACAGAAAAGGCTAAATTTAAAGAGTAATGTGCATAATTATCAGAATTGGAATCACACCATTAACTTCTACTGGGATGAGCAGTTGCAAAGGAAATGATGAGAAACAATTCTATTAAAAGCTGACATCTTATTTTAAATGTGCAACTAGAGGCTAACGGCAGAATTCTAGCTTAGCACCACTAAAACTGAAAATTAAACCTGGAACTATTTTGAGAAACTCAAAATTTTTTGTTTTTATTTTATATTTATGAGTATTTTGCTTGCACAGATGTATGTGCACCACACGTTCCTGGTGCTGGAAGAGGCAAGAAGAGGGTCTCAGATCTCCTGGATCTGGAGTTATGGATGGTTATGAACCACCATGTGAGTTCTGGAAAGCAAACCAGAGTACTCGGTAAGAGTAGTGAGTGCTTTTAAGTGTTAAATCAATTCTCCAGCACCTCCATCATTGTTTTTGTTTGTTTGTTTTTGTTTTTTCAAAGAAGACAAATACTGTAACCCTCAGTGATTTATATATAATGAAACTTTAATAAAACCGGTTAGTTCACAGAACCTTAACATTTTAAGGGCATGGAAAACATCTACTTGGAGCTAGAGCAAATGTTACTGAACAAATACAAACAAAAGATTCTTCATAATGTGAACTTTCTTATCTAACCAGCCTATGCTTTAAGAATTATTACGGGCTGGAGAGATGGCTCAGAGGTTAAGAGCACTGGCTGCATTTCCCGAGTCCTGAATTCAATTCATAGCAACCACATGGTGGCTCACAGCCATCTATTATGAGATCTGGTGCCCTCTTTTGGCAAGCAGGCATACAAGCAGACAGAACACTATATACATAAACACCCTGACTGCTCTTTGGACTGGAGAGGGAGGGAGGCGAGGAGTGTGTGTGTGGGGGGGAGGCGGGGAGGAGGCGGAAATTTTTAATTAAAAAAATTTAATAATAAAAAAATAAAAAATAAATAATTGTTAGTCTTTGACTTCTATTCTTTGATTTTATGAACAATGAAACTGGTGTATGAAATTTTAAAATATACATATCAGTCAAAGAGTTTGGGTAGATGAAGGTAACTGAAATTTCAAATGTATGAAAAAAAAATTCTGGAACTCCAATTTCAATGTACAACTCCTTAGGAATTCACAATTACAAATTCATCTTTACTGAATATGCAAATTAGTATTCACCACCAATTGTCATTGAGAAAGCAGTGGATAAAGCAACTGGCTATTGTGTGATAAACCCTGAGACCTGTTGGCATGGGTTCAGCAGGCAAACAACTGGAAATCAATCTACCCACACTTCATCATCTTTTTAACAAGGACAGTAAGGAGACCTCGTCAACTTCTCGCTAAAGTCAAAATACAACATGTCTTTACTATTTTTTTAGTCTAGAAGCAATTATAAAACTGTGGGAAAATGCAAAATAAAGTTATTTTGGCATTTCTTGTTTCTTAGAAATATATAGATTCATAGTGATAAGCTGTTCTTTTCTAAATACTTAGAATTTGTTTTTTAAAGTTTTATTTAGGTTTTGCTGCAGTTTAGACTACAATAGGGCAATAGGCTTGTGTTTTCACAGTCTACGAAACATTTCTCCCTCCAGCTTCTTCTTACACGATACTTCTTCTCATCTATGATTTGGGGGTGGAAACAAATTTCAGTAACTCTCAGGTCATGTCTGAGGCTCTTTTACTGCAGAAATCAATCCATTTAAGTCTCTTTAATAGTTCATGCTGGCCTCAACTTAATATGAAGTAGAGGGTGATTTCTGAACTTCTGATCCTCTTGCCTCTAAGTGCTAAGATTACAGGTGTATGACTATACTGGGTTTATTTAGTGCTGGGGATGGAATGTATCCCAGACAAGCACCCTACCAACTAAGCTACTTCCCCATTTCTCTTTAAAGTTTTGAAAATATGAATTCATTTAAAGTAGATCATACTTTTTAAACATTTATGTATGTGCACCTGTATATATGCACCTATGTGAGTCTACATGAACCACTTAAGTGCAGGTGCCCTGAACTTAGATTCCTTCAAACTTGAGTTACAGGTGGCCGTGAGCCACCTTTAAATTATATTATGTTCTTATTCACCCCTACCCCCAAACCAGGTGTATAACATAATACCCAGCTCTCCTCTTATGTATTATTTTAGCTTACACTGTTGGAAAAGTAACTTGGTTTTTCAAGGTTTTTAAAATTTATTTATTTATTGTCTTTTGGTTTTTGTGTTTTTGCTTTGATACAGGGTCTCTCTAAATAGCCCTGGCTGTCCTGAAACTCACTATGTATACTAGCCTGGCCTCAAACTTACAGAGATCTGTCTTCCTAAGCCTCTCCAGTGCTAGGCGTGTGCCATCACGCCCAACTTCCTTCAACATCAGAGTAGAAACAAAAGAAGAATGGTATAAGGTAGTTCAGTGGAAAAGAACTTGGCAGTAGGATCCAGGCTCTGGGTTTAATAATCCCCAACTCCAAAATGGGTCATTTTCTTCATTTATGTTCTTCTTGAAGAGTGTCTGCTCCTTTTGAGCTCTGGTCTTTAAAAGAAAAACGTTTATCTTATATTATTAGTTGGAGACAGGATCTCATTATATAATCAAGGCTGTGTTTAAACTCCCGAGCTTCCCTTACTGCCCCCCTAATACTAAGATTATAGCTGTGCATCATCATAGGCAGAGCATATGTTTATTTTTAAAGTCTGTTATGACTGTGTGATAATTATTAGTTCTTTTTCATCTATTGATCATATGCATCCTTTCAGAAAGCGCTGGTGCTGACAGCATTCTGTATACATCTTTTAAAACTTCATACATTTTTTCTTTTATAAATCTCTACCCTTGAAATTGCACATATAGATGCTAAAAACCTTTAAATTATAATCTTGTTTTCCTTACAAGCAAGGGATGGGCATGATCATTTCTCAGTTCTTTCTTATAGCAATGTCCAAAAGGCAACTTTGATCCTCTTGCCTCTGAGTACTAAAACTTCTCCCAATAAACTATTCAATATAGCTAAGTCAACACTACTAACAATAATTGATTATTTCCCATTAGGCCTAGCTTCATATCAGTGTAACTTATTTAATCTCCTATATTGTGTGTTCTAGTACAATTAGGGAAGGCCTCAGGAAAGTTGTAAAAAAAAGATATACATGCTTACAATTAGCTTAACTGGCTCCTCAGATCAAGACAATGAGGACCAAGAACATAAAGTAAAGCATTTGTAAAACTGTAAAACATATCGTTTTCTAGATAATTACCATGTAGAGACATTTCATGGTAAAATGTATTGTGATATAAAAGTTACATATATTTTTAGTTTTTAATGTCCCTCCAAGGCTCATGCTTTGTGCTTGTTCCCTGATAGCACTATCTTAGGAGACTATGGAACAAAAGGATCTGGCTGGTAGAAGCAAGCCTCTAGGGGAAGAGTCTATGAAGGTCATAGTTGTAGTTGCTGTTTCCTAGTTTATCACAATCCGAGGTGCCTGTACCCCATACACTGTGATGATCTTTGATATGCTTTTCCTGGCATGATAAGACTGGAAACCCCTTGAAACCACAAATCAAAACAAATCTTTCCTTCCCTGATTTTGTTCAACATTTTAGCCACAATGATACAAAGGTAACTAATTATAGAGAATTAGTATCAAAATTGGGATCATTGCTACAATCCATCTATTTGGTTCACAAGCCTTTGGAACTGGTTTGGGAGAAGACCATGAAAGTCTCTGGAGCTGAGGGCCAGAGAAGTTCTAAAATGCTATAGGAACTGGACATGCAGGGCCCATAGAAAAATAAATGCTGAACTTGCCTAAAGGTGAGATGGTCTTTCGAGGTTCCTGATTCATAAAAGATTCTGCCAGACATTTTGCAGGACACAGAAGAAAATGACTGACAAATTGCCAACATAGGTGGAACTGTCTTTTCCATGTCCTGCTTCATGGAAAAGTCTGCTGGATACTATGGGCCTGTATGCTGAAGATGGATGCCCTAATGTTACACAAGAACTTTGGGTGACTGTCCAAGCAGTGATACATCTCTGTCAATTCTAAAGTTTTGTAAGTTGCTTACAATGCACTTCCTATTTACTTAGGTAATATTATGTCCTTCTGAAGTCTTTGATGGAGTTGAAGAATAGTTATAGTTTTCCTTAGTTATAATAAAAGACAAAGTAGATATAAATATTGTAACTGTAATTCTTGCTTGATATATGTATCTATATGTTTATATATGTAATTTTAATATGTTAAAGTTAAAATCTTCCTTTTCATTTAGACAGAAAAGGGGAAATGGTGTGGGAAGTCCTGTACATGTGTTGTTTTTATTGGTTAATGAGAAAGCTGTTTCAGCCAGTGGCTTAGCAGAATAAAGCAAGGCAGGAATTCCAAGCAGATATAGAAGAAGGCTGTTGCGGGAGATTCTTCCGCTCCTTCAGCCAGCCAATAGCCGCTGAGATACCAGCCCACTGGGGCGTGGTCTCTTTCCCTTTAAAAAAGTGGCTACTTCCCTCCTGGCTCTTTATACTTCCTGCTCCAGTTTCCGGGGACTAGACTTCTTCCTAATTGCGCAGAGGGCTGTTGTCTGGGACGGTGATCTGTAAGTTTTTTTCCCTTTAAATAAATACCACCCTATTAATCATAATTCCAAACTGGTGTGGGATTGTTTATGACTTATGCCTTCAGAAGGCAGATTCAGGGAGAAGCCAGGTAGCTTCCAGAACTTTGCCTGGTAAGCCACACTCACGTGGAGATACACAGAGTAATAGAAATAGGTTAGTTTAAGATATAAGAACTAACTAGAAAGACACTTAAGCTATTGGCCAAACAGTATCTCAAATAATATAGTTTCTGTGTGATTATTTTGGTTCCCAGCAGCGGGAAATGAACAGTTAGCCTCCAATTACTTACTTGAATTCGGAAAGAACAGTAGGTTAGAGGAAGTGAGAGAAACCTCAACTAGCCCACTCTAGAAATAGGAGGAGGAGTTCACTCAAGTAGAGACAAGAGTTCCAGGATCCGATAGGCTAAGCATTAAACCTGTCACAATTTCTTAAAAGAACATCTAACAAACTCAAGTCTAACACTAAAAAGTGTTTCACATAACAACTACAGACATACCTTTTCTAGCTACCTCCACATTCCTTATTTTTGCTCACAGGTCATCTCATTTGTCTTCCTATCTTCAATCTGTAAGAGTGTATCTAAAATTATAAATTTAGAATGCTGGAATATCTATAACTAAGTAGGCCACTCTCATTACAGGCAAGTAGGAAAATAATGAAGTTTTAAAATAATTAATTAAATTTTTGTCAAGTCCCATGTGTGAAAAGTATTAAATACTCTGGAATCTCTTGAGGTATTATTTCAGTTTTAGACACATTTTTTAGTACTGCTCCAATTTATAGTTTGAGAGAAAAGAAACCAAAAAACCAAACCACACAAGCACAAGCTGAAGCAACGTTGCCATTTTCTACACAACACCAAACACTATCAGTCCAGAGAAGTCTTGCACCCACAGGGTCACATTCTCCATTTATGATACAAATTACAGCAACAGTAGATGTCAAAACTGCAGTGCCCAACAGCTGCACAGCAGCTCCATTTTACCTGTTGCCCATGCCCTGGATCAGGGCCACTGAATCCTGTGAACATTTCTAGAGAAGCTCTTTCATCTCCCTTTCTTTCCTGTCCCAGGTACATGTGTACATGTGTGTGCATGTACGTACAGGCAAGAGATCAAGCTTGGGTATAAGTCCTCAGGAGCTATCCACTTTGTTTTTTTCACCCAAGGTCTCTTACTGGCTTCAAACTTACCTAGTTGGCAAGACTGGCTGGTCTGTGAGCCCCAGGGATCTGTCTGTCTCCTCTCCTTTATCACTGGGATTATAAGTATGCAGCACAAAACCTAGCCTTTTACATGTGTACTGGGGACTGAACGAGGATCTTCACGGCTGCATGACTAGCACTTTACCAAATGAACCATATCCCACCCGCTCTTACTTGTTGTTCTGAAATAAACTTGCAGTCAGAACAACTGAGATTAAAGCTAGAGAAAACTCTTTGGCTTTAGTAGCATCTGAAAAAAGCCTACATTCTAACAAAGTGAAATATTTATTTCTAAAAGTCTGACACTGTTAATTATTTGTACAATTTCATATTAATGTAGCATTGAAATTCCTTCATTCTAGATAATACATAAATAAAACCCATCATTGTACTGTATACCCTTTCAGTTCTATTTGCCCACATATTTACAAATAATATTTCTCTGAAAAGTTTTCACACATGCCAGGTTGAGTTACAGAGAAAAAGAGGTGGTGCCCCAGAAAACAATGCTGCTGCGCTTTAGGAACATTCTCACTCTAAGGCAAACTCATCAGGCCTGCTAACACTCTTCCCTTCCTGTCTAAAGTCTAGAGCCAACCACTTTTCTTAGTAGTTTGTTCTGTACCTACTCTACCTGACACTTTACAGTGCTATGTGCACAAAAATACGCTTAGAGCAAAAACCCTGCAAACTGACCACTGGTCCATCTACTCTTTGAAACGAAGACCCACTGCAGCCCACATTAAGAGGGTCTGGTTTTCATCCTTTCCTGTGTGCTAGTCACGAAACACTGGAGTACGTTTCTGCCTCCTTTACTAGATCTTAAGCATGTTAAATCAGGAACTGTGATGGCTGATCTTCACTGTCAACTTGATTAGACTTAGAAACATGCTTCTAGATACAACTGTGTGAGTCTTATCAAAGCTTTAACAGAGAAAGACCCACCATGAATGTGGGCAGCACCATCCCATGGGCTAGAGTCCTAGACTGACTAAAAAGGGGAACAAAGAAAGCAAGCCAAGAACCAGCATTTCTTTCCCTTACTTCCTCTCTTTCTGCTCCTGTCTGAGAATCCAAGAAGCCCAGTGCTTCACACTATTACTGCCAAGATTTCCATGCCATGGTGAACTGTAACTCTCAAACTATGATTTAAAACAAACCTTCTTTCCTTAGGTTGTTTTAGTCACGTATTTTGTCACTGAAAAATATTTACCATGGAGTTGAATAAACAGTCATATTATCCCCCATCCCCCACACAAACATTATTAAGAATATGGCTGTTATACTGATAATTTTAAATTGAATTCATCTCTGAAAAATATTTTTAGTATAGTACTAAAAGACAAAAATCACTTCTAAGAAGCATCACTCAAAGCAAAGTTTTGATATGATGATGTAGTCAAAGGCTCATTATATATTTAATGAAAAAACAGGTTATAAAGTAGAATATTCAGCATGAACTCAAACTAAAATGTATCTGAAGTGTATTGAAAAACCTAAGGGGAAGCAGGTGTGGTGGTGGATGCCCTTAATTAATCCCAGCACTAGGGAGGAACAGGCAGGGGAATCTCTGTGAGTCTGAGGCCAGCCTGGTCTACACAGCAAGTTTTAGGCCAGCTAGGAATACATAGTAAGGCCGTGTCTCAAAAGGCAATGCCTGGAGAGACACATTAAAACAAATGCATACTGAAACATTTAATAATATTTCAAAAACATATTATAGGATATTTGTTACTTAAAAAAAAATTTTAAAGTCCCTTTCGTCCTTCGACTTATTTTTGAGACAAGGTTGCCCATGGAACCTTACTATACACACCATGATGACTCAAAGTCAGCAGTTCTCCTGTCGCAAGTCCAGAGTTCAGGGACTAAAC
The DNA here is from genome assembly GCF_950005125.1 of Chionomys nivalis. Taxonomy (NCBI): domain Eukaryota; kingdom Metazoa; phylum Chordata; class Mammalia; order Rodentia; family Cricetidae; genus Chionomys; species Chionomys nivalis. Next base: position 18,548,542 of record NC_080103.1, read on the forward strand.
ATATATGTCACTACATCTTTAAAAAAAAAATTAACAAACAAACAAAAAAAGCTCTGCTTTAAAATTTTTCTTTGCCAGGTGGTAGTGGCACACACCTTTAATCCCAGGCAGAAACAGGCAGATCTCTGTGAGTTCGAGACCAACCTGGTCTACAAAGCAAGTTCGAGGACAGGCTCTAAAGCTACAGAGAAACCCTATCTCAAAAAAAAAAAAAAAAAAAAAATCAAATCAAATCAAAACAAACGAACAAAACACAACACTTTTTTCCATAGCTTTTGTATTTTCTCTCTTTTAAAAAGAGGTTTATTTTATATGTATGAGTGTTTTGTATTTTCTCTCTTTTAAAAAGAGGTTTATTTTATATGTATGAGTGTTTTGTTTGCATTTATGCGCACCATTTGTGTGTGTGGTGATTGAGGGGATATAAAGAAGCTCTCAGATCTCCTGGAACTGGAGGTACAGACCAGATGCAAGCCACTCTGGACTTGAGGTGCGGGGAACCAAACGAGAGTCGTCTGCAAGAGCAGTAAGAGCTCTTAACCACTGAGGCATCTCTGCAACCCCCACTTGTACATTTCCAATAGTGAAAAAGTAATAACAAGAAAAACCTTTATAAACTGTAATACATGTTTCTATTTTTTTAAGAATATGTTTTAATCATGTCCTTTAAAAAGCCTTAGTATAAAAAGAAGCCTAGACTAGTGGACCATTGTCACAAAACCTACAAAGTTTATAGGAAGTTAAGCACTAGTTTTATAGGTTTCCCTTTGGTTACTCATTTCCAAAAAACATTATTTTCATCATACCTAAGTTAAGTTACAACCATTTTTTCTTTTATCTGAAACGTCAGTCTACTGATAAGCTATCCAAATAAAATCTCTACTTGTAAAATAAACTTAAAATCATTTTGGATAAGACAAAACAAAATCACCACAAATTTTGCTTTAAAAGTGTATTCTAGAAAGATTGAAGTAAAAGAGAACCTTTCTACTAGAACATGTCAGAAAAAAAATTAAAGCTGGCTATCCCTTTTAATCTTGGTGGATTTATGTAGATTTAATTCTTTTTAAATTAGCATTTAAAAGTGATAACCTGAGGTTACTTACAATTTTTTCTTCGACAATCACATTGGAAACCATTAACAGACCTGTCACAATGCCAGATATCTGACGCCTGGCTGACACACCACAACTGAATCAGATCAATGCTTCATCCTTCAGATGGGAAAGTAAGACCATCTACTGTGCCCTGTCATTTCCACGAAAACAGAAACTTTCTGTTTTATCTTTGTAAATCAAAGTTATCTGCTTTAACAAAATGTCAAATACTGGAGGTAAAAGATCTATTACTGGGGGCTGGAGAGATGGCTCAGCGGTTAAGAGCATTGCGTGCTCTTCTAAAGGACCTGAGTTCGATTCCCAGCAACCACATGGTGGCTCACAACCATCTGTTATGAGGTCTGGTGTCCTCTTCTAGCCTGCAGGCATATATGTAAACAGAATATTGTATCCATAATAAATAAATATTTAAAAAAAAAAAGATCTATTACTGCTATATCAATTGCCACCGTGGACCAAGAGGTGGAATACAGATGCATTTTAAACACAAACAGATGAGAGGAGAAAAACTCAACTGTGTGGTTCCAGCAGTAGTAGGCTGTTGTTAATTAACCACAACCACAGGAAAAATTCAACAGGATCTTTTCCTCTGGTACCTTTTAAAAACAGCAATTTATGTTAATCCTTATAAAACTTCTACAGTGGTATATAAAAGTTATAAAAATTGTATACAAGCTGGGTGTGATCACATATACCTTTAATCCCAATATTCCTGTGGCAGGTGGATCCCAGAGTTCAAGGCCAGCCTGGCCCACACAGCAAGTTCCAGGACAGCCAGGGCTACACCTACACACACACACACACACACACCATAAAAAAACTGTCTCAAAAACCCAATAACAACAACGGCAATAATAATAATAATAATAAATCACAGATAAAAAGTAATCAGACTCCAGGAAGAATCAACTTGTTCAGTAAATAAAATAATGTTAAGTATCTCCCATTTCTATTTCTAATCTCTGTTTAATTAACACATATAAAGATTTTTAAACGATGCTTACAAAACGATTGTGTAAAATCATCAGTTCAAGAACTGGAAGAGAGTTTTCTAGTCAACATGATAATATGTGCCACTCTGTCAAAAAACCTCTTTAACATGAGGGAAAAATAATAAAAAACAGATTTTTTTTTTAGGAAGCTAATTTGATCAAATCCCCAAAATAAAATTTACAACACCTCAAGACAACAAAAGAGGTCACATACAACTCTCTATAAGCCCGGCACATTTTTCTGGATCTGAGTAAAAAAAACCAGAAGATTGCCAGGCGATGGTGGCGCACGCCTTTAATCCCAGCACTCGGGAGGCAGAGGCAGGCGGATCTCTGTGAGTTCGAGACCAGCCTGGTCTACAAGAGCTAGTTCCAGGACAGGCTCCAAAGCCACAGAGAAACCCTGTCTTGAAAAACAAAAAAAAACAAAAACAAAAACCCAGAAGATCCCACAGTTTACGTGACTTGTGGAGGTAGAGGGAGACCAAGGAGGAAGACACTGGACAAGTCTTGTTATTTTTCTTCTGTCCAAGGCTCTTACTGGGGAAATGTCAAACATGTAGGCAAAGCTGCTTCAAAAGTGCAGACCAGCAACCGAAAGGAAGAGTACATGTTGACCTATAAATCTGAAGGAGTTTACTACCGCTACGAGATAACCTGCTACTTACCCTTAACTTGTCCTGTTGAAGAGAGGACCAAATGTATATCGACCATCACTCCCATTCCCCACAACAGAAGGACAGAAAAACTCAGAGAAACTCCCACTTTAATGAGAGTTATCTGCCCTTGGCTCTGGCGCCCACTCTACTTTCACAGATATATGACTAAGTAAATAGGGGCTATACGTCGTCTTTATCAAGCTGGAGAACCTATCTGTTGATGGCAAACAACTAGTAAAGAGAGAGATAATTAAAAAAAAAAAAAAAAAAGCACAGACAAGCTTTAAATAAAAGAAATATCAAGATCAGCCCTGTGCATTCAAAGGACAACTACTGGAGAAGATAGAGAGAGCTACAAACATCTACAGGGCACAGAACAACTAAGAACAAACACCTGCTGCTCTCCAGACCTGAGTTCAATTCCCAGCACCCTTGTCAGGCAGTTCACAACCTATTTTAACTCTAGCTCTAAGTGATCCTACACCATTTTCTGGCATTCACAAACATAGACACATATAGACAAATAAAAATAAATCCTGAAAAACTATGAGGTCATCTTATATTTAAATCTTAAAAGATCTCAGATTACAGAATCACCTATAATACTTTATTTTGAAAAAATACAATATATTACACAAACTAGCCATGCTAGCCTGAATACACATCGATTGTTTAAAAAGATCGCTGATGTAATTACTGGGGAAAGGGAGCAGAAAAGTGAGAAGATGCCACCATTATTCCTTGGGATATTACTTCAAATAACTTGTATTAGCTGCTGCTGTCACAAGTGTTTAATAACCACTTGAAAATGTAATTCAGCCTACAATTAGGTTGTGGACTATGATTATGTAGCAACAGAAAATTAAGGGTAAAAAAAAAATCTATCCTAATTGTACTTTTGGTTGGGACAACAACTTACTGACTCAAAATGATTCAAAGTGATAAAAGGGCAAGGGAAGAGGCTGATTTCTAAAAATTAGGGGTTTTTATATCAATATTGATAATTACAGAGATAAGTAAAAGTATTTCAATTTCTTCCCACTGAGATAATATTGTTAATTTAATTCTACAACCAAAAATGTAAATAGCTCAGATTGGGAATGATCTGAGAACTGCTAAATGACTTTTTGTAAGAAAGTGAGGAAAGTAATATTTCTAAATTGTTTTAAATACATATAATTAAATTAAATACTAGATGTTTTTTAATCGATAACTTAAGTAAAATTTCATCCTTCTCAAAAATCTCTGATGCAGTTTGAGAGCTGAGAGGTTTTGTCAGTTTAAAAGGACAACCTCACAAAACAAATTTCAGTAAATTACAAATACAAGTTATTAAGGTGTGTACCTGCAAGTTATAAAGGCGTGCACTGCCTTCCATAGCCTTAAAAATATTTTTTTTTTTTTTTTTTTTGGTTTTTCAAGACAGGGTTTCTCTGTGGCTTTGGAGCCTGTCCTGGAACTAGCTCTTGTAGACCAGGCTGGTCTCGAACTCACAGAGATTCACCTGCCTCTGCCTCCCAAGTGCTGGGATTAAAGGCGTGCGCCACCACCGCCCGGCTTTAAAAATACTTTTCATTGTGCAAAAATATCTGTCATAGTCATTTTCTGACATAAATATGCTATGTTTATACAATGTATATGTCTAAAATTTCTGTTTTCACAAACCCAAAGAATTCTTGTGAGTTCCAGTGAACCAAATTTAAGGATCCGCCTTAAACAGTTCAGATACACCCCTCTTAATTCCCTGGTCCTAAAATTTTTTTTTTCCTTAACTTAATTTTGTTCTCTGTTCTGCCAATACCTTAAACAAGTATGAGAGACCCCAGATATTTTCATAACACAAACACAGGACAGGAACAAACAGACCAGCTATGCCAGGATGGGACCAGCACCCAGCTTAGGTTCCCCCCCCAAAGACAATGCACATAAATAAGCAGGAAGTAGTCTTGAGAATCTGCCACCCCATTGCCTTTAATCTTTGGTGCCTAACCTCCTGCCTTTTTATTATAAAAGAGATGGGAATGTAATGATCTGTTCTGTCTCTTTAAGAGACAAGCCAAGCCACACATCCCATCCCCATCCCCCCCCCCATCTGCTGAGGCAGGCAGATCTTCCTTCCTGCTTGCAGCCTGAGTCTCTTCCTTTTCCATCTCCCCCTTGGAGAGGTAGTTTCTGTCTCTCCCTTCTCTCTCTGCTCTTCTCCCCTTTTCCCTTCCCCTCCATAACACACTTAATAAATATCCAACCTCACTCTGCATGGCATGCCTGTCCATCTTTCTCTTGCCCACTGCCACCACATGGCACCCAGGACCCGCAACCTTTGGAGACCTGTGACGTGGTCTTCTGCACTGTCCCTGCCTGGGACTGGCTGCTCTCAGGACCCGCTGCCCCCTGCCTGCCACCACATGGCCTGCTGCCTGCCACCACTCGGGGACCTGCAGGGTTTCTGCCACTGCAGCAACTCGAGGATCCTGCAGCATTTTCAATTAATCCATTTCACTAGATACATAAATCTAATCATATTCCTAAAAGTTTAAATTCATATTATGTAACAAAAAGAAGTTCTTTTAAAACATCTTTTGGAAACTGTGCTACAGCTGAAAACACAGTTTCTCATTTGGATAAAAATGGCATTATACATATAACTCAATAAATTAGAAATATATCTATTGAGAAGATTTAGGGTGAAAAAACCCTCCCCAAACACACACAAAAAAATCAATCCAGATCATTAATTTGAATAATTGTGAAAATATTAAGTATTATTCAAGGAGAAGAGGGAGACTTGGAAAACAGACATCAGGTGCTAACTTGGAGCATGTTGCTTTAAAATACTGGTTGAATAGGCATCATGTGCAAATATCAGACCAGTAGTTAGGTACAGTTAGATGTTAGGAGAAGAGATATAAAACAGGAGTTGTACACTAGAAATCTGTAGGTCACAACGAGTAAACTGACAAAAATCTAGCACACAGATACGGAGTGAAGGGAAATACTTTCACATACTGCTAATGGAGATACAAGTTGGTACATCTCTCTGAAAGGATGGCAATATTGGTAGGAAAAGCATATTATAAATCCCTCTGAAAAAGATCTTCAAAAGTAATATTCACACAAATATAATATGATGCTTATCCTACCACTGTTTATAAGGAATGTAGATGTCCAGCTACAGAAAACTGATTAAATGACAATGAAACATGTATTTGATTACCTATGCACAATACTGTCAAAATACGAGGAGCAGACAGTTAACTGATCACATTGAAACACACTCAGGAAAGAGCAGACAAGAAGAGGCTATGAGGCTGGGCTATAAAACCTCAAAACCCACTCCCAGTGTACTTCTTCTAAATCTGTCTCCTAAAAGTCCCATAACCTTCCCAAAGCCCACCAACAAGGGACCTGGTGCTCAAAAAATACCTATGAAGGACATTTCCCTTCAAGGGAAAAAAAAAACAGCAGTACCCGAAGAATGACAGCTAAGGTTGAATTCTGGTCTGTACACTCATGCACATATACATACATATTCACATGCTTGTATGTACATACTTGTACTCACACACAAAATAAATCAATAGTGTGTTTTCTTCCTTATTCTTAACTGTTCAAAACTGAAAAACAATATAATCTTTAAGGTAAACAATAAAAACAGAAGACTACCAACTTAACTGAGTATATCTGGCTTTCAAATTTTAGGCCTGTGTAACTAGGATTACACTGTTAAAGCTGAGCATGCTTCCAGGCTACAGCGGCCATGCTTGACTCTCTTAAGCCTGTAATTTGATTACTGAAAGGAATATTGGTCAACAGGTCACTTACAGAACTGGTTCATCTTGAACATAGACATCGAAAACTATGTGATAATTTAGGGTAAGTCACTCTAAGTCCACATCATAAGGGTTAGTCAGTTATGTACAAGAAAACATAGAAGAAAAAACACTAGCCAAACACCAATGAAAATAAAAAAAATAATAGACACATCACATGTCAATTTCTCCCTTAAAGTAAATAAAACCCAAAGGATACAAGGATGAGACAGATGTGTGTGTGTGTGTGTGTAAATATATACGTATATGCATGTGTACTATGTGCTGGAAGTCAAAAGTTACAGCTTTATATAGTGACATGAACTAACCACAACTTGACTGAAAAGGTCTTTACTGAGTTCAAGTAAATATGAGTGTCAACTGATTGTTTTTCCTAGCTCCTCAAAATTCCCATACATTATATGGTTGTACCATCTTGTTACCGTTATTATGGAGCACATTCATAGTTCACACCTTAGAATTACTTTTTCTAAATGTTATAAAAATAAATACAGACTGATCTGGACTACAATGACTCAAACTAATTTTTTTTCTACAGTACAAAAGTAATATTAGAAACGACACTTTGAATTTTGTTTCTTTCTCAAGCTAGTGTTAGGCAGTACACTCTTTTTTTTAATTGTTTATTTATTTATTAAAGATTTCTGCCTTCTCCCCGCCACCACCTCCCATTTCCCTCCCCTTCCCCCATCAAGTCCCCCTCCCTCATCATCCCTAAGAGTAATCCGGGTTCCCTTCTCAGTCAGACACATGATTATAAGGCGAGAAATTTGATATTCAGTAATATTAAATTATGATGTTATGATAGTAAAAGGATTAAATGAAGTATCCACTTATAATTCAAACTTATAGTGGATTTACATCAAAAGTGTCTATATGTACTATGACTCATTTGGACCTTACCCAGTAAACATTACCTATTCTTGCTAAATTTTGAATTCAAAACTAAAATCAAGTCCACTCTTTGCTTCCCTTTAAAAGAGACAAAAATAGTCTCAATAGTCACTAATTATTGAGTTTTAATATTATAGGTAAGCTTTACATTATCATATTTTATTAATTTGCCAATTCTTAGTAAACACTGAATTATATAGGAGTTCATTTGCAGAACTTCCAGTTTGGCTTTTTTGACTCAGTTAAGTATTCATTTCAGAAGTTATTGTTGTAATGTTTTAAATAATCCAAATGCTCTTTGAGTACAGTCCATGTTTAAGACCTTGTGGTGCAACAAATTCCTGCAAATAAAAAGATTCAAATGAAAATAAAGAAGGTAGTTATAGTTTATTTCTCTTTTTATGTTATTTTTTTCTAGTATGAGGTTTTAAATGAGTGAATCAAGCAAAATATTTGCAGACAGCCAGAATCACCTTTCAGTAATGAACAATAAAACAAAAGCATTAAAATTGTTGTTTAAAGGCCGGGCAGTGGTGGCGCATGCCTTTAATCCCAGCACTTGGGAGGCAGAGGCAGGCGGATCTCTGTGAGTTCGAGACCAGCCTGGTCTACAAGAGCTAGTTCCAGGACAGGCTCCAAAACCACAGAGAAACCCTGTCTTGAAAAACAAAAACAAACAAACAAAAAAAATTGTTATTTAAAGAACAGGAGAGAAAACTGGAGGTCATTAACAATACAAAAAAATGTAAGAAAATGGATCTTACATTGAAAAATGAATAAAAATTTGAAAAGAGCCAAAAGAGCTAACAAAAGATGCTGATTTTTCTAGAAGAAACTTGAACAGCAGGTTTATCTGAATGCCTAAGTACAAACCGGCAGATCAAGGAGCACTGATACTCAGTTTATTCATTTATTTTAACAATATCCTTAGTTACCTAATATTAGATAATAATAATAATAATATACAGAAACATTGAAGATTAAACAAGAAATTAATAAAAAGTTACTACGGATGGAAATCATAAAAGAGTGAGGTAGAGGATTAAAACAGAAAACAGAAGCAAAGTATCTACAACCATACAGCACGCGTTTTCTATTTTAAAGAAAATAAAGCTACATATAATGGCTTAGGTAAAGTGCCTGCCATGAAAGTCTGACATCTTTAGTCCAACCTCCAGAACCCATATGAAGGAGGAAGGAGAAAGCCAACTCCACAAAGTTGTCCTCTGACCTTTGCATGCACAGCATGGCACACCAGCATCTGCACTCACACATCATATACATACAACATGGCAAGGACAGAATTAACAATCTTCAATAAATAACCTAAAGCCATAAAGAGAAGTCCTTGGTCCAAGCCCCAGCACTACAAACAACTGTTCAAGTTGGTGGCATATGCATGTAATCCAGCAGGAAGAGGGAGGAGGAGCCTTCCTTCGCTGACCTCAACAAGGAAATTACCTCAGCTATATAGAATTCCTGGCTATCTTGGGCTTCAGAATGGCCCTGTATCAAGACAAAACAGCATCATTGTATCAAATTATGCCCCAGAGATTAATTTTGAAATTCAAAGGGAAATGATATTTATTATACATTACTAAAGATCAAACATGGTAAGGTTTACAGTGTGACAACCAGATAGCCTCTTGATGTGATACAATATAAAGTTTACAATATTGCTATGGTGTGCTGTTTTTTTTTTTTTTAAGTTAGTTTATTTCATACATAAGGATGTTCTCCTGCTAGAGGCCAGAAGAGGGTGTCAGATTTCCTAAAACTGGAGCTACAAGCAGTTTGGGGCCACTATGTAGGTACTAAAAATGGAACTCAGGTTCTCTGGAAGAGCAGCCCCCAAGATAGATTCTTGACAAAAATGTCTAATCCTAATATAGCACTAAGCCTTTAAATACATGTTGCAGAGTATATAAATTATAAAGAACAGAGGAACAAGACAAATGTTACTAAGGAAAAACAAACGGAATTTTGAGAACGGCTATAAAGAAATCAGTAATTCCCTCAAAATAAAAAAGGGTGTGTTTTTCATGTGTGAAGATATTCTATAATAAGAGAATAAAGAGGTGGTTGTTGCAGAATATTTATCTAACTACTTAAATATATATTGTATTTGTTTATGTTGCAAAATATTTGTTTAACTACGTAAAAATATGTGGCATTTGTTTAATTATGTAAAGATGTGTTGCCATTTTCCCTTGCCTGCCTAACGCACCTAATTGGTCTAATAAAAGGCTGAATGGCCAATAGCAAAGGAGGAAGTATAGGCAGAACTTCCAGGCAGGGAGACTTAAGTAGGAGGAGGAATTTAGACTTGGGGAAGAAAGAAAAAGAGATGACAGGGAAATGCCAGGCGCCAGCCAGTCAGCCAGCCATGGAGGAAGCAGGAAAGGACATACATAATGAAAAAAAGGTAAAAAGCCTCGAGGCAAAAAAGCACGGATGAATAGAAAGAAGCAGGTTAAATTAAGTTAAAAGAGTTAGTGGGATGACCCTACGCTAAGGCCAAGCATTCATAATTATAGTAAGCATCCATGTGTTTGGCAGCTAGTTGGTAGCCCAAAGAAAATGCCAATTACAGGTGGCACACACACACACACACACACACACAGACACACACACCTTTCAGATAAGTATGAAAATTGAATATGGACTTTGGGTAGTAGGTGATCTTATGAATTACTGTCAATTTTTCTGAGGTCTGACAGTGATATAATAGGAAATGCTAAAATTTTAGGGATGAATTGTCATGAAATTTGCAATTTACTTTGAAATTACTTGGTGAAACACATTAATGTGTAAATACAGAATCTAGATGATCCTATTTGAATTTTTATAAGAAAAAAATTAAAGATATAGAAATCCTTAGTAACAAATTCTGGCAATACATACCTAATAGGTTACATACTATATAGAAATACTTCAAACCCTATACTGTTATTCTCTGCCCCTCTGCCATTATGCCAATTAGGAATCAATTACACATATTTTTACTTATTTCAGCCAGAAGCATAAAAGAGGAAAGTAGTGAGCAATGTCTCCTTATGATAGTAAAGTGTCTCTTCCAGAGTTCTAGGTTTTCTCAATAGGTAAAATAATTATCTTTCATGAGACTGTCTATTTGACCTTAGCTCAGACTAAATGTAAATAAACTTGTGTTAAAGAATATCAGGTTATTTAAACTCCACTTAGCACTAAGTTTTATGACTTCAATGTTTCTTTTGTTCATTTTTATTTCTTACTAATTTGTAATAATTGTACAGATTTATGGGTACTATGTAATGCTCTCATTAATTGATAATGTATAAATGTCAAGAGAGGTTAATCAGTACATCCATGATCTTAAACATTAACCATTCCTTTGTGGTGGGAATATTAAAAATCCTATCTTCCAGCTATTTTAAAATATATAATGTACTTTTAACTACTATTCTACTGTGCAGCAAGAATATCAAAACTTGACTCTTCCAGTCAAAGTGTAAAATTGTACCCACAGATCAATCTCTTCCCATTCCCTTATTTCCCACAGCCTCCAGAAAACACATATAGATTCTCAACTTTAGATTTTTATTATTTATTTATATACATATAATGTGTTTGTATGTGTATATGTACACCTGTGTGCTTGTGTGTGTGCAGATGCATGTACCATGGCTTTATCTAGAGAAAAGGGGACAGCTTGCTGAAATTGGTTTCTTCCTACCACGTAGGTCCTAGAGATTAACTTAGGTCATCAGAACTGTCAGTAACCACCTTTACCCACTTGAGCCATCTTGCTGGCCCTGATTCTCACATTTTTATATCAACTTTATTTTTAGAGAGGACCCTAAGGTATTTGTCGGTTTATCTTGGATTTTAACCTGTATAATATATTCTTAAAGACAATATAGGCTGCTATACTAAATGTGTTCTTTATTTGAGTGATCTCATCTACTCTCACATCTTACCACTTACATCCTTATAATCCTCAAAATAATGTGCCTCTTTTCCCTACTGAATATTTCTATATGAAAAAATTAGCCAAAGTCACAAATCCAAATATGAAGTCATAATTTCCTACCCTCCCCCCAATCTCAAAAAACTCTGCATAACTTGCCTTGGCTGCCTAACTGTAAATCTCAGTCAACCTTGATACTTTTCTTCTTACCAACATATCAAACTAGTAATAGCAAAACTAACCAGATACAATTTAATTATTGTAGTAACCAATACCATTGGTATTCATTATGTACTAGGCACTGTTTTACATGCTGTTCATATATTAATTAACTTACTCTGCATTAAAATTGTGAGATTAGCATTATTTTCTGCTCACTTTACAGATAAAGAGAATGAGCCATATGTCAGTGGGCTTTCCACTGCTACGACAAATAGATAATATCAAATTATAGAGAAAGGAAGTCTATTTTGGCTCAGTTCTAGAGAAGTTCCACATTCAGGTGCCAGTACTTTGGGCGTGCAGAAGCGTATCATGAGGTGATGTGGGATTCCCCTCTGTATGCTGTGAATACCATTGGCTAATAAAGAAACTGTTTTAGGCCTGTGCAGGGAAGAATAGAGGTAGGCAGAGAAAACTAAACTGAATGCTAGGAGAAAGAAGGCGGAGTCAGAGAGAAGTCATGGAGCTGCCGCCACAGACAGATGCTAGAACCTTGCTGGTAGGCCATGAGCCTCGTGGTAAAATATAGAATAATGGAAATGGGTTAATTCTAGACATAGGAGCTAGCTAGCAATACACTTAAGTAATTGGCCAAGCAGTGATTTAAATAATATAGTTTCTGTATGATTATTTCAGGAGTCTGGGCAGCCAGGAAATGAACAAGTAGTCTCCTACTACAATAAGGGAAGCAAGCTATAGATAAAGAAAAACTGTTTATTTCATTGCTAGGAAGCAAAAGCAAGGAAAATGAAGAGAACAGGGAAGACCTCTCACTAGGTTAAGGCCTCTTAAAAGTCCCTGCATCTCCTAATGGTCCGAGCTGGGGCTAAGTCTTCTACACATGGGCCTTTGCGGAACCATCTCAGATTATTTTGTTATTTATCAAAATTGGGAATTCAGGTTCTATACTTAGGTGTCTGGCCATCTCCAGTTTACATCCCAACTTCTTAATCTGTAGGTCACAAAAATGAATTTGAGCATTCAAAAAAAATACAGAGCAGAAACAAGCAAAAGGTTTGAGTCCACAACAAACAAGACCTAACTTAAAAGTCAAACATGTAATGAATGGGAGGTATTAATGGAAGCATTAGTGCAGGTTGTATCACAGAGACTCTCTGCGGCCTTGGTTTTGAGCACATAAAATGCTTACTTTGTGCTGTGCATGTCACACCATACAACGCCAACAAATGCCTCCTAAAACACCTCAGCTCAGATTTGAGACTATTGTATGTTATGAATTGTAGTGTTTTTATTGTAGATACAAAGTTTCTGCTCTTATGGAAACATGATGACTTAATTACAGAAAACAAAGACTTTTGATATTTTTCTACCATCATTTCTCAGCATATATCAAATCAGGATATATTAGGATTGTATTGTGTTAGAATATTTGACTTTTAAAACCACAGTTTTACTTGCTGACTAAGTTTCATTTTTTAAAAATCATTAAATGATTTTTGGTTTAGGATAATGAACTAATTATGACAGTTTCTATATTAGCATTCAGCATACTTCTGCCACTTTGCACCACATATCTATGAAAAAGATTCTCAACATTAGCAATTATAAAATCAAAACAGCCTTTCAGCACTGCCCAGGGAAGGTTCCATTCACTGGCACTGTCATCATAACTTAAAAGTCTCACAGTCTCTGGAGCCCTTAATGTCCTACAAATGAAGAACGATATCCTCAAATTTCTTGTAGCAGGAACCTAGTTAGGTGTCACCAACCTTGACTTCTAGATGGAACAGTATATCTACAAAAGGAAAAGTCACCGTTGTACATCACATAAGAAGCTGCTGCTAGTAGCTAGAGCTATTGTGATCACTGAGGAGCCTGCTGATGTCAGCACCATCTCCTCCAGGAACACTGGTCAACTGCTATACTAAGTTTGCTGCTGCCACTGCAGCCACCCCAACTGCTGGCTGCTTCATTCCTGGGACCTTCACTAACCAGAACCAAGCAGTCTTTAGAGAGCCACATTTCTGGTGATGACTGAGCACAGTGCTACCAAAAGCCACTCACAGAGGCATCTTAACCAACCTGCCTATCATCACTCTGTAGAACAGATTCTCCTCTGTGCTATGTGGACATTGTGATCCCAGGCAACATGGCAGTTCACGCAAGGATTTTGATGTGGTGGATACTGGCCCAGGGAGTTCACTCCCATGACCATCGATGCGAAGTCATGCATAAGCTCGACTTCTACAGAGAACTTGAAAAGATTGAGAAGAGCAATAAGCTGCTGAAGAGACAAATTTCAAGACTACACTAGCTCCTGAGCTCCCTGCCGCTCAGTGAAGGGCTGACCTGTCTGAGGATGTGCAGGTGCCTTCTCTGCCTGTTCTCTAATGAAGGTTGAAGTGCCCAGCCACTGAAGACTGGTTGTACCTCGCATAACTCCCACTGAAATGGTTGATAACACCACTGAGTAGCTGGTCACAAGCTATTCTGAAAACACTTAAACAAAATGGTAAGAAGGTGGGTGAAAAAGAAACAGTTTCTAAAAGTAAATTAATATTGGTCAACTCTGGAAATCACTAAAAATGCTCCAAGTCCTGTAGCATCAAACATTTAGCCAATATTTAACAACTTGTGTTATACATTAAATAAAAAATACATTGGTATATATTTTTGCTTCTGCCTTTAAAAAATGGTAAAATTATAAGTATACTAATAATTGTCTTAAATGAATTTGTTTCTGATTTATTGTCAGTAAATTTATTTGAGGCAGAGAGAGGCTCTCAGTATGTTGCCTAGGCTATCTGGAACTCCTGAGTTCAAGCAATCCTCCAGCTTCAGCTTCCTGAAAAGGTGGGACTACAAGTATATACCACCATACTCAGCGTAACCAAACTATATATTTTCCTCAAATACCAAATAATTCTCCAACTCACTCAATTTCACCATTTCAATAATCACTAACCTAAGAGAACTTCCTGCCACCAGCCTTATTTTCTAATGTAGTCAGGGTGACTTTCTAACAGTATAAATCTGATTATACTATACCTCTTCTCCTTAACAGAATCTCCCCTTGGCCTCTAGATGAATTCAGAAGCACTGAAGTCCCTTCTTTTTTAAGGCCTCTGGCTTTCTTCTTCAACCTCCTCTTCGGATACACTGTAGTCTTTCTCTAGAGTCCACGCTCACTGTAATTCTTAGGTTCCTCACCAGTTAGAGGCACTACTGTTCCCAGGGTCTTGAGCTCATTTTCCCTTCCTCTGGAACACTCTTCCCCAACACTAAGTCTGGCTGACTCACACATTTTTTGCACCCACACTCATCTGTACACAGATTACTTTCTTTGAGGAAGTCTTTCTGACCTCCCAGTTCTTGTTCTTGTTTTATTCCTTAGGACTCCATATTCCCTTTATCATACATATTCACATGCCTTACCATTATTACTATCTCTGCCTAATTACTTGTCTACTTTAGTGTCTATCCTAGACTGTACACATCAGAGCAGGATGTGTACTAAATACTGAATTATTAATAAAATGCAACAGAAACAAATTTTCAAAGCTTTTGTCAGATGGAATAGACTTTTTGTTCTAATCACATTTTCTCCTTTAAAAGCCTTATATTCTTGAATATTCTATAAGAACACTTATTTTTAATAATTTTTATGCATTATCCAAATTATCCCTATTATTCATTTATTTTTCTCAAAATTTTGAGTTGCAATAATTAAATGAAAACAACAGAGGGAAAATTCAGATTTGTAGAAGTTTGCTACCTTCTAATCTCTACTTGCAGCTTTCAAAAATAACATTTTACAAAGAAACCGTACTAGACTTTAAAAGTCAACGTCATAAGAAGGCACACGCCCAGAGGAAGGGGCAGGAAGACTAACAGATAAGTTAAGACAACTGAAATAAAAGTGAGTCTTCAATGAATCTTGGAATTTTAAGACAGGTAGAAGGAAAAAAAAAAGAAAAGTTATAAAGGACATTTTTTTGGAACTGGGAAAATCTGAACAGGAACAAAAACTTACATTTCTTCATGTTGTAATTATGTAGGTAAAAGTTCTTAGTATTTATGTAAGTATTATAGTATGTGTAGTTAAATATTTTCAAATTACACATACACATACAGAGAAGATAAAAAAAATTGTAGTAAATTAAAAATAATTCTTATTGAATCAACTAGCCAGGGCTCATAGGGGCTCAGAGTCTGAAGCAACGATCAGACTGATTGCTATGGGTTTGACCTAGGTCCTTGGCAAATACGTTATGGTTGTGTAGTTTGTGTCCTGTGGGACTCCTAACAGTGGAGCAGGAGCTGTCTGACTCTTTTGCCCACTTTGGGACCTTTTCATCCTACTGGGTTGCCTCATACAGCCTCCATATGAGGGTTTGTGCCTAGCCTTACTGTACCTTGTTATGCTGGTAAATATCCCTGGGAGGCCTGTTCTTTTCTCAGGGGAACAGAGGAGGAGTGGATCTGGGGAAGTGGGGGGAGGGGCTGGGAAGAGAGGCGGGAGAGATTAGGATGTAATACATAAGAGATGAATAAATAAAAAAGAAAAGAAAAACATGAAGTTGGCAGCATAAAATTGGGTTGATTTGTTTGCTTTTTGTTTCTTAAGTAGGGTTTCTCTGTGTAACAGTTCTTGCTGTCCTGGAACTCACTTTGTAGACCAGGCTGGCCTTGAACTCACAGAGATCCTCCTGCCTCTGCCTCCCGAGTGCTGGGATTGATGGCATGTGCCACCACTACCTGTGAAGGCTAAGAAATGTGGGCTCATTTCCACCTTGTCTGATGGTCAGAGAGTTTTGGAGGTTACTCAAATGATGGACAAGGGTAGTTGCACCTTCCAACTTAGGATGTGATTGCCTGGTTCTTTTAACATTAAAATAGCTCATAAAAGTAGGTCCATGCCGTCCTGACAGGTGGTCAGGATATGCAAATGTAATTTTGCTCCTTCTTTTGTAACTATGAAGTCACCTGGGGAGGGTAGGCCTTCAGCACATGTGACCTACACAGCAGATGCTAATAATTTAATGTCTCAGAGTGATAAAGTGATTGTGATTGACTGTATGAGTTATCCTTTGTATCATGTTAATAAAGTCTTTTCTTCCCCATCCCCACCCGCCACCACACACACACACACACACCCCACAACCGCTTACAGTGGGTATAAAAGCTGTGGAAAAATAAACAGGGCAACTTCAGTTATCACGGGAATACCCCTTCCAGTATTATTCTATGGTTTCCGTCTTATTATTTTTACTTATCTCCATATTCTTTACTCACATTTCTAAAATTCCCATGTCCCTACCCTGGTAAGAGGTGATTTTGTTGAGGCAGGTCCTTGACAACCAATGGGCATAACAATGAACATAACTGAGTATAAGCACAAAAGAACACACAACTAAATCAGACAGTCACACTAATGACACAATTTCATAGTTTCAATAAATATGAAACTGAAATTGTATTGTTTTAATAAATATATAAGAATAAAAATAAATTGCATTGTTTCAATCACTATTCCATATACATATATACACAATATATACACACATACACATACATACACAAAGATCTTAAGTTTGTATATATGCACATATATTGTGTGTATACATATACTGTATATATCTGTATGTATATATGTATGTATATACACAATATGTATACACACTCAAGAGCTTAGTGTTGTGGCATAAAAGAAAAATGAAGAATTTCCCTTTTTGGTTTCTACAGTATAAAAATAAATAACTAAAATAACTCTAAATCCAGAGTAGATAATTCATTTGCCCTTCTTTTTCAAACCATTTTTGCATGTTTGAATTTTTAAAATGTCTGAAAAAATAGGTATTGTGTAATGAGTGAATATTATTTGCTTAATAGCAGATATTCACATATATAAACCCACTCCATCCTCAAAAGCCCCCTTTAGATAAAGACTACTATTGCTGTTGCTACACGCATCCACTAATGAGAGGCAATGAAACACGATGTAATTTACCCAAAGTCACACACAGCTAGTTGTATACTGAGGTAAATAAACATGATCTCCACGAAGGAAAGGGAGGGGGCAAGAAAATCCCATAAATAACTATGAAGAAACATTTAATTACCAAGGGATTCTATGTGGCCATGAAGGAACATGGAAAAGGAGGCACAGTTTCAGCCGACTGGCCTGTTCTAGTACTTTGTTGTAGAGCTGTAAACATGATGAAAGGATCTGGATTCAGGCTGAGAGACTGAAACAACCATCTTAAAGCAACAGGGACTAAAAGATTAATTCAAGGGCTGGAAAGATGGCTCAGTGGTTAAGAGCATTGCCTGTTCTTCCAAAGGTCCTGAGTTCAATTCCCAGTAACCACATGGTGGACCACAACCATCTGTAATGAGGTCTGGTGCCCTCTTCTGGGCTGCAGGCATACACACAGACAGAATATTATATACATAATAAATAAATAAATAAATAAATAAATAAAATATTTTTTTACAAAAAGATTAATTCAAAACCTAGTTATGCTATATAAATCACATAAAAATGAGAAATGAACACATGAAAGGCAAAATTGATAAACAGCAGTAATTCAGAAATAATGGTTAAATAAAAAAGACAATCCACAGATGAAATAATAAAAAGTTTCTTTTCATGTTAAAATTTGTATAAAAAAATCAAAATAAGAGCACAACTTATATTTGGCATTCAGATTTAATTAAAGGCAATGTTGTTGTTGTTGTTGTTGTTGTTTTAAAGTCAATTTCTAGTATGTTCCTGGATGTAGGTAGGAGCATAAATAGGTTCCGGTACAATGTTTACCATATGCTAGAAATAATTATGTACACCTTTCCTTCTCTACCACAGAACTACACAAATCTGAAAAACAAAACCAAAACCAAAAAAAAAAAAAAAAAAAAAAACAGGAAAAAGAGGGTCTGGAGAAATGGCTCAGAAGTTAAAAGCACTGGCTGCTTTTCCAAAGGTCCTGAGTTCAATTCCCAGCAACCACATGGTGGCTCACAACAATCCAAAATGAAATCTGGTGCCCTCTTCTGGCCTATAAGCACACTGTATACATAATAAATAAATCTAAAAAAAAAAAAAAAAAAACAGGAGAAAGAAATCTGTCCCAATATACACAGAAATATATACCATCACATTAGGAAAAACTTTAAAACTGCTTATAAAATACAAGTTGATAAACAAAATATGTCCTTTATTAACTTATTTTATTTGCATTTTTAACATCTTTGCAAGAATAAGGACTTCTTCATGGGAAGAACCATGCTTGCTTCTTTTCTATATACTTAGTATATGAAACAAAAATAAGTATACATAAAGCATTCAACTGTTTGCTGTATTTATGTAAATGGCTAGGGAACTTCCACAAGAATTCAAGAAAATGAACTCTCAATACATTTATTTTAAATTATTGTTCTTATGTGTATAAGATGAGAGACACATGTGGAGGTCACAAGACAATGTTGTGGAGTTGGTTCTTTCCTTTTCTCTTTACGTGGGTTCTGGGAGTAGAATTCAGGCCGTCAGGATTGTTTCGGCCTTTTTAAAATTTCTATTAGAAAAAAATTAACAATTCTAAAGGTTAATATGCTAAGTGTTAAAAACCTGAGCTGATCATAGTTATATTTGTTTTATAATATACCATCATAAAATAGGCACGGATGTATAGATATGTTCCAAAGTTATCATCATTATTATAGATAAACTTTATCTGTAAGCATTCAAGTTATACTACATATGCACTGCCAACCTTAACACAGAAGACCTGGATGGCTATGCTTTGAAAAATCTACTTGCAAGTTGGATGCTGGCTTGCCTCTGGGAACTTGGATTAAGGACAGTTTTCACCATTGTCAAGTTGCGAGCATAGGCCCCAGTCCCTCGCATCTGTCCCAGCCCCCAGGCCTGGTCTGGACTCCAAATCCCGACAGGCCAGGGGTCAGGACCACTCCCCAGGGTACTTAAGTGATCTCCTGAAAGCGGAAAGCGGTACACGTGGTCTCCCTTTCTTCCTGCAGGGGGTAAGGTTTCTGCCGCTTTCCGGTTCCCCTTGGGGGGGGGGGGCACCCGAGAGCGCAGATCTCCCATTAAACCTGGATATTTCTTATTCGGCTTGTTTTGATTTGGCTTGAGTGGGAATTTTTGCGTCGGCAGGGAGCTGGCGTTAAGAAATATTCCTAACAACCATTCCCTGATTTTGAAAATTCTCACTACATCTGAACTGTGCAAACTATGTGGTCTGTTTGTTATACCTCTGGGAGGCTGAAATTTTGTGAGATCGAGGATATGTATGTAACCAGTCTCCATAGAAACCCAGCCACTTAGGCTCTGATGAACTTTCCTGGTAAGGATTTCACACGTGCTGCCACAATTCCACGCGGGAGGAGTTGAGGGCACTGTGTGACTCCAGAGTGAGTGCTGCCTGGTGTCTTCACACTTCACTTCCTTAAGCCACCTGGGAGTTGTTGCAACAAAACATTAAACTTGGAAGTGGTCTTGACCTCTGAAAACAGTATACTACATATAAAGACAGACTCATGATACTAGGTTAATTAAAATTATTTTTAAATTATCTTTTTTTATTAAAAAATCATATAAAAAGGAAATTTAATAGGCATCATTAAAGTTTTTGGGAGGTTTTGCTTGTTTACTTGTTTTTACTTTGGACTGTTTTGGTATAATTACAACCCAATGAATTGATTACTGTAAACTTCCTTCACAGAACAAAGAAGCAAAAGGATTCATGCTAACCTTAACCTTAAGGTTATGTAACCTTAAGCTATGAACCAGGTTTAAGCCTCAAAATGAATAGAATTATCTTAATGAATTACATTTGCGCGCGCGCGCGCGCACACACACACACACACACACACCTATTCATACAAAAGACGCACCTTTAGAACAGGAACTCAAAGATTACATTGTAAAATCAAAATTCCTGAGGATTTTTGTTTCTGTTTGCACAGACAGGATGAGGGTAATTTCAGAAAGCACTGTTGCATCTCCCCACCCTGGGAAAAGACATCTCACAGTAATGGGGGAAACAACTCTTACACATTACTCTAAAGAGATAGTATGTATCTCAAAGTTACTTAGCTACTTCCTGATTTGTACATTCCTGTTTATAAATAAGATTTTAGCTATTCATTGTCTCACAATAAGCATGTTTTATCTAAAACATTAAATAACATTTAGCTTAATTAGTTTTTAAGTTAAACTAGTTAAAGCTGACATCCCTTTAGAAATACGGCATACAATACCTATTTTACCTATCACAGGAAAATGTATTTGACCCAACTTCACAGCAATAAATCTGTGAGCTTGGAAAAAAATGGTATGTTGCCTCAACTTTAAATCACAATGTTAATGGGGGCAATAATAAAATGAGAATAAAAATAGAACTGTTTTTCTAACTTTGATTAAAATGCTTTTCTATCCAATCAGACTGTCAACATGTTTTGGATTTAAATGATTGTCCCTGTCTGGACATGTAGCAGCAGTTTGTTTCTGATATAATTTTAATTACACAGTCTTTCCAGACTAGTAATGAGTATGCTGTTAGGAAGGCAATTGCTTGTAAAAATGCAAAACATCTGGCTACCATTACTGGATTTATAAAATCATACTTTAAGAATATTTAAGAACAGAGAATAAAAGTTAAGCACAATGAATAAAAATTATAACCACAACATATTTCACTCATTCATTTCATCAACATAAATAGATCATAGCTAGAGAAGCAAAGATAAGGTCTTTGCACTCCAGGAGCTCGTGGTAGTACAGAGGGCAAGATTGGTCAAAAAAGCAAGTGGTATACTATGAGTGTTATTACAGAAGACCACCAGATAAGTTTAGAAGCAAAGAGATGGGCATGGTTAGTTTTACAGATGGTGAAAATTTTGACAGTAGAAAAAAGTTTTCCTACAAGCAATGGTTACTATACGGTACAATAAGAAAACACATTAGGATCAATCTTCTGGTTTTGATCCAGCACTTGAAGCAAAATGGAAGACACAATGAGAGGAAGATAGGGGAGAAAGGTCCACATATTATGGTAGAGGTCATCTAGAATGACTACTACACAACAACCTAGCAGAAACTAGGGGGAACAAAAGATTCAGGGAAAGATAAGATTTTGCAACTGAATTATTTCACCTACTATGTTTGACATACTACAGAAAGATGCCCATTCTACTGACATAAAAGTCTCATGCTTACTAACACTAGCATCCTAAAGGCTCTGCATTGGTAGTGCCAATGTTTAAGTGGTCAGAAAAGTCATAGACATAGATGAAGTAATTCTAGGCAGCTACTAAATAACAACTTAAAAAGAAAAAAACACAAAAGGACACAAAACTTTAAGGCAGAAACAAACTATAAAAATAAGAAAATAATTAGTTTGTACTCAATTATGTATCCTTGGCATTTCCACTAATGTTATTCCTTTATTGGGGATCCACACAACAGACGCATGCAAAATACATATTTTTCACCTCTGTGGATTAAATATTCACTCACTTGAAGTCAACTATATTCTCCAAGAAATATCTGGTGATGTTTGGAGATTGTGGAGTTATTGCTGAGGGTTTTTTTTATATATACTTAAAACAGGATCTCACTTTGTAGCCTCAGCTGGCCTTGAACTCATGGTGATCCTCCTGCTCAGTCTCTGAAATCCTGGGATTACAAATATGAACCGCTATGCTTGGCTAATGGGGAAACCTTGTTTGCCAATTATCTTTAAGAGGTGGATCCAAGTTAACGTGTGGCATGGATCCAAGTTAAAGGACATGGAGTAAAACATGTGCATGGCCCAGGTGCTCTCTCTCTGTGATTCCCACAGGGCACAGCTGAGCTTGGACCTCTCCTTCCTGTCCCTTGAAATCCTCAATGAGGGCATTAGAATAGAACACTAGACAGGAGATCTAGACTTTACAAAATGCAGTGGTAAAAAGATTTGAAAAGAATAAGGAATTTATTGAATTTGATGACCAGGGACAAAAGGTACAAAGACAAAATTTAGCCTCATCAGTACATACCAAACCCTGGGATAGTTTACCCAGAGTTATACCTGTTTTTCCAGTGATATCACCAGAAAGAGTATCTAGCACTAAATACCCTAAGGTAGTCAAAGAATATACATAGGAGTCCACACGTATGACTGATCTAAAGAAAATTAAACAAGCAATTGTATCTTATGGAATATATTCATCCTTCGTTAGGGAAATGATCAAAATGTGGGCTTCAAGCAACAAAGCAATGCCACAAGGTTGGATTCAGTTAATCTCAACAGTCCTAGAAAATTGACCGCAATTGCTTTGGAGGGTGCTACTGGAGCCCCACAGCAACAACTCTACCTGGTTGAGATGACATCATGATACTGACAGCACTACTATAAGACCGTTTTTTTGGGTATCAGCTGCTGAAATGGTATACCATCTCATGACATTCTGGCCAGAACTCCAAATAAGAACTTTAAAATCATTTGCAACTATACTAGACCATCACTTTACTTTCGCAGAATCCCATAAAGAGAATATTGCCCCCATGATAGTGGGAAGCAATTCTAAAGGACAACGTCCCCTCTCCCAAAAAAGTTTGTCCTCAGAACACCATTTAGGGGTTGTTGATTATTATTTGTATAAGGTAGAGGGTTGGGGTTTTAAAAAAGGGGAAATAATAGTAGGTAATAAAGTGAATACTTGTGAGCTGTTATTTATGGATAATTTACATTGGTATAGTTTTGTATATTGATACAAGTTCAAATTATATTTGTTATTTCTGCTTACAATATTTGTGCACCCATGCAAAGTTATTCTGTCCGATTGTATACATGCATGTTTCTACCTCTGTTTAGGACATTTTGTATATTGATACAACTTTTAAAATATATTTTTGTATTGCACTATATATTATTCTTACCTCTGATCAAGATATGTATACATTGAGCCGGGCGGTGGTGGCGCACGCCTTTAATCCCAGCACTTGGGAGGCAGAGGCAGGCGGATCTCTGTGAGTTCGAGACCAGCCTGGTCTACAGAGCTAGTTCCAGGACAGGCTCCAAAGCCACAGAGAAACCCTGTCTCGAAAAACCAAAAAAAAAAAAAAAAAAAAAAAAAGATATGTATACATTGTTTAAATTTTGAGGTCACTGCAGCACATTTGTTTACAGATTAGTTAATATTCTGACATAAAGTCTTAGTCCTTAAGCTAGAGAGGTATTAAATATTATAGGTCAATAGTTGTTCATATTTGTTATACATATAGTCAGATTAATTAGATTCTTTAGATACATAAAGATTGTATTCTGCCTGGATAAGTAATCTTCAACCACTTCAAGAATCTGTAGAACATGGCATTTAAATAACTTAGGGTTCTGTTGACATGAGACATGATTGCTCCTGACAATGATGTTAATAACTTTAAGTCATTGTAGTGATAGTTAATTTGCATTTAATAATTAATCTTGCCTGAAGTTCAGAGAGTAAAACAGATTCACTGATCAGCCTTACAGACTAGGCAGTGGTGACACACACCTTTAATCCCAGTAGCCACACTAGTTTGCCAAAGAAACAAGAGGTAGTAGTGTATGACTTTAACCCCAACACTAGAGAGGAATATAAAACAGGAGGAGACAGTTCACACACACACAGTCTCTTTCTGAGATTCCTGGAGTCAGGATCGTCATTTTGGACTAAGGTAGAGGTAAGAGCCAGTGGCTGGTTGTTTTGCTTTTCTGACCTTCAGGTTGCATCCCAATTTCTGTCTCTGGGTTTTTATTAATTGTGCTAAAAGGCATAATTTCCCACTTCCCCAACACATTAATAATTGATTAGTTATAGATGTAAGAAAGTAGTTAAAACAGCACTAAACTCATACTGCTTTTAATTCTAATTTGCTGCTCATCTGAGAATAATGTCCTGAAAGGTAACTTTCCCTCAATTCAAGTTTAAACTATTTAAATATTCATCCACTGTCAGCCTCGGTGTGATTTTTCTTCTCCTTTTATTCCCTTGGTTTTTCAAGACAGGGTTTCTCTGTAGTTTTGGAGCCTATCCTAGAAATTACTTTGGAGACCAGTCTGAGATCTGTCTGTCTCTGCCTCCTGAGTGCTGGGATTAAAGGTATGTGCCACCACTACCTGGCTTTATGCTTTCTTATAAATTATATTTTATGACCTTGAGAGATGACTCCAAGATTAAGAGCACTGGTGGCTCTTGCAGAGGATCTGGGTAGAGTTCTTGCCCCCCATGGTGGCTCTGAACCATCAGTAACTACAACTACAGAGCATCTGTATGTCACCTTCTTCTGGACGCCTCAGGTACTGCATGCACACGGTACACATAATACATCCAAGAAAATACTCATAATCATAAAATAAATCAATCTTAAAAGGTAAATTTTATAAAGCTACTATCTAGCCACTTATAACTACCTAAAAAGAGAACTCATCCAAATTGTGTGATCTCCTCCTTGAATAGTACAAAGAAGCCAGAACAGGTAAAGAAGTTGTTCAGTGTTGCCTAGAATATTAATGCAGGGCTGCACAATGCTTCACATACATTCTTTCTATATGCTTAGCTTTTTTATTCTTACTTTATCGCCAATCTATATCTACATTGGATATTTACCTATACCCAATTATCAGCATTAATCATATGTTTTAGAGGCCTAAAGTTGATCTAAAACATTTGGAGAACAAATAATAAAACTTAGTTTGACTTTATTTACTTATTTTCTTAAAGTTTCTTTAATGTAGCCTCGATTTACCTTAACTGGTATGCTGCCTAGACAAACCTTTGAACTCATAACCCTCTGATTTGAGCCTCCCAAATGCTGTGATTGCAGGTATGTGACAACCACACTCACTCCATTGCTACTTTTCTTTGGGTGTTAGAAATATACGCCTCATGAATACAATTTTTTTTGCAATGATATGACAAATGTTCATACAGTGATTGGCAACTTTTTATGCAGATGGTGAAAGAAAAAGACATGTAACCAACCTGTAATTATCTTGTGAAGACAAAGGAGACATCTGCCAATTCATTTATCAAAATCTTCTAAAAAAATCACTTAGGGACATAAAAATTAAAGGTATATAGATATAGATATATATGACACATAGTGAATGCTGGAATTTATTCATATTTCAAACTTACATAGAAATGTGGAATGTAAAAACATATATACTTGGCTGCTGACTAAAAGAGAAACAACAAATCAGTTGTTCTCAGGTGAAAGCTGGTAATTTTTATTTGTTCTAAGCATGGAAAGTCATTAAATTGCTTCAAATGTCAAACTTCGAAGCAATCAACAAATTAGTAAAATAACCACTATCTTCTATTCAAACAAAAAGCACACCATACAAACAAATCCAATAAGCACAGATTTTATAGCACATTTTTTAAAATGACTATTTGGCAACAGTGTGTAAGAGAAACAGAGTACAGGTTTGGAAAAACTTCAGGGAGTCAACTCAAAAGTTCATTTTTAGTTATGATGAAATGTGAACTTATTAGCAGAAGGAATAGACTTAAGAATACTGAAAAGACCAAACAATAGACCAAACACATATCAACCATATGTGTTACATTTACCCAAGCAAATCCATTTAAAATATCATGAAGGTACTATCTCAAATGTAAAAGGAAACAAGTTGGCCGTGTCCAGGTTTAAATTTACAAGAATTTCTCTCTTAGGAAACCATTGTTCTTAAGTATAATAGAAGGTAGCTAAGTAAATAAGTAAAAAGTAGGTATGTAGATTTAACAGAAGCACCTCATCAAACACAAAGATCTAGCAGTTTGCAAGAGATTATGGTTTACAGATCTGTGTGGTATGTGTGTCTACGAACTTGTGGAGGCCAGAGATCAAAGTCAGGTGTCCGGCCCTATTGCTCGTCACATTCTGTTTCAAGATAGAGTCTCTCGGGGGCTGGAGAGATGGCTCAGAGGTTAAGAGCATTGCCTGCTCTTCCAAAGGTCCTGAGTTCAATTCCCAGCAACCACATGGTGGCTCATAACCATCTGTAATGAGGTCTGGTGCCCTCTTCTGCCCTGCAGGCATACACACAGACAGAATATTGTTTACATAATAAATAAATAAATTAAAAAAAAAAAAAGAGTCTCTCACTGAACCTGGAACTCACCAATTCAGCCAGACTGGATGAACAGCAAACTCTGGTATGCTACCTGTCTCCACTCTTCCAGGGCTGGAGTTATAGCCATGCCACTACTCTAGTCTTTCGATGTGAGTGCTGGAGATCCCAACTCAGGCCCCACTGCTTTGGCAGCAAGCCCTTTACCCATGGAGCTAACCCCCAAGCCCAGATATTTATTTATTTATTTATTTATTTATTTATTTGCTTACTTACTTACGTATGTATTTATATTTGCATTTATCACATATTGAAAAATAAGAAACTATAATTTGCTTGTTTGTTTTTAAGTATGGAGATTTTTATTGTAGACACAGGGAGAAAGCAGGTAGAGGGAAGAGCCCCGTCTGGATATACTTGCAGACTAAACCCAACCATGAGAGAAGAGAGAAGAAGGGAGAGCAAGAGAGAAGCTGCTGACCAAGAGAAGTGGCCAGGGTCAAGAGACCAAGAGACCAACTGTAGTTCTAATACATCACAGTAACATAGAAACCGTGAAGACAATTTCTAAAAATTAATTCTGTGATAGAATCTTCATTCTGATGCCATGGAAACAGCAAGAGTAAAATTATACAATTCATATAGAAAGATAACTGAATAGTATTCACCGGTAATGAGAAATGAAAACTTAACCCTAATCTCAGTAAAATGAATTTATAAGAAGATAAAAATAACTATGGAGTTTCTCATTTTATATTCTAGTGGATATTCTTATATAGTTTTAAATTTGGATGTGATTTTGACATTTGGGGGCTAGGAAAAAAACTAGACCTCAAAATAGTAATTTGGGATTAAAAACCCTTTTGTCAGAGAACTTTGGTAAATATGCAAACAATATAATAAAGAAAAAAACCTTCCTCACACAGACACCCTTGCTTAATCTTAGGGTTGCCTACTGAAGATGGAATAATTTCTAAATAATACCACTATTTACTCATTTCCTATCATTTCTTCCTACTCATTCTTAAGAGAAAAAATTCAAGAAAACTATTTTCTCCACATAACTTATGCATAATTGTTTTCCTGTTTTGAAATAGTAGTGACAACATCCAACAAAGAATCCTAAGGGCTGTTTTCTCAAAAAAAAAAAAAAAAAAAAAAAAAATCAATCATTTTCTCAGCTGGAAGGAGCCCTGTAGGGTAAGCACAGATCAATACAGCTTAGTTATTCCTTTGCTCTGGATCTGGTTCTGACTCCATCCTTTCCCTTGAGAATGTGCTCTCTACATACAGTGAAATAGGACACAGGTCAATTTAAAGAAAAGGCAGAAGGCACTACACGCTTACCCATGACGAAGGAGTAGGGTGTGTCATTACTCATGCTGCTCCTACTCTGACTTCTTAACTACTTGTAGAGCTAATTTTATTTTTCTCACACCTCCACAGGTTATCAGAAATAAGTGTGGATGACTAGGAACTATAAAAACCCTCTCAAGCTCAGTTAAATGAGGTGAGTTGTCATAGCTTCAAGGTATATTTACTCATCAATGGACTTTGAAGCCTGTGGGGGCAAAAAAAAAAAAAAAAAAAAAAACCAGCCAGACTTGCCAAACAACCTGGATAGGAACTTTTTGACCAAAGGGATTTAGACACATTGATATGGAAAATTTTGCTCTTTTAACAAAACTATTACAAAGTACACTGTCCATATTTATGTGACATATTTCTTTCTTTTTAACTTATATCTTTTCACATTTATTAGAATTAAGAGAGAACTGATGTTAGCAAAATGACTCAGCCAGTAAAGGTACTTGCTGCCAAGCCTGGTGACTGAGTTTGATCCTTGGAACCCACATAGGAGGAGAACGCAGACTCCCACAAGTTGTCCTCTGACCTACATAAACAACAAAACACACATGTATGTGCACACACACAAATGTAATCTTAAATTTTTTTAAAGAGAGACTTTTTTTTTTTTTTGGTTTTTCGAGACAGGGTTTCTCTGTGGTTTTGGAGCCTCTCCTGGAACTAGCTCTTGTAGACCAGGCTGGTCTCAAACTCACAGAGATCCGCCTGCCTCTGCCTCCCGAGTGCTGGGATTAAAGGCGTGCGCCACCACCGCCCGGCTAAGAGAGACGTTTTTAAAGCTTAAATATTAACTAATATTTTATGTAGACAATTAAAGATACCCAAGCTCCTGATACTTCTTTTAATAATGAAATCTTCCTCCATGTGCATTTAAGGAAAACTTGACATTGGCCAGCCATATCTTATTTTGGATGGTAATTATTGGTACCAAGGTAGGGTCCATAACCAGATTTCTCTAATAAAGTCAACATGTGAATACTAAGAGATAGCCTTCTCTTTATTCATTGTGATGTCTTAATTAGAACAGTTAGTCACAATATTCTTTCTCATAGAGCCAACCAGTTCTTCTTATTAGGTTAAAAACTAAGAATGCATTACAGAGAAATGTGTAACTCATTCATTTACTCATTCAGTGAACACTTCATATCTGCTATGTGTTAAGTGCTATTCTGGTCACTTAGTATACAAAAGCAGTCTTGTGAATAAAAAAAATCAAGACTGTTCAAAGACTTTTAGAGATTTTTCTAGATGTGAAACATCATTTGAGAGCAACTTCTTTTATTCAGAATATATAATTCTAAGGTTATTTTTGTGGTCTGTGAGAAGAAATTCAAGATAATATTCAAAGAACAGAGAAAGAATACACCATAATCACAATGCATCATTCTAGTCCCTCAAAAATCTTCCTTTACCATTTTTTCAACAGTGTGAAACAGAACCAAAAAGAAATAAGGGGGAATTCTATTTCCTCAAAAGTAAAGGAGAGAATAATATAGTGCGTTATACTGTGTTATCTGAAGTTGTATAGGTACTAGTAGTCTGCTTATGTGCAGAACTGGGAAAATAGTAGTTGTTATCTTACAGCTGGTTTGAAGGTGAAAATGTTTAATATATTAAAATACTTAAAACAATAACATATATGGCTAAGAAATTTTTGTGAGAGCCAAAACATTATTAGCTTTTCTCTATCCTCCAAAGTCAGTTCTTTCACACAGCAGCCTGACTGAGCTTTCTAAAGACCAAACTAGTATAGCTTTCGGTGCATACAACATTCCAGTTCATAATGCTTCCGGGGCTTCCCATGAAAACCAGAAGAAAGCTAATCCCATCGAGACTCTACAGGATGGGGCCCTAACCACCTCTTCAAATTCAGCTATTCATATTTTTCATCCCTATGCCTAAATTACTCTGGTCTTCTTCAAATTTCTAGAATAAACCAATGCTCACAAACTTTTAACTTGTTCTATAGAATCCTACTTGTTTCCCATAGGATCTAAGTCTTCACTTCCTTCAGCTCTTTATTCAAATTCACCTTCTAATAGGAAAGCCTTTATGTCCTGCTCTACCACAATCACAGCTTCTCTTGTTCCCATTTCTGTCGTTTTTTTACCTCATTAAAATGCTCAATTTTATTCACAGATTCTTCTTCACATGATCAACACAATACTTGGGTTTATAATGCAGAGAACTTGTACATCTTATTTGTTATTATAAGGTCTATAGAAACACTTGCCATAAAGATGTGTTACTGAACAAATAAAAGCTTTATTATGCACAGATTAATATGTCCTACAATAGTTAAATAAGTAAGTCTGGTGTCGAGGTGCTTGAGTTACCACTGTAGCTGTATCCTGGGTCCTGATGCCCTCCTTAAGTACTATTCTAGTGTTTCATTTTCTGAAGTGACACCTTAGGTTAACCATGTACTGCCTGCCGTCTGTGTTATATGCTACTAATATTCTATAAGCATGCAAATGTGTAAGAATACATACATAAACCCACACAAGATTTTTTGGTCATTTTTCTGCAGAAGCCTGGCATACATACTGATAAATTCTGTGTTGATTTCTTCTTTATTCAATGGGTCTCAGAAAGTAGCTCTAAACTAGCTCCAGTACTGTGCACATATATGAGCAAACAACTACAACAGATATATAGCGAAAACTGCTGCATAGTTAAAATGCTACCCAAAATACATTTTAAGGAAATGTGGTACATATATTAGATAATAATAGCAATACTTGGAAATTATAGAAATTGAAAAAGGTGAAGATAAAAAGACACATTTATAGCTGGAAATAACGTTTCACATGTTTTTAATCCCAGCACTGGGATTGAGGTGGACACAGAAGGACCAGTCTTATCTACACAGAAAGCTCCAGGACAGGCAAGGCTACACAGGGAGACCTTGTCTCAAAAAAACAAATGAACAACAACAAAAGACACATTTACAGTATTGAGAAAATTAAAATTTACCATTGTTTTCCCAAATCTGATTCAATCAATTAAACTCTAATTATATTGTTTAATCTAGAAAATATAATATTCAGGCCACAGAACATAATGCATCTTATAAGAGCTCTAAGAATACTCAAATAAAAGATCGTGCATTTGGAAGAGTAATTCGACAAAGATAAAAATTATTTTTTAAAAATGTTCTTATCTAGGCTGAAAAGTAACTCCAAGGTTAAGAGCACTGGTTGCTCTCTGCAGAGTACCCAGGTTCAAGTCCCAGCACTCATGTGGTGGCTCACATCTATAATTCTAGTTCCAAGGGATCTGATTCCCTGTTATGACTTCTTGCGGCCAACAGGCAAACATGTGGTACACATATGTGCAGGCAAAACATTCAAATACATAAAATAAAAAACCCAGTTAAGACACCTAGCAATAGTGGATAGGGTGTCTGAACTGGCCATCTACTGTAATCGAATTGGTGACTACCTGATTGTCATTACAGAGCCTTTACCCAAGAACTAATAAAAGCAGATACAGAAATCCACAGTCAAGCACTGGTCTGAACTCTGGGAGTCCTCCTGAAGAAAGAGAGGAAGGACTGTATGGAGCCAGGGGAGGTCAAGGTCATGACAGAGGAACCCACAGAAACAGCTGACCTGAGCTTGTGAGAACACATGGACTCCGGGCCAACAGTTAGGGAACCTGCATGGGACTGACCCAGGCCCTCTGCATGTGTGTGACAGTTGTGTAGCTTGGTCTGTTTTTGTAAGGTTTCTAGAAGTGAGATCTGGACTTATCCTGGCACTTAGGTGGCTTTTAGAAACCTGTTCCCCATATAGATTACCTTGCCCAGCCTTTATATAAGGGGAGGAGCTTATACAAGCTATGCTATATTCAAGCCCATGAGAGGCCTGTCCCTTTCTGAATGGAGACAAGGAGGAGTGGGTGGATGGGAAGCGGGCAGATGAGAATCAGGGTAGGAAACGGGAGGAAAGGAGGGAGGGAGGAAATGCAGTCTGTATATAAAATTAAAAAAAAATGTCAATTTAAAAAAAGTTCTTATCCTACAAAGGTACTTGCTCATTAAGAACTGGATTTTCTGCTCAACTTACTTAGCGATCAGGGAAATGCAAATCAAGACAACTTTAAGATACCATCTTATACCTGTCAGAATGGCTAAAATAAAAAACACCAATGATAGCCTTTGCTGGAGAGGTTGTGGAGAAAGGGGTACACTCATCCATTGCTGGTGGGAATGTAAACTTGTGCAACCACTTTGGAAAGCAATATGGCGGTTTCTCAGGAAATTCGGGATCAACCTACCCCTGGACCCAGCAATACCACTCTTGGGAATATACCCAAGAGATGCCCTATCATACAACAAAAGTATATGCTCAACTATGTTCATAGCAGCATTGTTTGTAATAGCCAGAACCTGGAAACAACCTAAATGCCCTTCAATGGAAGAATGGATGAAGAAAGTATGGAATATATACATATTAGAGTACTACTAAGCAGTAAAAAACAATGACTTCTTGAATTTTGCATACAAATGGACGGAAATAGAAAACACTATCCTGAGTGAGGTAAGCCAGACCCAAAAAGAGGAACATGGGATGTACTCACTCATATTTGGTTTCTAGCCATAAATAAAGGACATTGAGCCTTTAATTCGTGGTCCTAGAGAAGCTAAATAAGAAGGTGAACCCAAAGGAAAACATATAAGCATCCTCCTGAATATTAACCTTCATCAGGTGATGAAAGGAGACAGAGACAGAGACCCACATTGGAGCACCGAACTGAAATCTCAAGGTCCAAATCAGGAGCAGAAGGAGAGAGAGCACGAGCAAGGAACTCAGGACCGCGAGGGGTGCACCCACACACTGAGACAATGGGGATGTTCTATCGGGAACTCACCAAGGCCAGCTGGCCCGGGTCTGAAAAAGCATGGGATAAAACTGGACTCGCAGAACATAGCGGACAATGAGGATTACTGAGAACTCAAGAACAATGGCAATGGGTTTTTGATCCTACTGCACGTATTGGCTTTGTGGGAGCCTAGGCAGTTTGGATGCTCACCTTACTAGACCTGGATGGAGGTGGGTGGTCCTTGGTCTTCACACAGGGCAGGGAACCCTGATTGATCTTTGGGCTGACAAGGGAGGGGGACTTGATCGGGGGAGGGGGAGGGAAATGGGAGGCAGTGGCGGGGAGGAGGCAGAAATCTTTAATAAATAAATAAATAAACCACCAAAAAAAAAAAAAAAAGAACTGGATTTTCTATAGTATTCAGTGCTATCCCAAAGCAGCAGAAATTAAAAAAAAAACCATAAACATCACCAAATATTTTTACAATTTAACCAATTGGAAATTGGTTTGATGTAGGAAAATAAATAATAAAAATTCTGAACATAAAATATAATCATGATTATACTAATAAGTTATTAAGTAAATTCACAGGTAAATAACACTACAAAAGTGAGAAAATCACTAATCATCAATGTTCCTTCCATCAAAACAAGGTTTACTTCCTCAACAAAATTCTAAGACTTTGCAAATTCTTACTTGGTGTTGGTAAACTTGCTTACTAATTAATTCACACCTGATAATCTTATTTAACAAATGCATGTTGAACTTCACAAGTTGTTTGTTACTGAAACATTGACCTATCTGTTGGAATACTCAATTTTTTTCTTCAGGTTTATTTCATTTTTAGTCATATGTATAAGTGTGTGCCTATATGTGTATATATGTCACCACATGTGAGTAGATGCCCAAAGAGGTCAGAGGCATAGAATACCCTACAGCTGGAGTAGTTGTGAGCTGCCTGTCATGGGTGCTGGGAATCAAATTCTGGTCCTCTGTAAAAGCAATATGCACTCTTAGCTGCTGAGCCATTTCTCCAACTCAAATCTAAATTGAAACCTCAAACTCAAAGAGGATGAAGCCAATGATTTTTCTGGGACAAAGACACAGATATGAGTCTCATTTATATTGACTAGAAACTTACCCTTGGCAAAGACAGAGTTCAGCAAAATTTATATCTAGCAGTTGTCAATTAAAGTAGAATAGCTACCTGATGTTTCAAATTTTTAATGTGTTTATTTCGTAACATGAGAATATTTAAAAATCCTAAGATGCATTACCAAAAGTAACAAATTAAAGCATAATTCCTCTTTTAGACTCTTAGGCTAAAATGTTTACAGAAAGACATCAATCACTAAAAGCTTCAAAACCACCAGTTGTATTTATTTATCATGTTAAAGAAAAACCTAAGAATTCTATGCACAGCACAAGCAATTGCCAAAGGCAAATACTTCCATAAATCAGAGGAGGTCTAATGACGTCATCTACTTAGATATGTGGGGTATATATAAATACATAGACTAATTTTAACATAGAAGAGCTGGCCAAACTCCATGTCTACTTCTATATTTTCTGTAATGTTTTCTTAAAGAGTTTGCTATAAATATTTGTTTATATCTCCTTCTCTTATTAGCTTGTAAACTCCTGGAGATTACTGACTTTATATCCCTAATAACACATGCATATTTCAGTCCTAAATTCATTATTCAGCTTATCTGTTAAATCAATGATGTTGCATAATAAACAAGATGATTTAAATCAGATTAAGTTGCTATTTTTATAACTTACATTCATAAACTTAATGAAGCTCAAATATGTTTCATAAACTGGCATTAAAGAAGAAAATCACAAGCTAGGCACAGTATATTATTTAAATGCCTGTATTCCCAGCCCTTGAAAGACAAAAACAGAAGGACAGCTATGGGTTCTAGACCAGCCTTGGGCTACAAAGCTAATGCATCTCAAAATAAAAACCAAAAACATTAGAGGATAAGAGAGGTTAACAGATGAAGATGATCAAAATACACTATATACATATATGAAAATGTCTAGATAATATATAATTAATAAATGCTAATAAAAATTAAAACTATTACAAAAGTTTTTAAAAACAGAAAAACAAAATACTACAGTCTTTGGAAATCTGCAAGCTAGATAACATCTTGAATTCTATAATGTATATGTGGGCTTTTTCTACTAAGTGTTATATTAGATCCTGCCGAATCAAAAAGCACTTTAGATCCTCCATGGTTTTCTTAGTCCACATACTTTGCATTGTTTCTAATTACTCAGCAGTTATCACAGGCTCCAACTACTATATCTCTGAAAGTAAAAGGAGACAGTATGAAGTAATTTTCTAGCAATAATCCCTACAAAAACAGAAAAATTAGAGCAATTGCAAAAATCTGAAGATTCTTTCTACTATATCTTTCCATATCTATTTTGGTAGTTTCTGTTTGTTAATGTGCAGTCCTTTTGAGGATATATTTAAGCTGTTATAGCAGATATGTGGAACCAGTGATCTTAAAAGTAACTGGAGCTGATTATCTATTTTTTTAAAAAGAGGATATAACATTGGGGTAGAGATGAGAGTGGGTCTGGAAAGAATGGGGATTGATCATGATTAAACTTTATTGTATGGAATTCTCAAAATATTAATAATATTTTAAACATACTGAAAATAAGTAAACAAAATCTAGCTAGTTTAAAGTATTATTACCAAAAACTCATCAATTTGAATAAAGTATATGAAGATATACACAGTGGTTTTCATTAAGAACTCAGGTAATCAATCAAAATTCAAAGGGAAACTCTCCTAACTGAAGTTGTAAATGGCTATGCTGAGATGTTAAGTGACTTTGTACAACATGGACGCAGAACTTAGAAAAGTATAAATCTAGAAGATTATTAAAGTTTATCTCAGACATGTGTAGACATAATATTTTATATTATGAGCTGCCATGTGGTTGCCAGGAATTGAACACCGGTCTTCTGGAAAAGCAGCCAGTGTTCTTAACCAATGAATCATCTCTCTATCCCCTCAATATTATATTTTAAAGAAAGTTATACTCCAATATACCTTTAACATGAAGGTACTAATTCATTAAAATTGTGGTTTTTAATAACCATTTTGACCTTAAACCATAAAATTCTATATCATCAACAGTCAAACCAACTAATTTCATGACATCTTGATGTGTTCTTGCCAAAACTGGACTAATCATGAGGAAAGAGAAAATATAAACTGAGGGACATCTTACAAAACAATTTACCTAGGACTCAAAAATACCAAATACCGACATAGAAGACTTTCCGCCTCTCTGAGAAAAGATTTAGAAATTCTTAACTGAAAGGAGACCAAATGGCATGATGGTTAGGTATAATGTGTTATTCTTAATTAAAGATAGATAAACAATAAAGAATTTTAACAACACCTAAGAAACTTTGAATATGGGTTTAATATTATATAAAGCATATTTACATTAAATTATCTAGCTGACAATTATTACTTATATAAGTCCTTGTTTGATTCCCAGCACCACAAAAACAACATCAAGTCGCAAGATATTAAATCACTTAAATCAGTCATATTTTTATATGCTAACAACAAACTCTCAGAAATCAAAATACTCTTACTTAAAATAATATTTGTAAAAAATACTTACACTTTGAAATAAATTAATGAAAGTGAAAAAAGACCTATACACTGAAAACTAAAAAACTGATAAATTGAAAATAACACAGATACACACAACATTTTTATGGTTTGAAATAATTCAAGTTGCTAAAATGATCATGTTACTAAAAGCAGTTTGCATATTTAATGCTATTTACCTCAAATTTCTATAATAGTTTTTACAGAAACAGAAAATAGAAGAAATTCCAGCCAGTTGCAATGATGCTCTGTAATTCCACTATTTGGATGGCTAATGCTGGATAACTGGAACTTTTAGGCTAACCTGAACTAGCCCTGTCTCAAAAGGGGAAGTAGTCACCCATCCAAGGCTCCTAAAACACTGTGAAGGGTGAACATAAAGTTAAGGGCTGATGGGTGAAAGAGCTATAAAATACAGCTTGCTGTTGCATCTATCTACTCGTAGTACCTGTGCTTACCCACACAAAACCAAACCAGTCAAACTTCCAAAACAAATGGTGAAGGGGCCACCAAAGCCCCACCCTTGTTGGAAGAGATATTATCAGTTAACGGCTGCTAAAAGAGGGGCAGACACACTCCTTTGGGAATGTGGCTGCTGGTAGGATGCTCCCGCCCTGGTGGATGGACACAGATGAAGATACAGGCAGCACTAACTGAACTCAGGACCGTGGGGGTGGGAAGTGAGGGGGTATTAAATAATGACAGCAAAACAGAAAGGCATGAATTTGAGAGAACTAGGGAGAGTTTGAGGGGAGTAGGAGTGGATGGATATGATCAAGACACTGTATAAATGTATGAAATTTTTGAAGAATTTTTAAATAGAATTTTTTTAAAAAGGGAGGTGTTGGGGAAGGAGGGAAAACTGGAAATGCTCGGTGGTTGATTACTTTTCTAGCATGTGCAAGGCTCTGGGCTCAAAATAAACAAAACAGAATTAAAGAAAAAATCCTAAAAGTTACATGGGACCACCAAAGATCCAGAACAGCCTTAGAAACCCTGCACAAAAACAATCTGGGAGACACACTACTACTAGACTTTAAAATATGCTATAGCCTACAGCAATCATAACAACATAAATGACTGGCGTATTTCAAGCACACCAGTAAAACAGAATAAAGCCCAGAAACAAGTCCTAGCATTTCTTTACAGACATTCAATTTTCCACAAAGATGTCAATGACATGCAAAACTGAAAGGCTTTTTTCATCAAATGGTATTGGAAAAAAAAAAAAACTAGTTATACTGGTGTAGAAGGATGA
The DNA here is from genome assembly GCF_950005125.1 of Chionomys nivalis. Taxonomy (NCBI): domain Eukaryota; kingdom Metazoa; phylum Chordata; class Mammalia; order Rodentia; family Cricetidae; genus Chionomys; species Chionomys nivalis. The sequence continues at coordinate 18,586,394 of NC_080103.1, forward strand.
AGGCAGATGCTTACCACAAACAACATACAAAACTCAATCCAAATGGATTTCACTGGTTCTCACCCTGTGGGTGGTGAACCCTTTGACAAACTTCTATCTCCAAAAATATTTACATTATGATTCATAACAGTACCAAAATTATAGTTATGAAGTAGCAGAAATAATTTTAGAGTTGGGGATCACCCCAACATGAGGAACTGTATTAAAGGGTCGCATTGTTAGGAAGGTTGAGAACCTTTGGATTAAAGGCTTAAACATACGATTTGTAGCTGCAACATGTTTATAAATAAGGAGATGAAAGCTTGTAAACATGGATCTGGGGAACAACTGTTGAATATAACTCCAAAATCCCAAGTGACAAAAGCAAATACACAAATGACATACAAAACTAATAATGAAAGCTTAGCCTTAAACAAAAGGAATTCCTGTAATTGACAGCAACAAAAATGAACCTAGGACATTATGCCAAGTGAAATCTTTTCAAATTCATTCAAACAAAGAGTAGATTAGTGTTTGTCCACTAGGAGGTAGGAAAATTAGGAGATGCTGGTCACTAGCAACAAAGTATCAATTATGTACTATAAATACTAGGACTAGGGCTGGAAAGATGGCTCAGAGGTTAAGAGCATTGCCTGCTCTTCCAAAGGTCCTGAGTTCAATTCCCAGCAACCACATGGTGGCTCACAACCATCTGTAGAGGGGTCTGGTGCCCTCTTCTGGCCTGCAGGCATACACACAGACAGAATATTGTATACAGAAAGAAAGAAAAAGAAAGAAAGAAAGAAAGAAAGAAAGAAAGAAAGAAAGAAAGAAAGAAAGAAAGAAAGAAAGAAAGAAAGAAGCCGGGCGGTGGTGGCGCACGCCTTTAATCCCAGCACTTGGGAGGCAGAGGCAGGCGGATCTCTGTGAGTTCGAGACCAGCCTGGTCTACAAGAGCTAGTTCCAGGACAGGCTCCAAAACCACAGAGAAACCCTGTCTCGAAAAACCAAAAAAAAAAAAAAAAAGAAAGAAAGAAAGAAAAGAAAGAAAGAAAGAAGAAAAAATAAATACTAGGACTAAACTATATCACCTTGACTGTCTCTTAAAACACTATATTGTATGCTTGAATCCTGCTAAAACTCTTAAATATTCTTTAAAAACATTAATATATGAGGTGAGAAATATTCCAATTAGCTTACAGAGGTTATGAATATGCCACTTAGCTTATAATGGTAATCATTTGACAATGTATATAAAATTTCTATCAACTGCCAAATAAAAGTTATGCCAAATAAAAGAATGTGGGCATTGTGTATACCAAAGTCAGAAACAGAGATAGTTTTGGAAAGGTTAATTTACAAAAATTTATTCATAAATTTACAAAAAGTCACGTATAAAAGTATTTATTTCTACTTCATCTCCCAGATCTTTGAAAATGATGGAATATCCTAGGGTACAGTCTTTGAACCTATTTTCTTTAGCTACCTTCTAAGCTTCAATGACCTCACTGAAAGCATTGCTTTAAATGACATCTATACAAAAAAGGTAATCAAATTAAAATATTATTTTGTTTTATTATTTTAACATGTATGGCTGTTTTGTCTATAAATGTCTTGTACCATATGTATATCTGGTATTCACAGAGACTAGAAATGGACAATAAATCCCCTGGAAATGGAGTTATGGACAGTTCTGAGCTGCTTTGTGGGTGCTAGAAACTGTACCCAGGAACTCTGTAAGAGCAGCTATAACTTCTGTAAACCATCTCTCCAGATCCTCAAACTAAAATCTTAACCCAAATACTTGCCCCAAATTCAAGGTTCATACACAGACTACCTAATCTACATTCTCATTTGGATTTAAAATTTAAAAACTACAAGATGAATTTCTGATCATATCATTCAAACTTCAATGGTCCAGTCTTTATTGATGACAGCACCATTGTTCAAGCTTGCGGCAAGATTTTCTGGATATGTACGTAATCTCCCAGGTATGTATGCTTGCAATGCCACAGTACTTGAGAATCAAATCCTCTGGTGCCTAACTTCTGGATGACTTAACCTGTATCTCAGTCATTAAGACTAAGTAAGATGACACAGGAAAACTCCTAGTACAAAGTGACACCTACAGGAGGTACGGGGCGGTGGGTGGGGGAGCGGGATTTATTAACATGGCATAAAAACAATAAACATCCTTCTTTATTTTAAAAATACAACATTTAGATTTCCAGGCCCTTTTTGTTAGATAGCTGTGTCCATGAGATTAAGTCCTGGACAACAGGGTAAGAACATGGGGTGGTGTTTCACTGGAAGTGAAACACTTTAAAAAGCTGCTTAATTTCACTTGTTTGTTTCCTTTTCCCCACAAAGTAGGATGTGAACGTAATACAGTGTGATGATCCAGGTTCATCTCAGACGAGAACACCTCCACTAGAAATGTCAGACTGGTAAAACAGACGGTAGTAGGGCCCTGAAAGCTGTAGGGAACCGTGCTGCCCGATATTCCAAGTGGCCTGCTAGCCCAGACCCATGCAAGCATGAGTTAAACATGCCTTCTATCCACATGTAAAATAATAATGCCTAGAGGTATCTCGTTTCCCTACCTAGAGAATTTATCTGAATCTTTGGATGGCACATTTTTCAAAATATTTTTCTGAAATGTTCTTACAAATGTAGAATTATCAAAATGCATGTCATTACTTTTTAAAAGAATCTTATGAACAGGAAAAATAATAAATTTAACATATATGGGAATTTGTGGCAGCAGGTTAAAAACGAAAAAGAATAGTGCTTATCCCTTGGGAATTATACCCCACAGCTTCAAGACTATTCAGGTGATAAGATTTATTCAGAGTAACAAAACACCAGATTTACAACTAGAGTGGATAAAACATCCCCCTCCCCCTGGGAGATGTTAACAGAGAGTTGAGGAGAAATAAACATACATTCTTGATGTTTCGCTTTCTCCCCAGAAGTAAAGTATTTTAGGTCTCTTACAGAGCAGGAACCCCCTCCATTAACATAATAAAGGAGGAGTTGATTCCAACACTCCTACATAAGCAACAACCTTGTTTTCCCAGAAATCAAGTGAGGACATCACTAGTGTCCTACCAGTGGCAACATTTTCTTAATCCTTTTTGATAAGTATTGCTAAAATTATAAACATAGTACTGAATGAACAAAACTGAACAGTAATAAATCTTTTTTAAAAAGCAGAGTACTATTTCTGAGTAAACACTACTCCAATCAAACAAGAGAAGCACTGCCCGAGGCTCCTCAGTTTCACTTGCAGAGATCCCTTCATAGCATGAACATGACTAAATAACTATCGACACAAAATTATAGACTTTTATCTCCTCTGCATAATGCTTACAAATATAAACCATGAATTCCTCCTAATCTTTTCATGGCATCTTTTCAAAATAGTTTTCTAAAATATCTTTACCAATGTATGAATTGCTGTCTGAATTCAAGTATTTTTCTTAACCAAATTTACTCGATCTCTGCCCCAATTTCTTATATATGGAATTGACAGAATTAAATTCTAGATGCCATTATGAATAAGAATTTCACTCAGAAAAAGTATCTAAACATATTTTTTCTTTCTTCTTTGTATAAATGTGTATGTTCACGTATACTCCAATCATACCTCAAGATCCAATATGAAGCAGATATACACCTGAAGTTCTGTACTATTACTTGGTTTAATTAAAAATTTCAGTTCTACAACAATGCTGTGATTAAAATTAATTATTAGATGTTATTTCATTCATGCAAATGGTTAAGTAGTACAGCTAAGATATAGTAAAAGTTGAATTTAAAGTAAAAAATTAAGGTTCTTGCCCTACTAGTGCTGACAGTGGTACTATCCTATAGAAATGTAAAAACCACTAATAGGAATCATGTGTGTAATTGTGGCAGCTACATTTCAAGAAAGTAAAAACTATATTTAATAATATGCTCTATTTAACCAAATATATTTTAACTATACCAAGGTATTAAGTAATAATTTTTCAATTATTGACAATAAATTTATTCTTTCTTAGTAGTGTGTATCATCGAATTCAGCAAAATTGTACCCTTAGATACTACTGCAGATGCTACATTATAAGTCTGATCTTAATCCTCTTCTTTCTTTATCTATTAGCACACTAAAGAAACTATGAACTACACTGCTCGACCCAGCAGTCACCACTAATATGTGATTACTCATATTTAATTTGTATGATTAAAGTCTTAGTTCCTTGGTTGTATCAATCACATATGAACGTTGATCAGCAGTCATTGACTTTATTGGTCATTTTAAATCAAGGGGGAAGATAAAGTACAACCTTGAAAAGGTGATCTTTCAGCAAAAATATAAGGTGGAAATTATATTAGGGGATAGTTTTTGTTGAAAAATGGAAAAACTCACAAGAAAAGATCCAGAATCTTCCTCTTTTACTAGTAAATTATAAAGAGTGCTTTAGACATGTAACTATCCAAGCCTTGGTCAAAGACTAAATCCTATAATGTGGTAGAGCTGATAATATGATGCTACAACTGACCAGAGAGGAAGCCTCTCCTCCCTAAACCTGTGGCAGAATTACAGAAGTTAGTGTTAAAACAAGGGAAAGAGAAAAACAAACAACATTTTCAGTTCAAGTGGCTAAATATTAAAAAAAAAATAACATTTATGAATACAAAAATGTAAAACAACAGATTGGGCAAACATCACTTCAAGTTAAGTTCAACTGAGAATTTTAGCATCATAAACATTGAAAAACTAAGGAGAGCTTGCCTTGGGCATCAATTTTGTGATTTTTACTTCTTTAGATAATTTTTAAAATTAGGTTTGTAAATTTGTCTGGAGGGACTTGACAAGGAAACAAAACAATTTCTGCATCAAATGATCTCATTTAATAGAATCAAATCACAAAAATTTCTGAGTAAAAGATATCTAATATTGTTTAGCTGTCACTAAGTTCCAAGAATAATCCTTAGAATTGTTCCAGAAAGCCTTGTTACCTAAGCAGGCTTGTAGGACACACAACACTGGGAGACTAGAGCTTTACACAAAACTAAGAATAAAGACGAAAGTTGTGTTTCTTAGGGTTCACCTTGTTACTTAGCCTTTCTAGCGTCATAGATTATATTCAGGGCTCATTATCCTTTGCTTTACAGCTAGTATCCATGTATGAGTGAGTACATACCATGCTCATCTCTCTGGGTCTGGGTTACCTCACTCAGGATGGTTTTTTCTAGTTCCATCCATTTGCATGCGAATTTCAAGGTGTCATTGTTTTTTACCATCGAGTAGTACTCCATTGTGTACCACATTTTTTTTTACCCATTTTTCAGTTGAGGGGCATCTAGGTTGCTTCCAGATTCTGGTTATTGCAAATAATACTGCTAAAGTGAACCCTAACAAAGACATACAAATCCACCTGGAAAGGGGAAATAGAAAAGAAAAAGATCGTCTGACAAAATTGGGAGCATAGGGGTGGGGGAGAAGGGAGGATGGAAGGGAGGAGGGGAAAGGGGGAGGAGGAAGGAGAACTTGAGTGAACAGGATAGTCGAGATGGAGGAAGGACAGAGAAAAAAGCAAGGAAAGAGATATTTTGATTAAGGGATCCATTACGGGGCTAGCAAGAAACCTGACAAGAGAAATTCCCAGGAATCCACAAGTATTTCCCCAACTAAGACCCTAAGCAATAGAGGAGAGGGTACCTGAACTGGCCTTGCTCTGTAGTTACATTAATGAGTATCATAAATGTCACCATAGAACCTTCGTCCAGCAACTTGATGGAAACCGGCAGAGATCCACCGCGGAGCACTGGGCTGAGCCCCCAAAGTTCAGTTGAGTGGGAGGAGTGCGAATATGAGCAAAGAGGTCAAGACCATGATGGGAACACCCACTGAAACAGCTCACCTGAGCTAATGGGAGCTCACCAACTCCAGCCGGACAGGGAAGGAACCATATAGGATTAAACTAGGCCCTCTGAATGTGGGTGACAGCTGCATGGCTGGGTCAGACTGCGGGGCCACTGGCAGCAGCACCAGGATTTATCTCTACTGCTTTTACTGGCATTTTGGGAACCCATTCTCTTTGGATGGATACCTTGCTCAGCCTAGATATAGTAGGAAGGGCCTCGGACCTTCCCCAGAGCAATGTGGTACTCTCTAAGGAGTGGATGGGGGGTGGGGGAAGAAGAGGGGATGGGAGGAAGGGAGAGAGTGGGAACTGGGATTGATGTGTAAAATGAAAAACGATAGTTTGTTTTCATTTAAAAAAAGAAAAAAGAAAACTTGATTTAAAAAAATCCAAAATATGAAAGTTGTATAGAAGATATTTTTCTAAACTTGAATTATAAAATGATGATCCTAGGACAAGTAAAAAATTTCAGACCGTTAAATCTTTTAAATTTAAGGTAGTATGAAAATTATTAGAAATGATAAAAGCCAACCTCACTGAATATAACCTTTATACTCTTTAGCAAAATATTATTTTTTAAGGAAACAGAAAAAGATTCAAAACAGTTGTTGAAGCATAAGATCTCATTGCTCCAAGCTAGTCAATGAATGGGTGGATGGACGGACGGACAGACACCTATATAGATACTTTCTGTTTTAATCATTTGTTCCTCAAAACTTAGAAAAATATTTTGGGGGGATAGAGAAGGTTCAGTGGTACTGCTCTTCCAGAGGACCTGGGTTCAATCCTAGCACCCACATGGCAGCTAACAATTGTCTGTAAAAAGATATACTAAAGTTTTAAGCTATTCTAAATTAAAAGGTACTTCTATTCTTCTTATACTTGTGATAACAATTTTGACAACTCATAAAAGCCTCCAAAGATAAAGAAATCTATGTAGCAGGCTTGATTCACAAGAAGCACTAAATATATCCCTGACAATTGGGAACAAAATTGGCAGACTTTCAAATTTTCATCATAAAATACAAACAGACCAGTGTTTATGTTTCTGATAAGCAAAAGACAAAACTCTTCACAGAATTTAACATGAAAACGCAAGAGAGAACTAGAATGGGGGGGGGGGATGACCCACAATCCCAGCAGGTGGTGGGAGGGGTTAGCTTGAGGTGTTAAATTCCAGAACAACTTGGGTATGTAACTGATATCCTATCGCAAAACAATGGAGAAAAGAGGGACTGGGGGAAGACAAGATTTTCAGATGAAGATATTATAGATGAATTTTCTCAAAGATTTTTAAGACAAAATGATAGTATGGGGCCATCAAGATGGCTCAATATGTAGAAATCTCTTGTCACTGAGCATTCTCCCTCATTTTGATCACTGGAACCCACTTGGTAAAAAGAATCAGCTACCTTGAGCTATCTTCTCCACAAGCATCCTACGGTGTACACACACACACAGGTGCACACACACACACACACACAAACAAAATGTTAAAAAAAATTTTTGAAAGAAAATATGGTACGTCTAGCCAGGCGGCCATTCAACAAAAACATTACCATATAATTGTTATGAAAATTCGGATCATGCCATTTAGCAATATGGTTATATTTATACCATTATCTCATCTTTTTTATGATGCTTATACAGCAAATCACTCAATAACATTCCTATGAGGGTAAAAGTGGAAGGCACACAAAGATAGACAAAAGAGAACAGGTGATGATGAAATGAACTATTTAATTGAGATGATTATTCAACTTGAACTTCATAAATAAAAAAAAAGTGCTTTCCTAAGTGGCTACCTTTTCTACAACAAAATTAGACAACAAAATTTTCAAAAGCACTTTCCTTTGACATTGGAAATGCAAATATCAGAAGTAATGATAAGGCAGAACCTAGTAGAAAAATAGTTTTAATATCTGGAAACAGTATTTATAGAATAGAATGTACATATTTCAGGATTATGGTAGTTGGTGGGCAGTTAATTATACTCAATGGACTTTAAAAAAAAAGTATAATTATTTGTTTTCAAAACCAAGATGATACAAAATTAAAATTAAGGTTTACTACTATTTTAAATTATTTTATTTCTATATGTGTAAATGGAGGTTTCTCTGTCCTGCCCTGTACCACAGCCACTTCTAAATAATCACTCAGAGACTTAACTATTAATTCCAGGATTATGGCCTATAGTTCTAGCTCTTACATTTAAATTGACTCATTTCTATTAATTTCTATTAATGTATTGCCACATGGCCATGGCTTTTAATGGTCTGCTGGCATCTTGTTTCTTGGGCAGCTGGCTTGTGTCTCTCTCCACCCTTCTTCCTCCCTGTATTCAGTTTGGCTTTCCACCTACCTAAATTTTGCGTTGGTATAGACCAAAGCACCATTTATTATCAACCAGTGAGAGTAACATACATTCACAGCGTACAGAAGGATTATCCCACTGTATATATGTGTATGTGTATCTGAGTGCATGTCTGTGTACTGTGTGTACAGTGCTAGCGGAAGCCAAAAGAAGACATCAGGTTCACTGAAACTGTAGCTTTAGGCAGTTGTAAGTCACCATTTGGATGCTGGAAACAGAATTCAGGTTTTCTGCAAGAGTACTAAGTGCTTTTCACCTCTGAGCCATCTCTCCAGACCCAGGTTTACTACTATTATAACCTAGATATGAAGAATCCCCAAAACTCAAGTGCTGAAGGCCTTGTTCTTAATGTAATATTCAGATGTGGGGCTTTAGGGAAGTGACTGAATTATGAAGGCCCTGAATTAATAATTTCATGGCATTACTAGAAGCTGGTAGAAACTAAGAGGTAGAAAGGTAGACACTATACATATATACCCCTTCTCAAACAACATACCTAGCCATCTTGGACCCCCACCTGCATCTCTCACCACACATATACCCTGCTCTAATAATACAAGTTTCTGCTTCTTCAACAACAACGGAACTAGACAGTTTCTATTTAGATATATCCCAGTGTATTCAGGTCAGAGACCAAAAAGGCCAAATTTATCCTGAACTGATTAGAGGGCATTTGCAGCAAAGGAAACTGTGCCCCCACAGAGAAGTTTCAGAGAAAGTTCCCTATTTATCATTTTATGCCTGTGCATAATCAAGTATCTATTCACTTAAAATCAGATGGCTTATAAGAAGCATACGCAGTAGGAACAATGATTATGTGATTTCACCCATAAATCAAAAGGCAGCTATTCAAATTATGCCTTTTAGCAACGCAGAAAATATTAAAGTCCTCTTCCTTTAGATTTTATAAAAGGAATGTTGGCACTAACCTGAGGTCTTTTCGAATAAGCAACCTTACTCATAAGGCATGCTGTTACTCTTGACAATATAAATCTCTCCAGTCTGTATTATTGTTTTAGTTTGAATGATATTACCTTGCTACTCTTGCAGACCTATGTGAACTCTTATTCCAATTCTTTGAATAGGAGACCAAGAACCTGGCCTAGATTGGGACTACCAGGAACAGTAGGACCTAGTTAGAGGAAGTAAGTCAACCTTAAAGAGTATGCCTTATTCCCAGACCCTTCCTGGTGTCTCTAGTGACTGTCTGTTCTGCTTCTCTGATCTCTCAGCTTTCATTCCCTAATATCTGATACCAGGTTTAATTAAGAACAATCAGAATTCGTGTTACAAACAGCCTTGTGAGAAGGTAATAGGTAAGTAAATACATGAAGAAGGTAATAGAACAAGCAGGCCATGTAGACAACTACAGAAAAGCAACAAAGCTAATGATCCTGGAAAAGGCCTATCTGGCATGTTTAAGGGAAGGCAAGGAAGGTAATACAGCTGCAGTGGGTGATGGGATGGAAAGCAGGAGTAAACTGGGATTGGAGGGCATAACTAGATAGATCTTGTAAGTACATACAGCCCATTCATTTTAAGGGCTATCAAGTTGAACATCAAGTAAGAAGTTGAGCCAAAGACTGTACTGATTAACTGAAGTCACACAAAGCAGCATCACAAGACCAAATCCAAGTTTAGACAACTATCCAAACAAAAGACAATGGCAAGTTAGATGGTGGAATGTCAGTGGAAATTAGAAGTCACTGAATCCTGGATATATTATCAAAGTACAGCTCACAAGACATGCAACACAGAAACTCAACAGTAAGACGTTTGTAGTTCTCGATAGCTTACATTTCGCATAATGATTTGATTTGTATTTACACTGCTCATGTATCAGGGAATCGTACCCTTTAATGCTATGTAATGGCATATGCTATAAACCATAAATTTAAGTTTAATAACTTTTATTAGAAACGGATTTCATTTTTTCAAATTAAAATATATGCTTATCTTCATTTATCATTTGTATGCAAGCTTATGATTATATAACTTAGTACTTGATTAAACATTATGAAGTATGAGTTCAAGAAAGGGTGTTTCTTTTTTTATTGATTTTTATTGAGCTATACATTTTTCTTTGCTCCCCTTCCTGCCTCTCCCCTCCCCTCTAACCCTCCCCCAAGGTCCCCATGCTTCCAATTTATTCAGGAGATCTTGTCTTTTTCTACTTCCCATGTAGATTAGATCTATGTAAGTCTCTTAGTGTCCTCATTGTTGCCTAAATTCTCTGGGACTGTGATTTGTGGGCTGGTTTTCTTTTAAGAAAGGATGTTTCTATGAAAACCAAGATACATGTTTTGAGAAAACATTGAAAGCTCTGGAAAGGTAAATCTCTAAGCATTTAAAAAGAAAATTATTTTTTACAAAATCTAAAAATCAAATAGGATTTCATTCTTAGTTTACTTTGAAAATGTCAAAGTTCCTTATGGAAAGTGGAACTGAAAACAATTAATAGACCTGTAGGTTGTTTAGGCAAAAATTGTGATAATTTACAGTCTATGTGATTTAAATTAAAAATTGAATGTTTATAGTATGTTTCCAGGTTGTATTTCTGTTGTAATATAACACTAAGAGCAGCTTAGAAGACAAAAAGGTTTATGCGGCTTACAGTTCCAGGTTATAGTCTATCACTGAGGGAAATTATGGAAGAAACTTGGAGGCAGACTGCTTATTAATCCACACAGCATTGCTTCCCATCAAGAAACTCACTTCACAGCCAAGACGTACAGCAGGGTAGAAGATGCCAGTTACTGACTCACACAGGTCATGTTTAGCTAACCTTCTTATATAATCCAGGATCACCTGCCCAGACAGCGGTGCTGTCCACAGTGTGGGCTCTCCTACACTAGTTAACAAACAAGATAATTACCCCCAAACATGTCAAAAGGCTAATTTGACCTAGGCAATTCCTCAAGGGAAGCACTTCTTCTCTCAGATGACTCTAGGCTGATGGCAGCTAAAGCTAACCATGAAAGAACATGTACATCATTTGTTGTGATTCTCTTCTTTATTTACTTCAATTAACTAACCAATTATTGACTTCACTTATTTATTATGCACATGTAAGAGACCACTGATGATATTCTGTGTAGGCTAGGTTTGTCTATCTTCCCATAAAAACCTATAATTTGGGCTGGAGAGATGGCTCAGAGGTTAAGAGCACTGAATGCTCTTCCAGAGGTCCTGAGTTCAAATCCCAGCAATCACATGGTGGCTCACAACCATCTGTAATGAGATCTGGTGCCCTCTTCCGGCCTGCAGGCATACATAGAGGCTGAACACTGTGTATACAATAAATAAATAAATCTTAAAAAAAGAAAAAGAAGAAGAAAAACCTATAATTTATTTTTATATGTGCTTAGGTTTATTTTTTTTTGTATAGCAAAACAGCCTACTTAAAATAACCTAACTTTTGCATGCTATAGAATGTTTCAATTTGCTGGTGCTGATTCCACTTGTATTAGCTGGATGATGAGGTCATGATTCTTACCATAATTGCTTTGAGCATAGCAACATGAAAGAAATGTAGAACCAAAAGTTCTTTCATTTCCTTTAGTAAATGTTTTCATTGACTCTTTCTAATCTCGCAGCTCTTCTACTGTATTTTACTTGCTGCTCTTTAACATACTTAAACCTTCTTACTGTTTATGCCTGTGTATTCCACTCAACAGACAGATCATCTGAGAGATTAATATGACTTGAATTAAAAAGGAAAAAAATACACAAAACAACCACTGTTTTTATTCATGCTTTCTCACCACAAGATGAACCTGTTCTTAAGGAGCTGTTATACATTACAAGTCACTGCAAAAATAAATAAATAAAAATAAAATAAAAGCTCTTAAGAACTAAAAGAAAAAGAAAATAAAAAAGAATATTTATTCTAAACTTTTTCTAATAGCATATGTCAAGAAGTTAAGTAATAAAAAACTTTCACAGAACAATAATGGGGTGTCACAGTTTCCACAGAAGTTGATCTAATACAAGTAATACATGAATACTTGGTTAAGTTTGATCTAGTGGTGTAGTTACAAAGATCACAACAGATTTCAGATTTAAATTGTCAAGGAGACAGACAGGTATCTTATAGCTCCTATGATGAATGAATCTATGCCAAAAGGCATCACTACAACTTATTCACAAATAGAATGTTCCACCTTGACTTTATAAAGACTACACTAAGTCTCTAGGACAAAAACATCACTCTTAGTGCTACCTCTACTTCATTTACCTTCCTGTTTTCCCCATCCCTTCTTTGCAGAAAGGGAAAGAAAGAAATAAGAAAGTAAGATCTGCTTTTTGCAAAAAAAGAAGAGGAATCAACCAGTCTATACTTCAACTACTCAGGAAAGAATGCTGCTATCTTGATGGCTAATAGGAGTTCCTGCTTTCTCTTTCTCTAGCTCTTCCTCCTTCTGCTCCTTCATTCCCTCCTTTTCCTTTCTTCTCTCTGCTCCTCCTTCTGCCTTTATAAGGATAACTGGTCCTATCATGTCTATGACTTGAACCTGTTATGGAATAGTTCAGAATCCCTAGTGAGAGCTATGGAAGCAAGAAAAAAGGAATTATATACCTGTCCAGCGGCATTTGTTTAAGCACTTAGGACATTACCAATGGAAGGCGGGTGGACACAGAGGAAAGTGTGCAGATACATTGCCATGGCAATTAGGATCACATTTATTTCTAATGCTTCTTCAAGTACAAAAACAGAGAAGAAGATGCTGAAGAAGAAAAATTGTCCATAATCAACAGCATAGCTGTGATTTTTTTTCTCCTCTTCATGCTTTATTCCCCAAAGTTATAGACCTATGAAACTATACTGCCCACTTACAACAAAACAAAAACAACTACTTGATAGGTATCTATTTTCTTTAGTGCTTAGGAACAAAAAAATCTAAAGTATACCACTGTCTAGCAATGAACTTTGCTGACATTTTTTCAGGAACACTCAGAAGTTAACTTTATAGGGCATCATAAATGAGAAAAGTAATATAGCTGCAGATGGGAGATACTTTTAAAAAACATAAAGTGCATAATTTTAAGCACTTTAAAAATCATAAAAACTTACCTATGTTCTTTAATAAAAATATGAATTACCAAAACTAATCTGAGAAAGAAAATATCTGAAGAAACTCAAAGCTATGTCTACCCTGAAGTATTCCTTTGAAGTACAGAGCAAGATATTTTCAGAGGCTAAATGTTAAGGCAACATTTAACCCATATAGAAAATATATCAATTAATTCTACGAGCTAGCATAATACTGACAATAAGACTGAGTAAAGATAAGTCTCTTTAATACAAAGAATACAGAAATTCAACCTCCTTTTTTTGTTTTTAAAAGTACTGGCAGGCTGGAGAGGTGGCTCAGCAGTTAAGAGCACTGGCTGCTCTTCAGAGGACCTGGGTTCAATTCCCAGGCACCCATAAGACAACTCACCCATAAGTCTGTAACTCAAGTTCCAGTGGATCATATACTCTCATACAGGCATACATATAGGTAAAACACCAATAAATAAATGTTTTTAATTCTAAAAAAGAGAAGTACTGGCATAATAAACATTGATGTTGAACTCATTTTCATTAGCAATCAAGAAGTTCTAGGGTCTGATATGCTCTAGATAGATACCGTTTCTAAAAATGATTTAGAAATTTAAACCACATAAATGTTACAATAATGAGAAAAACACAGAATGAATTCCCAATATTCTAAGTGTATTGGTGTTTTCTTAACATAAATTAAATATTAAGCACCTTATACAACACACATACACACACCAAAATACACTGAAACACAAAAAAAAGTATATAAGGCCGGGCGGTGGTGGCGCACGCCTTTAATCCCAGCACTTGGGAGGCAGAGGCAGGCGGATCTCTGTGAGTTCAAGACCAGCCTGGTCTACAAGAGCTAGTTCCAGGACAGGCTCCAAAACCACAGACAAACCCTGTCTCGAAAAACCAAAAAAAAAAAAAAAAGTATATAAAAACATAAATTGGGTTGAACATCTATCTTTTACAATCTAGTATAACACATTACTAATACCTGACATGCTGTCTTATTATTTATATAGTTAGTGCAGTATTTCTAAAACTGAATTTTGATCATATTATAAATATGATATTAGGGTGACATGAGTAAAGAAACACCACTATTATTTTGATTTCCTGAGCTATCATATCACAGCAGAACCATGATACTAGTTTACAGAAAATCATTCCCACTAATGAAGAAGTTTATATACAAAGAAGTGTGTGTGTGTGTGTGTGTGTGTGTGTAAGAGAGAAAGAGGACAGAGCGAGACAGAAACACATATGGGTGAGCTCTTGCCATTATGCAACGAGTGAGCTCTTTCCTTCTGCCTTATGGGTCCCAGAAATCAAAGTCAGGTCGTCAGACTTGGCAGAGCAAGTGACTTTACCTGCTAAGCCACTTTGCTGGCCTCCTGTTCTATAGTTAAAAGGATACCTGACAATTTTTCTCCAATGGGTTCACAAAAACTGGTGATGCTGAGGTTAAAAGGATTGAGATTTCCCAACTACTCAACTCCCAAGCGCTAACTTATATAAAGAAGTGACTTCACTAGAGTAGCCCTATTACACTATTCAATAGGGAAGGTCTACCCTAATAGTGAAACTTACTTCTCATTTGAATATTAAATGTCCTCCAAAGGTCTGTATTTGGAGGCTTGGGCCCTAATCCAAGGCACTACTGGGAGATGGCTGAGCCTTTAGGAGGTAAGTCCTAGTGAGAAGTACTCACACCACCAGGGAGGAGCTCCCATAGAGCACTGTGAGATTCTGATCTCCTTTTCTCTCTCTCCCTCCTCAGCCATATGGTGAGTGGGCTTACTCGTCTGCCTGATTCCCACCAGAATGCCAATGCCTTGCCACAAACCCTAAGCCATAAGGCCAACAAACCATGAGTTGAAAACTCTAAAGCACACAAAGGTTTAATTATGGTTCTTCATTTTCATTTTCTAACAAATTAATACTGACTCTCATCTCTATAAAGTTTTAAGGTGTTTCATTAGGTCTCTAAGAAAACTCCATGCTTCAGTTTGCAACATTTGTAAATAATCAAGGAAAAACTTCTGTAGCAAACAAACCAATTGCAAAGAGCTAATATAGAACCAATCTGTGTAGAAATAGTTACATTTTGGGTCTTAATTTTTAAGAATATGATGGAAGATTGTTTCAAGTATTAAAAACTGAACTTTTAGCCTACTTAGGACATCCCGAAAACCTTTAGCATGCATTTAAAAGAGGAAAACCTTTACTATGACAACACTCTGCCCCTTCTAACAGAAGACCACAACTATAATATACTTTGCAGTTAGGTGCTCATTCATCTAAGTCTAGCAAAGAATCTAGAAAATAATGTTAAACATATTTGATCTGAAAGAATTCAAACAAGACTTGAGCAAAGCATAACTGTTCAAAAACCTACCAAAAAGCTGATAACATAACTTTAAAATTACACAAGTAGAATTAATTTTGCTGAATTTTTTTAACTAAGTCAAAGTTGTGGAAACTATATTTAAAACTAATATTTGAGAATGAAGATTAACAGGTTAGCTAATTTGTCTTTTTTTACATGTCCTTGATATGACTTCTTATGATAAAGCCAACTTTCCAACAACACAGATGGTAGAATAGACATTGCCAATGTTTGAGCTTAAAAGATATTTTTAATTTTTTTTTTATTTCCTCACGCTGTGTTTACTACTTTACATATGTCTCTGACTGCCAAAGAATTGTTAACTAACCAGCATGAGATTCATTTTGTTAGTACACAGCTGGGTACTTTGGTCACCCAGCATCTGCTTCTTAGCATATCTTCTGCCTTTTCTTCATCTGTCTCAAAACAGCTTTTAAAGTTGTCACATATATATATATACGTCTTCTCAATATTTGAGAGCTAAATTTGATTGTACACATTATGTTTATTATTGGTGCATAAATTGTCAGTGGTTTCTGAATAAGTAAAAGCTATCCAGTGTATCTAAAGATCTAGAAAATACGACATTACAACAATTTGCAGAACCATCTGGTTTACAAAGTATGAAATACACCAAGAGTCATGAAATAATCAGATGTTATTCTATGCCTATGTATCTTTAAGCTCTAAGTAAAGACATAATAACCGAAATGTCCAAATGTTAATGTTAAAAAATGGAGTAGCCACAGAAAAGAATATATTTCATTATATAGCCAAGACTCTGAATTTTTGGTGTCCTTAACTTTTAATTTTACAGGGATGAATTAATCAAACAACAATTATCCATGTCCTTAACTGCTGAATTATCCCTATCCTTACTGCTTCTCTTTTCTGCTTTGAATTACTAATCTGGAATCCTACCAAGACAAAGAAAGGTAATATCCAAAGATAGGTCATCACTATGCCAAATGCTTGTTTTCAAATTGTTAGGAAATCATAAAGTACTTCCCTTTGGGAAAAATGTACGAGGATAGTTAGATCTTGGGACAAACTTCAAAGCTAAAATGTAATTCAACTATAAGAGTAATAATAGCACACAACCCAAACATCTTTTATACCACCATTTCTAGGTCAAAATTCATTGCAGAATTTTTTTAAAAGTAAGTGAATAACTGAATAACAAATCCTCCCAACTATGTGGTAAATCAGCAAGAACTTCACAATTTAATTTACCAGAGTTCCCTCTCCAACTGGTCAAAAGTCAAGAGGGTGAGAAGGTTGAGGGGGTATAGTAATTGTGGAAGATGCTGGTAACAGAAATCTGAGTGGCGGGAGGAAGAGTTACAGAAGATCCTTTAACATTGTGTTTTAAAACAGTACTGAGGGAAATTGTAAGTAAGAGCTGTTTGAAGAAAAGCTCTTAATACCACGAGGCCTGTGAGATGACTTAGCAGGTAAAGGTGCTTACCACCTAACTAACAATCTACAGTCAAATCAGTTATGTTATGAGATTCTGTTACCTTGTGTCTGGTGGTGGTTGAAAATTAGTGGGGTTTGCTGTCTGAAGAGAAAGATACAGCACACATAAAATGTTTAAGCATATTTAATGCCAACAGCATAGGGAAATACTTGAAAATCTATTGCAAAAATGTTAGCATCTAAATACTATATAGAAACATGGTTGGTTTACTTTTAGTTTTTCCTTGATATGGATTAAAACAATGCTTAATGCCCCTTTATTGCTTCAGATTATGAATAAGCACACTGTACAAGTTTTTAGGGCTGTTCCATCACAAACCACCACCACCATCACTCAGGAAGACAGTTTCCTAACTTTAGATGATGAACTATGCACTCTCCCCCAGATGAATGACGATCTAATTTCAAACACCATGTTCTCCACTTTCTTGATATTTTCCATGAAAGCTTAGATAATCAGGAGAACAGTTAAATTACTGCAACGACGCACACAACCAATTTCAGCAGTGAGATATAAGGTGAACTTCTCTTATTTTTTTTTTGTTTTTTTTTTTTTGTTTTGTTTTGTTTTGTTTTTCGAGACAGGGTTTCTCTGTGGTTTTGGAGCCTGTCCTGGAACTAGCTCTTGTAGACCAGGCTGGTCTCGAACTCACAGAGATCCGCCTACCTCTGCCTCCCAAGTGCTGGGTAGGTGAACTTCTCGAAAAGTTTTTTTCTTCTAGTAAGGACATGGCCAAATACCTACTATTCCTTCCTTCTCCCTTACTCCAGCTGTGGGCTAACACAACTTCACAGATACCCAACAATAATATGAATGAGGTTTCTCTCTTTTTTTAAAAAAAGAAATGTAGCCCACTGAAGACTACCTCAACTTTTTATTATCATTACTTCTTTTCCTAAAGTTAGTGCTAGTCAATAACTCACTTACATATTATGTGTTACATACCCAACACAGCACAAAACCTTCCTCATACAGTCCTTCATTTAATTCTCACAGCAATCCCTGAAGTAAATGATGCTACCAATAACACTTAATGGGAAAACCTGATTTGGAGATTAAGATTCTGAATATTGCTAAATGGAAAGCTAGAACTTAAACCCACGCCTGTATGATGTCTATATCCATGGTCTTTAGCAACTATGCTTATCTTATTGCTCATAAATACATTTATACAGTTAAGAAAGCAATGTGATAAAAATGAAATAACCAAAAATTATGAAGTCAAGATGTGTCTTTATTCATGTTCCAGTTCTAACACTTAATTTCTAGACAAACTACTTAACTTCTGACTTCTGACTATATGATTGCTAGTACACAATAATATATGATAAAATCCTATGTTTAGAAAGTTATTGGGACAACTTACCATATTCAATTGTGTCTAGAAAACTAAGCTTAACTTCTCTGGCACATGAAAGACACTCAACTCCAGTTTCCTTCTGTCTTCCCAGTCTAATACTGACTGAGTGTTCTGTCCAAAGTAGAGAACGAGAGTGGTGGAGGATCCCATTGCACTCCCATAGAGCTTACAGTCACACGGGTGACAAACAGTCCGGTATTACAGTGAGAGGCAACAATGGGACATATGGGAGCACAGGAAATGAGAAGGAACCATGAGTGACCCCTGTCAATAACCTCCATAGAGACTTGAGGGAGCTGTCAGGTAACAAGAAAGGAAAAACGCCAAGAGCAGAATAACAGTCGAAGCGGACAGTGCATGCAAAGGCACAGAAGAAAGAGAAACGTGCATTATGTTTAAGGAATTACAATATGCAGAGCTGGCATAGCAATGGGAAGTAACAAAAGAGGGAACCAGAAAGTTAGACAAGTAACAGATTATAAAAAATAATGGCTGCTATTATGTTAAAGGAAAATAAGACAGACTCAAAAAAAACCACCATATTTTCCCTCAGACACAGAAATTATATTTGAAATTGGGGGCGGGAGGGGAGAGAGAGACTGGGACTGGGACTGGAGACTGGCAGTTTAGGAGATAAGGCCTTATTGGAGGAAGTACTCACTTCTGGCGCAGGCTTTGAAGTCTCTTTTCCTTAAGCTTCGCTCAGTGTCACAACCCACTTTCTGTTGCCATCTGATCAAGATGTAGCCATCACCATGTCTGCTGCACACCACCATGCTCCCTGGCATGATGATAATGGACTGAACCTCTGAACTGTTTTCCTTTATAAGAGTTGCCATGGTCGTGGTGTGTGTGTGTGTGCGTGCGTGCGTGCGCACAAGGAAATCATAAAAAGGGAGGAAGAGGAAGAGAAGTCAATGGAATAATGTGACGAAAATAGACGGTATCACATGTACTCACTCAGGTGGTTTTTAAACACAAACCAAAGAAAACCAGCCTACAAATCACAATCCCAGAGAACTTAGACAACAATGAGGACCCTAAGAGAGACTTACATAGATCTAATCTACATGGGAAGAAGAGAAAGACAAGATCTCCTGAGTAAATTGGGCGCATGGGGACCTTGGGGGAGGAGAGTGGCAGGAGGGGAGCAGAGAAAAATGTAGAGCTCAATAAAAATCAATGAAAAGAAAGAAAATAGATGGTAGGACCATTGGCTCAGGAAGAAGGGAAGCAGTGAAAGTGGATGACAAAGAGTACAAGGAAGAGCAGTGGAGGAGAGTTCTAAATTAAAATGCAGTATAACAGCATGTAAGTATAAAATTGCTACAATGAAATCCTTTACTTTATATACTAACTTTTTTTAAAAGAAAATCGAATTATATTCAGGTGGTGGTGGCTCAAGCCTTTAATTTCAGCACTCAGGAAGGCAGAGGCAGGTGAATCTCTGTGAATTCAAGGCCAGCCTGGTCTATAGAGTGAGTTCCAGAAAAGCCAGAGATACACAGAGAAACCCTGCCTGTCTTAAAAAATCGCCCCCTAAAAATTTCAGCTAAGCAGTGTTGGCGCGCGCCTTTAATCCCAGCACTTGGGAGGCGAGGCAGGCAGATCTCTTTCAGTTCAAGGCCAGCTTGATCTACATGAGCTAGTTCCAGGACAGGCTCCAAAGCTACAGAAAAACCCTGTCTCCAAAAACCAAAAACAAACAAACAAAAAATTGAATTACTGCTAGTGAATACTGAGTAAGAATTGTGAACAGTCTCTTCTAGTTTCTGAACCATTAACAATGGTATCTAGCATACAGATGGGGGCGGGGGGAAGTAAATATATATTCTTGTGGGCTGAAAGAGTAATTACATCGTTTAAATTTTTAATACATTATTCAATATATAGAAAGGTCTATTTTTGCCAGTGGCAAACACAGTCAAGTAGAAATTGAATGAAAAAATAATTAAATAGTCCTTTTTTATGGTCTACTATCTTTCCTTCTTGATTATCTAGAAAGAAAAAGACTAAAACCCATAAATTAATCACAAGCTAATGATACAAACAAGAAATAAAAAATGGGAAACAAGGGTATAGAAAAAGTAAAATTGAATTAGTTAAAAATAATGGAAGTAGTAGTCATCAGCTTAAAAGCAGCATACACTTGTCTCACTTTCAATTTTATTATTAAATATTAGTAGGTAAGTTTAGTTCCAAAGGTGAAAGGAAAAAAATGCAAAAAAAAATAATGTCAAAATTTAAATAGCAGTATGTAAAACCCAGGCTAAGCATGAGAGTGGAGACAAGAAAAAAAAAATGGAGAAAATACATAGCTATTCTGGGGCTGGGAAGATGGCTCTGTGGGTCTAAATCACTTGCTGCATTTGTTTTTTGTTTGTTTCTGGTTTCTTGAGTCAGTTTCTTTGTGTACCATGGTTATTCTGGAACTAGTTCTATAGACCAGGCTGGCCTCAAACTCAGAAATCCACCTGCCTCTGCCTCCCAAGTGCTAGGATTAAAGGTGTGAGCCACCACCACCCAGCTTAAAGCCCTCGTTGTATAATTAAAAGGATCTGAGTTCAAACTCCAGCACCCACATAAATGCCAAGCCAGGCAGGAATGGCTGATGGCTGCCTGTCTGTAATTCCAGTACCTGGGGAGCAGAGCGAGCTATCAAGATTAGCAACAGCATCAAACTTTGATTTTAATCAAAAAGCTTGCCTCATGTGCCCATGTGTTGTAGAGTACTTCCCACTTTCTCTTCTTTCAGGTTCAGTGTGTTCGGACTGATATTGAGGTCTTTAATCCATTTGGACTTGAGTTTTGTGCATGGTGATAGACATGGATCTATTTTCATTCTTCTACAGATTGACATCCAGTTTCGCCAGCACAATTTGTTGAAGATGCTCTCTTTTTTCCATTGTATACTTTTAGCTCCTTTATCGAAAGTCAGGTGTTCATAGGTTTGTGGATTAAAGTCCGGGTCTTCTATTCGATTCCATTGGTCGACTTCTCTGTTTTTATGCCAATACCAACCTGTTTTCAATACTGTAGCTCTGTAATAGAGTTTGAAGTCAGGGATGGTAATGCCTCCAGACGATCCTTTATTGTATAAGATTGTTTTGGCTATCCTGGGTTGTTTTTCCACATAAAGTTGATTATTGTCTTCTCCAGATCTGTGAAGAATTTTGATGGGATTTTGATGGGGACTGCATTGAATCTATAGATTGCTTTTGGTAGAATTGCCATTTTTACTATGTTGATCCTCCCAATCCAAGAGCAAGGGACATGGGATGTACTCACTCATATTCGGTTTCTAGCCATAAATAAAGGACATTGAGCCTATAATTTGTGATCCTAGAGAAGCTAAATAAGAAGGTGAACCCAAAGAAAAACATATAGACATCCTCCTGGATATTAACCTTCATCAGGCGATGAAAGAAGACAGAGACAGAGTTCCACATTGGAACACCAGACTACAACCCTAAGGTCCAAACCAGGAGCAGAAGGAGAGAGAGCACGAGCAAGGAACTCAGGACCGCGAGGGGTGCACCCACACACTGAGACAATGGGGATGTTCTTTCGGGAACTCACCAAGGCCAGCTGGACTGGGTCTGAAAAAGCATGGGATAATACCGGACTCACTGAACATAGTGGACATTGAGGACTGCTGAGAAGTCAAGAACAATGGCACTGGGTTTTGATCCTTCTGTACATACTGGCTTTGTGGGAGCCTAGGCTGTTTGGATGTTCACCTTAATAGACCTGGAAGGAGGTGGGAGGTCCTTGAACCCCCCACAGGGCAGGGAACCCTGACTGCTCTTAGGGCTGATGAGAGAGGGGGAATTGATTGGGGGACGGGGAGGGATATGGGAGGCGGTGGCGGGGAAGAGACAGAAATCTTTAATAAATAAATAAATTAATAAAAAAAAAAGCTTGCCTCAATACATAAAGCGAAAAGCAATCAAGAAGATCACTGATGTCAACCTCTAACCTCCACACTGACACACTCAAAGTAGTAGTAGTAATAATAATAATAACAACAATAATACTTCTAAGATTGTCACCACCAATTATTTCATATAACACTCTTAAAATGTCTGCAAAAATACTGATTTTACTCGGAGACTTTCTATAGTACTGTTACATTCAAACATACCTACCGGTAAATATGAATATGTATATATTTTAAAGCTAGACTATTTTAGGAAGGAAAGAAAACAGGTCCTGTGCACATTCAGGTCTCCACATCTATACTAAATATAGACACAGACACATGTATTAAGAGTAAGGAGCATGTAAAACAAGAAGAACCTAATTAGTCTAGTTAAAATAAACAAACAAAACAATACATAATTATTGCCTTTCCAAAGGATCATTTTGAGTATAGGCACTCCTGTGGTGTAAAATGGAAATGAACCTTTTAAATGATTTTGTATAAACTGCTTTAAAAAGATATTTTTAAAAAATGCTTAAAGAGGGCTGGAGAGATGGCTCAGAGGTTAAGAGCATTGCCTGCTCTTCCAAAGGTCCTGAGTTCAATTCCCAGAAACCACATGGTGGCTCACAACCATCTGTAATGAGGTCTGGTGCCCTCTTCTGGCCTGCAATCATATACACAGACAGAATATTGTATATATAATAAATAAATAAATATTTTAAAAAAAATGCTTAAAGACTTTCAGAATTTTACAAATAACACCATTGTAAGTTGTGCAGCTACAATTCCCTTTCACAAAGTGTTTCACCCATACCCCCCCCAAAAAAAACTCTGTATACTAAAAAAGTATAAAGGGGAAAAGCAGCAGTTAGCATCTCCTATTAACTACTAACCTAGCTTAATTGCTATCTGATGCATTTGCATTTTAATTTTAAGTAAATAAAGAAATTAGACCCCTCAAGTGGCCTACCTTTGATTTCTGAATACTTTAACCTACTAAGCTATAGGTTAATTTATTAGTCTTCTTTAAGTAAAAACAATGAATAAAAATCACTTAGGCTTATAATTATGTGAGCTGCTCCATCATTCTTACAAACCATTTTGCCATTAGGGAAATCTTTTGTTTTTACTTCACTTGTGTATTTGTTATTTTAATCTGGCCTTCTGCATAGCAGAAGCATAATAGAAGGCAATTATATGATTCCACTTATGTAAGGATATACTTCTTATTTAACATACTGGAATATAAAGAGATTAAAAAGAAAATGATTATCATTCAGCTCTTCCTTGCTATTACACTATAACTTTCCTAAATCTGCAACCAAAATAATATATTCTACAAGGAATCTATCATTAGATTTTATATAGTTCACTAACATAATGTTGACATTATATTTACATGCATGTTTTACAATGATTATTTCCAAACAGCCTATTCAATTCTCACAAACTCACAGCTACAAATAACTCTTAAAGATTTAGAATAATAACTACGTGCTATTAGGGTCTCAAAAATCTGTAGTCACTAAAAATCTAAGTTCTCATGTTTTCAATCTCAAATACCTAACTCTCACTTGCTACATTTATAGAATGATCAAAAAGGAGAGTAGAAAAGGTCAAAAATCAGTGAAATTATTCTTTGTTCACTCTTTCTCCACTTGACAAATGTCAACGATCACTTTCTACACTTTTCAAATCGAGATCTAAGTATAAAATAAAAAAATACTTTAACACATCAACTACGTTTAATTCCCTTTTGTATTGCCAGCTCCTTTCACATACAGTAATACAATACAGTAAGCACTCAAAAATATTTGCCAAATCAACTGCTGAGTCAAGAACTAATGAAGAAATAAATGATGCTACTATTGATAACATTCTTTAAAGTTAATAACTTACTCCTCTAAATTACCCTCAGTCTCATTTGTAACTTAAAAATTAAGACATCTATTTATAAATTTCAAAATGTAATTGTGAAAGAGACTTTACATTTACATATCAATTCACATATCAACATTTTAAGGATAAGATAAAGAGGGAGGAGCCAGAGCTGGTATCGCTGTGTTTATAATGAAAAGAAGTTATGCTTATTATGCTGAGGGTCAATAATGCATTAAGTCATTAAAATAAGTCAGTCAAGAATGATCATTTTGTGTGAGATTCAGTGGAACAAAAACACAAAGGGACAATTACTATGAACACATGCTTTTTAAATGCTCACTACATATTTAACACTGTACTAAATACTAAATTTCCCTTGAGGGAACAGATTTAGAACTTCAAAATTTTAAAATACATAGGACATTAAAGACAGAATACGAAGGGAAAGCAGTCATCAAGAAGTCGCTGAGCAAAGCAGGACATGAATTCATCATGAAGATTTAGTATGTAGACCTTATAGGACATGAACTGTTTAACAATATAAGTATATATAATATACAAATCAAAAATACTGCATAAAATATTTACAAGAACAACCAAAAACACAAGTTATAAACAATTGAAGCAGTTTATCCAGTGGTGTAACCGACAGATGAGGAATATAAAAAGAGTCAAGTACTTTGACATTGAGAAAGTGAGGCACAAGGGAAACAGACAGACCAGAGGAAGTAATTCTGAAGGACAGAAGATTATTAAAAAGAGAGGCGATCAACAGCATAAAGTTCAGCAAGATGAAACATGGAGGGAATATATATGAAGAGATTTGGTTTAGTGCCTCATAATTCAACAATTTTTTGAGAAAATATTAGATATGTTAGGTATATTGGATTTTATTCTGGGTGAGATGTAGGAGTCACTGTAGAGCTCTGAAGAATGACATGATTTGATATAAAATTTGTAAAAAGTCTCTCAAGATACTATTATGAACAGATTAAATGCACCAGAGTTTCTGCAGTAAACTAAACAAGAAATGATGGTGCCCAGACAAGAGGGCTGAATGGTCAGATTTCAAGTAAACTGCAAAGGTAGAGCCAGTAGGATTTCCTGACAGAATGCTAGTGAGCCTTGAAATAAACAGATCTTGGATTACAGTCAGGTCTGTGGTCTGGAAAACCACAACTGACCTCAAACAAAATGAGGATAGCTGTAAATGGGGGAAGACACGCAGCAAGTTTATCATTTATGAACAGATAATGATTGAAGGAAAACGGCTATGATCATCTGGGTAGGAGATAATGGCACTGAGGAGGGAATTAAGTAAAAAGGAGCACAGAAAATAAATGAAGACTACAATGAAAGCATTATCTCCAAAGCTGTCCAGGTAGGTTTTTGGTTTTGGCTGTTTTGTTTTTGCTCACTGGACACAAACTTAGTTAACTGAGAAAAGGGAACCACAATTGAGAAGATTGGTCTGTTGGCAGTCAGTCCTGTGGTGCATTTTCTAGATAGATGTAAAGAGGCTCAGCCCACTGAGGCAGTGACATCCTAATACAGTTGGTTGTGGCTAAGAAAGCAGCCTAGAAAATCATGGGGAGCACGTCAGTGAGCAGTGCTTCCCCATGCCCTCTGCTTTAGTTCTTACTTCCAGGTTCCTGACCTGACTTCCTAGATAATGGCTTGTGGTATAGAAGGAGAAATGAAATGTACTTGTTGCTTTCCAACTTGCTTTTCGTCATGGTGTTTTATCACAACAATAGAAACCCTAAGACAAAACAAAAATAAAAACGTGAACAAAAGCCAGAGAAAGAAACCTTATGGGAAGGGAAAATGTGCTCTACACAATTCTCAACCAACCGGGATTGCCTGCAGCTTGAATTCTAATTGCTCTTAGTAATAAAAACCAGGAGCCATCAGGGGGTGAAAGCTGAAGAGTTGGAGAGGCACAGCGGCCACCCACTAGAGTTCTTACCTCTACCAATGCTCAGACTGCCTCTGTCTTCACCAAACCTGAGACTGCACTAAGCTCCTGCCTCCTCCTGCTTATGTTCCTCTCTCTGCTCGGCCATACCCCTTCCTACCTCCCCAGTGCTGGGATTAAAGCCACGTGACTACCAAATACTAGGATTAAAGGTGTGAGCCACCACCACTGGGCTGTTTCTCTTTGAGACTGGATCGATCTACTGTAGCCCAGGGTGGCCTTGAACTCACAAAGATGCATCAGCCTCTGTCACCTAGTTGTGGGATTAAAGGTGTGTGCCACCACTGCCTGGTCTCTACTGGCTTGACTCTGCACTTTGATCTTCAGGCAAACTTTATTTGTTAAAACAACAAAATATCACCACAATTGCCTGTAGTCTCAGGAACATTTGACAACGCCTGGAGGCATTTTTATTCATTACTACTGGAGGAAGTAGGGTGCCAGAGGAATTGACAAGGACTTCCGACATAGGCTGCAAAACTCACTAATAGTGAGCTTCATTGTCTCTTTTGCACCTTTGCAAAATGGGGGAAGGGGGGCTGTCAGAACATGAAAGAAAAGCCCCTTCCATCTTGGAGCACCCTCTACTGACAAAGCTTAACATTGTGCAAGCTGGCAAAGGATGTTTACCCAAAAATCACAAACCAATGCTTTTAGAAATGAAAGGCATTGAACTGTTAACAGGCAATGCTCTGCTTTTATATCTTTAAAGAACTTAATGTGGTCACAACTTTAAAATATCATGCCCTGGAAAACTACACAGAATAAGAAGGTACAGGTATTAATGTTAGATTACAAACTTAGGCTCAATTTTGATGTCATCAACTGTTTATAAAATCTTTACCATAAGTTAAAACCCATTTTAGAGTTCAGGCTTACTTTCAACCATGTATGCAAACATAAAAATGTCAAAATAATTTACTACAAATATTAATTTGAACTTTACTAAAAGTTTGGGTTTTTTTTTTGTTGTTGTTTTTTGAGACAGGGTTTCTCTGTGGTTTTTGGAGCCTGTCCTGGAACTAGCTCTTGTACACCAGGCTGAAAGTTTATCATCATCTAAATGTTCATATTTTCCAAGTTTTCTTATGTATGTACAAATGTATTTTACTTTAAAAATTAGGGATATCTTTTAAAAAAATTTATGTATACCTGGATACTAAGTATCAATGCATGGAATTAATGCTATATAGCCTCTTACGTAACAGGATTTTTTAAAATTCCTTTTAAACAACATACACTAGAAGGAAATCATTTCTGCAAAGTAAATCCTGAAGTTTAAGGCTACATCCTAATAGCTGTGGATTTAGAGAGAATAAACCAAATGTTAATCCTTTCAAATGTTATGAACTGTAGCAGCAGAGTCACGGTGTTCTAGTTGATGATTCAGGAGCACAGCTGTAAATGAAGATAAACATTTTTTTAAAAAACTCCTAGAAAGAAAAGACCAGCCAGAGCAGCAGATCTGATCAAGGCTGCTTCCCTGGTCAAATTCACAGACCCAGGAGTACTTGCAGGAAGAACCGTATCATGCCTACTCACAAGCTTCATGGAGCACCAACTGGTTAGCTCCTACAGATTTCCCACTGAAGAAAAGTAACAAATGGAAATGATGGTTTTCCTCACTAGAAAATCATTATAGGGTTACACAGTGGCTCATAGGTTAAAAGTGCTCAAACTATTTACATCTATAGCTTAGGGGGAGCCAATGCCCCTGGCTTCCACAGGCAACCACACTGACCTGCACACATCCACACACATATATAATTAAAACAATTTTTAAATAATAAAATATGTCAAATATTGGTCATTAGACTCATTTTTATTTTTTAATAATATTTCTAAATTATCACACAAGATAATATGTAGACAGAAGTTTCTGTCCTGCCCAGTCCCACAGAAACACAGAGAGGCTTATATTAATTATAATCTGTTTGCTCTATTTAGCTCAGGCCTATTATTAACTAGCTCTTACAACTTAAATTAACCTTTAATTCTTGTCTATGTTTAGTCATGTGGTTTGGTACTTTCTCAGTGAGGTCGTCTCATCTTGCTTCTTCTGCATCTGGCTGGCTGGTGACGGTGGCTGCCTTTCCTATTCCCAGAATTCTCCTAGTCTGGTTGCCACACCTAGCTACTGGCCAATCAGTGTTTTATTAAACCAATACAAATGACAAATCTTTACAGTGTACAAAAAGCATTATCCCACAGCAGCAATGGGTTTCACTATGGCAATAACATACATTATATTTTGTTCTAATTTGTCCTCCCGTATGTGTGCATGGCACACACATATACAGATTCCCTTCCTCGCTCAAAGGCCCCATCTGAAACCATAGGAATTTTAAAAGTCTAATAATACCAATTATGTGAAATAGAACTTATCTTACTGCTTAATTCTTTTTATTTTCTGGTTGTAACCATATCTCTTACAAATTCTAACTCTGACCTCCCTTTATAAGAACATTAAAAACTATTAAAGTAATTTATTAATTTTAAGTTAGCCAAATTTATCAATTTCCCCTTTTTGGTATATATAAAAATCTTTCCTTATCCCATAGTCATAAACACATTTCCTGATACTAAAAAATTGAGATTATTGCCCTAGATACTCAAACAGGCAGCATAACACACTATTTAAGAACATAGACGGTAGGAGCTAGAGATAGCTCACTGGTTAACAACACTGGCTGATCTCCTTGAGGACTTGGTTCTATTTCCTAGCACCCAAGTGGTGACTTACAACTCTCTTTAACTCCAATACCAGGGAATCTGACACCGTCTCCTAGTCTCCATGAGCATAGGCATGTATGTGGTACACAGGCATACATGCATGCAAAACACTCACACACACATAAAATAATTTAAAGAAAGAATTTAACACAACAGAGATTTTTAAAATTTCTTCCAATTAGACTTTTTTTACATTATCAATATACATTTAGATTTACTTACATACTTAACCACTATGTCCCTTCTTACTTCAAGATCAAAAATAAATCTAAAATATTTGGAGGACGAATAGCCTTGTTGTAGTAAAAATATTTTTTACTATAAAATGTATTTATTCTACTATCATATTCAAAAAATGCTTACTAGAGATACAATTCTAGGTCAGCCATTCTTTGAACATTTTGATTATTCCACTATCCCAGGTTTCTATTTTAAGATCTCTTTCTGCTGTGCCATAGTTCAAAAGAATAAGTCCATGTTTTCAGGAGATTTCCTCATATTTATTTGTTGGGCTTCTGAATGTGAAGATTCTAATCTTTTCTTTAAAATTTTAAGCCATTAATCACTTCAAATATTGTTCCCCCACATCACCTTCTGAAATGTACCTCTGGAGTTTTATCCTTAGCACAACTATCCAGGTCTCTGCTTCTGGGCTGCTTTCTTTCTAGCAAACTCAGAATAACAACCCAGTAAGGTTTCTTTTCAGTTGTGGCTACCTGCTATTGAACATTGGCACTAACTTTAAAGACTTTTTTATTTTGCATTTCTACAGTTTCTACTTGGTTCATTTTCAAAGTCACCTGACCAATCCAACAGCCACTTGGCAGTTGAAACAGGTTTCCAATTTATTCCTTTTAACAAAATTAAAATATCTGTCTCATAATCTGCATGTCTGTCCCAATAAGTGTCTTTTGAATTTGGTTTCTTGTTACAAAGTTCCTATTCTCAGTCAATGTGGTCTGTCTTGGCATAGTTTTTTGTGTGTTCTTATTCTATATAACAATGATTATTCCCTGCCATGTGAAAACCTTGTCTTCTCGGCAGCAACTCAGTTTGATTTGCTAGGTACCTATTATGGCTAATCTTGGTTGTCACCTTGACATCGGGAATCAACTAAAAATCCAAGCAGCTGGGCTGTGAGGGACTTTCTTGACTGGATCATTCCTTCTGGTGGCAGCCTACATCAAAGTAAACTTTTGCTTTTTGCCTGCATGCCCTCACTTTTACTGGCAGATCTATCTACTGAGGTATTCTTCCATTGGTTTTATAACCGATTTCCTCAAGATTCCAACAGACTGAATACCAGAAGCTCTCTAGGATCCTCACTGACTCCAGCACCAGACTGGACAGCCAAGACTTCCAGTCTCACTGTTGGATTAGCAAACTGTATCCTGTAAGCCTCTCTTAATTTATTCATTCTATAAATTATGTGCCTTTAGATAATGCTAACTAATACAGTATCAGAAGCATTTAAGATCCAAATCTAAGATATAATTCTTGGCTTAGATTTCTACTTTGATCATGCAAACACTGATCATGGAAACACCAAATGAACATATACATGACCCTAAGTTCTGAATTTTTAAATTTCTACTCAAAGCCAAGGCTAGAGAGAAAAGAGCACTCTTTGACTCCTCCTATAAGGTATGTGTTTTTCAGAGCTTTAATACGCTGTAGACCTTTCCCTAACAGAATTCCAATCTGGTCCCTTACCTAATCAATCTGTAGAAACTTGTGCTGTGATTTCTAGCAGCTCTGCTCTCAAGCTCCAGGTCATCTGGGTCCATTAAGTCTCCAGGGTACTTAGTAGTTTCAAAGTCATGTCAGGTGAGAGGAGGGACTCCCAAAAGCCTGGAACTCACCAAGTAGGCTAGAATGGCTGGCTAGGGAACACAAAGAATCCTCCTTTGCCTGCCTCCCCAGTGCTAGAACCACAAGCAAGTGCCACCACACTGAGAATTTTATGCTGGTTCCGGCAATGGGCTCGGGCACTCAACCTTTTATAGCAAGTACTTTACCAACTGAGCGATTTTCCTAACCCACTGTTCATTCGTATACCCTTTCACGAATATGAGTTTTTCTTGTCATATATTTTTTAAAATCAAGCATATTTTAAATATTTTATAACTGAAAGGTTCAACTGGCCATACTGACAGAAAAACACTAATGTTTTCTTGACTGTTCACCTCATACCATGAAGTCATATTAAGTTTGTTTCTGTTTTTGTTTTCATTTACATTTTTTAGTTTAAAAAAAAACTGTTATAGGTAATGTAATGGTCTCTTCTGACCCTTTAAGAGACAAGCCCCACCCATTCCCCCTCCCCTTCTGCCAGGGCAAGCAAATCTTCCTTCCCCTTCCAGCCTGAGCCCTTTCCTTCTCTCTACCAAACAGGTGGCTTCTCTTCTCCTCCCTTGTCTCCGTGTCTCTTTCTTTCTTTCTCTCTGTCTCTCTCTGCTCTTCCCCCTTCCCCCCTTCCCTCCTTTCTCTTTCCCCTCCTTAACCCACTAAATAAATACCCACTTTCTCTGCATGGTGTGCCTATCCGTATCGATGTCCCACCCACCATGGCTCCTCATGGGCCACTGTGGTATACCACTCGGGGAACTGCATCAATTTTATTTTTACCAATATAGACATTCTATTCCAATGAGGGAAATTACAGAACAAAATGCAATGTCATTTCACTTAGGTGGTAATGAAATCAAAACATTAAATGTAAAATGTTTATGCTAACATGAACAGATAACCAGCTCACTGTTCTAGTGTGGATATAATTTGGTAACTACTTAAAAGGCATAAAGTGATGTCCTCTACCAGTGTACTATTTCAATCTGAGTGACTCACTTTAAAATTATGTCTCATGAGCTACACCAATATACTCAGCAATACTACTGTAATTACGTCTGCAAACAGCTCTTTTCACACTCTAAAGGGATCTAACAAAGCCTAAATTCCTAGCATTCCTTGATAAACTATTTCTCAGTCATTTCTACCAAGTCTCAGTTTACAGTGACAGAAGGCCTGCGTGTAAACCACAAGTGGCTCCATTTCTAGTCAAAGCGTTCTGCTAAGTATAATGACACCACTTACTTATTCAAACATTGTAGGGCCACAGAAGTAGGTCCACCCCACCTGGACAGAAGGCCAGAGAGTTTAAGCCTACTCTTGCCCTTGGAAAGTTACTGACAAGAGGTCTGACTTAAGGTGTGGCTACAAACAAGATATCTTGACCTATGGTGTGGTTACTTGGTGTTTTGGGTATTGAGATGGCCCAGAGGTGGACCTGTTCAACTTTGACCAAAGGTCAGAGAATTAAGCCTATCCCTGTTCTTCAAGGATGTGACGGGAGGTTTGACCCAGGGAGTGGCTGCTTGATCTAAGGTGTGGTCGCTATGAGTCCTGTCTAAACAACAGAATGCTTAACCCAGGATATAGCTGATGTTTCAAGTACTGAAGCTGGTAATTGTCCTGTTTGTTCTTTGTGTCACGTTAAATCGCTCTCTGGACTTCTCCTTCCCATCCCAATCCCCTTTTTGGAAAAAAGGTATATCAGCATATGGAAAATAAATGCAGGCAAATTCAGTATTCACTGGACTGCCCTCCCAGTTCTACTCAGCATCTCTATTCCTTTTCTTCTTTTCTTTTCTTTCTTATCTCTGTTCCTCCTATCTAGTATTTCTAATCCACACACTCCTACCCATTGAGGCTGGACCCCAACAGATGTTGCCCCAATGTAGGATCCCAACAAAATATCTGAACACCTACTGTGCATCAGTCTGTGCATTAAAGAGTAGAGGCAGTATATAGAATGTTACCTCTAAAACCAGAGGCTACTCCAACCTTCTCTCTCGTTCTATATCCTTTTTAGGACTCCATTCTCTGATAAATTAAAAGAAATAATGAAACACATTTATTTACTTTTTCCTTACCACTTGTATTGGTTACTATAATGGTCTGTTCTGTTGCTTTAAGAGACAAGCACACCCACTCCCTCCCCTATCTGCCAAGGCAAGCTGATCTTCAGCTTATAGTCTGAGTCCTTTCCTTTTCCATCTCTCTCTAGAAGAGGCAGCTTCTGTCTCTTCCTTCTCCCCTTCCCCCTTCTGTTTCTCTCTCTCTCTCTCTCTCTCTCTCTCTCTCTCTCTCTCTCTCTCTCTCTCTCTCTCTCCTCTTCTTCCTTTTCCCCTCCATAACCCACTAAGCAAATATCCAACCTCACTCTGTATGGCATGCCTATCCATGTCTCTGTCTCTTGCCCACCCGCGAGGCTTCCTGTCGGGGACCAGCCTCCTTCGAAGATGTGTGGCATGGTCTCGTAGCTTGCCCATCTGTCTGCCTCTCTTCATGGGACAAGCTGCCCCACTGAGGTCTCTCATTCACCACATGGCTCCCTGCCTGGGACTCGCTGTCCTTCGTGGTCCACTCCAGCCACTTGGGGAACTGCGCTGTCCCTGCCTGGGACTGGCTGCTTTCGGGACCCACTGCCCACTGCCTGCTGCCACTTCCTGGGCCTGCAGCATATTCTCGGAACCCGCTGCCTGCTGCCACTTCCTGGACCTGCGGCATGTCTCGGGACCTGCTGCCTGCTGGCCACTCAGGATTCCGCAGCACTTTTACTTAAACCATAGCAGTTACTTTTCTACTGCTGCAACTTAGTAAGTATTTAATTGGATTTAGGATTCCAAAGGGTTAATGTCCATGAATGGTAGCAGGAACAGCTGAAAGCTAACAGCTCCAACCACAAGCAGAAGGAAGATACAACACACTGGGAAATCTAAAAGCCTGTCCACAGTGACGCACCTCCCTGACAGGGCTACATTTCCTAATATTTCCCAAAAAGCTCCACCAACTGGAGACCAAATATTCAAACATATGAGATAATGGAGTCCATTCTCATTCAAACCACAACATTACCATATTATAGTCTTAAACCTGGACTGTGTGACTTGCATTTTTATTTTGAATAACTGATACTTTAGAATGGCCAGGAATGACTTTGCCAACTCATACTTCATAATTCAATAAAGGTGAAAATAAATATAATTCAAGAACAGTGAAGTTGGTATTTCAAAATCAGCTAAGCTATGAGTTAACTAACTAGATACCATCAATATTTCAATTTAGCTTTGCTTTTCTTATCAAACAAGCAGCTAATAGTACAAACAATAGTAAACTCTGGGGAAAACTGCTAAAAGATATTTACAAGGTTATTCTAACCTTTATAAAAACATAAAGAATAATAGAAGACATAATGGTGAAGAATAATTATGGAAGGTTTACACTACCAGAAATATTAGCATTTATTATGAAGCTGCAATAATTAAGATTTGCTGGCAAAGATAGGGGAAACAGTAGAACAGAACAAAGCTGCCCAGCCCAATGATGTCACCATACACGTTAAACTTAATAGAATGTCTGAAATGAAATTGATACAATTCAAAATCTGAGTTTCTAACATTCTACTTAGTGTAGCTAGAGAGATGATCCAGTAGTTAAAAGCAATTCCTACTCTTCCAGAGGACCTGAGTTCAATTCACAGCACCCATATCAGGCAATTTACAACCATCTATACCACCAGCTCCAGGAGGACAGAACTTCTCTGGCCTCAACAGGTACCTGTACTCACATGCACACACATACATATACATGATTAAAAGTGAATCAAAATTGAAAGAAAAAAAAAAAACTTAGTTAAGGAGCTGGAGAGATAATTCATCAGTTAAGAGCACTGGCTGATCTTCCAGAGAACCAGCTTTCAATTCCTAGCACCCACATGGAAGCTCATAACCATTTGTAACTGTTCTTGGCTTCTGGCTTCCATGGACAATGCACACACATGGTAACAAACACACATGCAAGCAAAAAACCCATATACAAAAGATAATTTTTTAAAATCTACCTAAATTCAAGAGTTAATCACTGATAAGTTACTAAGAGCTTGAGCCAACTTAAGTATATGATTCTACTTTTTCAACTGTGAATTTTTTGAAATCTAAATACAAATTTGATGAAAATTTTGAGTCATAATGGAGATATGCTGCAAAGATAAAATACATTCCCAATTTAAAAGACCAGTACAAAAAAAAAATACAAGCTTTCTTGATCATGATCATGGTGTCTCTTCATAACAATAAAACAGTAACTAAGACACAGATTTACTCATAATAGTCATAAAGTAGAACCAATTCATGCCTCTCAACAGGTAACTGGCTAAGCAAAAATACTACTCATCAATGAAAAGAAATGAATGATCAACACATGCAACTACTCAGCATGATCTTAAATTATGCTAAATGAAAAAGAAATATCTATAAATGGATATTATGCACTCATATTGCCATCTAAATAATTCTGTTTATACTCATAGATTACAGCTTTTATCAACTATGGTTAGAGAAGTTCCTTTTTGCTGTGGTAAGTAATAACTGCAAAGATTTGTAACTGGTCAAAGTGCTTAGAACAGTGATTGTTGAATGCTCAGCCACAAATGAGACTTAAATATTATCTCCTTCACAGCTTGTTGGCCACTGTAAAAGACAAAAGGATAAGAATGGAGTGAGGTAGGTAAAACAGTGTCTTTAGAACACAGCATGGCTGTGTACTCTTGATATCACAACAGTTGAGATACTTACACAAGATCTATGCAAGCCTGGGCCTGCCAAAATCCTTACATAGCAGGGTCCATGAGACCACATCCATCTCCAGAACTTACAGGCAGATGATGGTAGCTAGAGGGACTGATTAGCCCCTCCCCTCCCTTAGTATCTATAACCAGTTAATGCTATTCCAACAGGAGATATTTTCACTTCTTCAGTGGTATAGCTGTTGTAATGGTCTGTCCTGTCCCTTTAAGAGACAAGCCACACCCACTCCCTCCCCTACCTACCAAGGCAAGCTGATCTTCAGCTTCCAGCCTGAGTCCCTTCTTTTCCATCTGTCTGTCTGTCTGTCTGTCTTTCTCTCTCTCTCTCTGAGGCAGCTTCTGTCTCTCCCTTCTCCCCACTTCTCCCCTTCTCCCCTTTGTTTCTCTCTCTCTCCTCTTCTCCCTTCTCCCCCTTCCCTTCCATAACCCACTAAATAAATATCCAACTTCACTTTGCATGGCATGCCTATCTATCTCGGTCTCTCAGCCGCCATGCAACTTCCTGCCAGAGACCCAGCTGCCCACTGCCTGCTGCCACTGGGAACCTGCAGTGTGGTCTCATGGCCCACTGCCCACTGATGCCACTCAGGGAACTGCAGCATTTTACTTAAACCATTACAGCTGTAATGGTAAAAATAAAATGGTGCCATTCTCCAAGGGGTGGCAGCTGGAAGCGGGCCACGAGGGGCAGCAAGTCCCAGGCAGGGAGCCCCATGGCAGGTGAGAGATCTCAGCAGGTCAGCCTGCTCGAGCTGCAGCAGGTGAGAGACAGAGGTGGACAGGCACACCATGAAGAGTGAGGTTGGATATTTATTTAGTAGGTTATGGAAGGGAAGGGGAAGGGGAGAGAGAGGAAGAAGGGGAATGAGGAGAGAGAGTGAGAGAGAAAGGAAAATGAAGGGGGAGAGGAGAAGCTACCTTTTCAGGAGACAAAAAGAAAGAGTGCAGAGCCTCGGCAGAAGGGGGAATGGGTGGGGCTTTCTCTTAAAGGAACAGGACAAACCATTACAATAGCCACTAGTAAAAAGCAATGCTCCTGTAAATACTCCCTCACACAGTACTCTGTACGCAATCTTAATTAAATTTACTGGGTGATCAAGATTAATTAGCTAATTAGTTTTTCAAAACTCACAAAAGTAGTAGAGGGTCTGGGTCAGAAGAGGGAGGGAACAGGAGGAGAGCAGAAGATAAACATGATAAAATAAATTTTTATATCTATGTGTAAAAATAAACCCCAAAAGATTATATATCACATGATTTCATTTACATAACATTGTTTAAGTTATAAAGTAATAAAAATGACAAGAGATAAAAAGGATTTTGTGGCTATAAAAGACCAATAGGAGGAGCTTTTCTGTTGTTGTTGGTAATGGAACTGTTCCAAGCATCGACAACAGTGGAAGGCATGCAAACCTACACAAATAACAAACGTACCGAAAACTAAAAACACACACATACAAGTAAAACTAGGAACATCTGATAATATTGCGTATTTGCAATCAAAGTCAGATTTCTGTAACACTGCAATACACTTTTATAAGAAGTTTACCATTGTTGAAAATTACAAAAAAAAAAATTTAAAGTACGTGGGATCTCTATTACTTCTAGCTACATAGCTTTATCAGAAGAAAAAAAAATCTCAATTAAGGCTGGTAAAATGGCTCAGAGAGCAAAGGTGCCTCTGTCACACCTTACTTCAATACACAGGTGGAAGGACAGAACTGACCTTACAAAGGTCACTCCTCTGCAAACAATAAAAGGGCAAAAAGAGACTCAGTCCGGGCATGTTTAATCCACAGCATTAGACTCAGTTACACTAATGATAGAAGGAAACTATACAAAACAAATATGCAATCTAAGGAAGAAGTCAGTCTTGAATCCAAGTTGACAAATCATACAAATCAATCAGTAAGAATATCAAATCTAAATACATACAGATTTTCTTTTAGGCAAGATATAAATAAGAGAGCAAAACAAAAATGTACTTAGAAATACAAATAAAGAATTACAGGGCATAGTTTCAAACAGCTGATTCACTGTATACAGATACTGACCTTGAGATCCTCCCTAAAGCATTGAGAATGTTGTGTGGATCTATTTAATTATAGTAGCAATAATTGGCATCCATCTTTCAACAGTAAAACAGTTCCCTTTCTGTTTTAAGATTGGTTACTTCCTACAGGCTCCAGATAAAACAAAAAATCAAGTATGTAAGAATTATACAGTAGAGGCTGGCAAGAGCTCAGCTGTAAGCACATGAACCTGGGTTCAATTCCGAAAACTTACATAAAAATGTCTGGGACAGTGGTGCACTCATGTAATTCCAACCCTGAGAAGGGGAAAGAGGTAGGGGGAGACAGGACAATCCCTGGGGATTATTAGCAAGCCAGCCTAGCCTAACTGAGATTCAGGAAAAGGCAAAACCCTGATTCAAAAAAAAAGGGGGGGGGGCGGGCTGGAGAGATGGCTCAGTGGTTAAGAGCATTGCCTGCTTTTCCAAAGGTCCTGAGTTCAATTCCCAGCAACCAACCATCTGTAATGAAGTCTGGTGCCCTCTTCTGGCCTGCAGGCATACATACAGACAGAACATTGTATACATAATAAATAAATATTTAAAAAAAGGGGGGGGGTTTCCTGAGGAACACCACTTGAGGTTGACCTCAATGCACACATATCCAAGTATATCCAAGTGCAAACACATACACATGGGAACATAAACACACACAATGAACTGTAAATTGAGAAAGCTGGGCATAGTGCTTATGATAAACTTGGCACAAAATGTTTTAAATGATAATTTATAAAAGAAATGATAAAATTTTATGGACCCTCATCTCAGAAAATGTACAGAAAATGCACTAAACTTTATGTGGCTTCAAAGTTTAAGTCTCTAATGCCTAAATTTTAGGAAATGATTTAGAGTCTACATTTTTAAGATTCTATTATACCAAATTAGACCATTTGCCTCTTTAAAACTGGGAGTTATATAAAACAACTTCTTAGTGCTCTTTCTAATACTATTTATTTCAAGGTCAAGCAGACAGATGAGATTATCTCTTTACACTGTTAAATGTTATGTTGATGCAATGGGGGAGGGGATCCAGTGTGAAATAAAGTGGAATCCAGAGAAACAATGCAAGTTTTTGTGTACTGTTATCAAAGTCATATATTAATAGAAAACATGACACAGTTGTTTTTGGTTTTGTGTTGCTTGTTGCTGTTTTGGTGGCAGGGTATAAATGTCATGATGCTATACTATGCCAAGCTGGCTAGAAAGAATGTTCAGTTTAGCTCTATTTCATCAATACTTCGCCAAAAAAACATCAGTCCTCTCAAAAGTTTTAATCTACAGAGTTATTTAACATGTAAAAAAAAAAAGAAATATACATTATGGCAGTCTAAAAACATGTAAGCGTTTTAAGGAGCAATGATGTCTTCATTGACTCCCAGAGGCCTAAAAGCCCTTCAACAATATGCAAACTTTTGACTTAGATTCCTGAGATTCAGTATTGATTTTCCAGTACTACTTGATAATAAACAACTACTAAAAATGAGATTTCCCAATTGAACTCTCTAAGATGAACTGGAATTGGTTGGTTATGGAATAAAATATGGTATTTAACATAAATGAATAAATTCATTTACAGTTATTACAACAGAATATTGAATTGCAAAAATTAACTTCTCTCTAGAAAGCTGTAAAATTAAGATTTTTCAAACTCCTTCCCATGAGGAGGCATTGACAATAGTAGCTGTACGTGAGAGTCAGTTTTCTTTAGGGGTGTGGTCCCTGGTAAGTTAGCCTTGCTCGAATGGATGTGCCCACACCCATGCATAGATGAGCAACTCTGACTGGACTCGGAGGATTATTTTAAAACTGAGAGAGAGAAAGAAACATAAGTTTGAGAAAGGGATGTAGGAGGGGATCCCAGAGGAGTTGGAGGAAGGCTGTGGAAGGTAAACATGATCAAAATATACTGTGTGTACAAATTCTCAAAGAATAAATTTTTAAAAATTAAACTCCTTTCTAAATAACTTTTAAGAATTGTATCTATTTTGTTTTTTCAAAGTCTTCCCTTTTTTTACCTCAAGTAAGAGAATTATTTTTTAATATGTTAAAGTAAACAAGGAATAAAAGCCTATACCTACTACTCAGGAAAGAAGCAGAGGCAGGAAGATATAAATTTCAGGACACCCTGGGCTACAGAACTACATAAGGAGGGGACAGAGGAAGAAAGGAAGAAAAATGGGGAGGGGATACCCAGGTATGGTACAGATGCATAATCCCAGTACCTGAGAGGGAGGAAAAACATGAGACCCCCCACTTCTCGAACAAAACAAAACAAAATAAAAAGCCTGAACCTACAAGAACTTTATCATATAAAAGTGAGTCACTGTCTCAGCAGTAAATCCTTAAGTCTATTGATCTTTTTAAGACTTCGCTCTGAGCCTTTTGTTTGTTGAAGTGGGGAGCAGGAAACAACAGGCAACCAATGGAGTCAAAGTTGAATGCCATTCTGAGAGGCTATGTTTTATATCCAAATGCTAACACGCTGGGATGTGCAGAATCACCTGAACTCAGGACAGGCAAGGGTGTAAAGTTCGCTTAGTTCTAATTACTTGGTCTTAAATTCATTAAATCCCATCTATGACAACCAGTAAGAGGTCTTTCACTCCCTAATCAACACTGCCAGTGTCTAGGACATGCTGCTTTGTTCTAAGACTGCCCCCTCCATCCTCACAGCTCCCTTACAAAGTTCTCTTAAAGTGAGTACAAATCTGTCTCTATAATTTCCACCCACTGGTTCTAATTCTATCCCTGAGACCACACAGAAAAAGTATAGTCCTTCTTCCATATGTCAGTCCTTCCTTCAGATATTTGAAACCAATTATCAAGTCTCTCTTGATTGCTGCAATACGCTAGAAAATAGCCCCCTACAGATGTCCATGTCCTAATGTCAACAACCTATGTATACTATCAGATATGGCAAAGGGGGCTTGGTAGATGTGACTAAGTTAAGGAACCAGAGGTGGGGAGTTTACCCTACAAGCATATATAATAATGAGAGTTCATAAGGGGAGGTAAGGTCAGAGGAAAGGGGATACGATGAAGAAAGCAAAGGCTAGAACAGTGGTTCTCAACCTTCCTAATGTTATGACCCTTTAATACAGTTCCTCATATTGTGGTGACCCCCCAACCATAAAATTATCTTCATTGCTACTTCATAACTGTAATTTTGCTACTGTTATGAATTGTAATGTAAATATCTATGCTTTCAGATGGTCTTAGATGACCCCTGTGAAACAGTCTTTCAACCGCCAAAGGGGTCACCACCCACAGGTTGAGAACAATTGGGTTAGAGCGATGTAGTTTAAGTAGATGAAGGAGCCACAAGCCAAGAAATGCAGAAGACCCTATAAGCTTGGGGGCAGGGGTAGAAAAAAGAAACCAGAGTTTTCCCTAGAGCCTCCAGAAGGGATACAATCTGTCCACATACATTTTAAACTACTTCATTTCAGGTTTTTTTTTTTTTTT
The DNA here is from genome assembly GCF_950005125.1 of Chionomys nivalis. Lineage (NCBI taxonomy): Eukaryota > Metazoa > Chordata > Mammalia > Rodentia > Cricetidae > Chionomys > Chionomys nivalis. The sequence continues at coordinate 18,627,643 of NC_080103.1, forward strand.
TTTTTTAAGGCAGTTTCATACAAGCCAGGTTGGCTTCAAACTTACTAGGTAGCTAGGACTGGCTTAAACAGCAGATTGTCCTACATCTATCTCCAAATGCTAGTGCTATAGGCATGCAAAACCACACCAGGCTATACATTTAGATCTTTTTTATCTCTAAAATTCTAAGATAATAACTTGAATTTTTCATGTCAACAAATTTTATCATCATCATCATCATCATTACAGCAGCAAGGAAACTAATAGAACAATTCTATTACTGAACTAAAAGAGTTTCCCAACCGTTCTTCAATGATAGTTTCTTTTTTTTTTTTTTTTTTTTCGAGACAGGGTTTCTCTGTGGTTTTGGAGCCTGTCCTGGAACTAGCTCTTGTAGACCAGGCTGGTCTCGAACTCACAGAGATCCGCCTGCCTCTGCCTCCCAAGTGCTGGGATTAAAGGCGTGCGCCACCACCGCCCGGCTCAATGATAGTTTCTAATCTTGCTCTTAGGACATTCCCAATCTTCATTTTGTCTAAAGTCTTATGTTTTCCCCTCCTCTTTGGCCCACATCCTACTCAAGTACAAAATAGTCCTAAGACTCTCTCTCCCGCATTAACGTCAGGAATCCTACTCAAGTGGTCCCCTTGTACTTACCAGGCAGAGTAATAACTCAACAAATATTAAGTTGAAATAAAATGAATTGTTCAGATCTCTAAATAGTTCTGGTATTGACTGTTTTTCTAACCCCCCCCCAACTAAGTTCATCCCATCTACAAGGATGTAAAACTATCGAATAGAGGGCTGGAGAAATAGCTCAGCAGTTAAAAGCATGCGTTGTTGTTGCAGAGGACATGAGTCCTCTTCAAGCACCCATGGCAGGCTGCAACTCCAGCTCTAGGGACATGGCCTCCATAAGTACTGAACACACATGCACAAATCCATACTCAGACATGTGTACATGTATACGTCTATAAATTATTATTTTATGTGTGGGTGATTTACCTACATGTATATATTGTCCATGGACATGCCTGACCCTTGAGGCCCAGAAGAAAGTGTTGGGTCCCCTGGAACCAGAGTCAGAGATGATTATAAGCTACCATGTGAGTGTTGGGAATCAAATTCCAGGTCTCCTAGAAAAGCAGCCAGTTCTCTTAACTGTTGAGCTACCATTCCAGAGCCACACATATATAATTTTTTAATTAACTTAAATTATTCGTAAAAATAGTGAATGGATATTAAATAATTCAGACTTATAATCATATAACTAATGATTTGAGTATCCTAAAAAACAGGATTCTTAAACTTTACATTACTTTGTGCATATATATGTATGTATGTGTATAGGTAAGTATGTAATGATACACCTGTGTATACATGTATGCATACATGTGAAAGCCAAAGAACAATTTCAGGTATGATTCTTAGGTATGTACATATATACATATATGCATATATATATATATATATACATATTTTGAGATGGTGCCTCTCATTGGTCCAGAAGTTCGTAAAGTGGTCTAAGCTGACTGACTAGCAAGCCCCAGGGATTCACCCTGTTCTACTTCCCCAGCACTGAAATTACAAGGGCACACTACCACACCTGGATTTTTTTTTTTTTTAATCATGGATTCTGGAGGATCAAATTTAGGCCCTCATGTTTTCCTTACCAACTGGGCTATCTCCCCTACCTTACACTTAATTAAGAGAGTTACAGAATTTATTGCAAAAAAAAAAAAAAAAAGTTAACCAAAGTACAACACTAATTAAGCCAAATATCTTTACAAAATATTTCAAAAGTTACATAATAGCTATATCTACCAAAATTAATTTCCCCCATTAACAATGATGCAGCTTTGACAAATGCACTGCAATATACATTGTGCCTACGGTATAATTCACCTTAAAGTCTTGGGAGTTTTCTTCAACATGTTTGTTAAAATATTAATGTTTACTGTATTGATCATTATTCTTCAAATTTTCATTAGCTACCAAATGATTCACTAAAATATTCTCGGTGTAAGAGTAATCAGGTGTCTCTGCATAGTCTAATCAAGTATTTACACTGTATCACCAAACACAAACACTACACTAAGACAGGAGAAAGCTAGGTGTGGATAGTTGGTTCTTGCTGAATTTAAGAAAGAAGTCTTTTCTGAAGTCCCCCACAAATGATGCATTCTTCCAACCTCTGAAAGCACTGGACCCACAAGTAGTGCATGCAAGCAAAACATCCATACATGTAAAATTAAAATTTGGTATAAGGGGAAAGCTCAAAGTTTCCTATATAGTTAACAATTTAGTAAATAATCCAAAATAATGGATGACTTTAAGAACCAAAGACAGGGATATATATGGAGAAAGGAAATAGTCAAGTAATAAAGTAGAAATGATTTTTTAAAAATGACGATAAAGACAAAGATAGGAACCATACATATTTTCCTTACACTTTCTAAAACCCATTATATTAGACAGAATTAGTTTAGTGGTGTAGTTTCAAGGAAAGTTCCCACAATGGCATTCAAAATCCCATTATTTGTAGTTACTGAGGAGATTAACAGGAAAATATACACAAGCAGGTTTAACAGAAGTAATTTCTTGCACCAGTTTAGTATAGACTATATTAATCAGATAATTTTGCTAATAACTACCTAGTATATGATGGTAAATGCCTATTGTTAACTGCCTATCAAAGACAGGGGAGACTAGACATTCTGGAATCAGGGCATAGAGAATAATAACAAGAAAAACCATCAAAGGTCAAAGGGAATAATTGAGAGGTTCTAAATGCTAATTTCACTTTACAGTCATACTAAAGTCTACCCTAAGACAGCTCTCCTTAGTGGCAATAATGCCAACATTTAAGTTATCTCTGACATCAGACTTGTTTCTGGCCACACTATATCTAATTCTGACCAAACTACAAGCCCCCAGAAGTTAACTGTAAAGACTTTAAAAGTATTTCACATGGAAGAATTTGGATGTCAAAAAAAAAAAAATCACATGATAACTTTATGTAATACATTCAGTTTATGGGCAGCTTCTTAGATGCATCCCATCTTACTCCAATGGACTTTGTTCTCAAAGTACAAGTAACTATGTTTTAATTAACCTAAAGCCATTCATTTTTTTACTTGTCATATTTTTTAAAGAGATTTTAAACATCCACTCGTATGGCTGGAAAGATGACTTTGTCAATGAAGTTCTTGTCTTATAAAAAACATGAGCCTGGGTTCAAGTGCCAGAACCCACATAAAAATGCCAGTGTGTTAGGGACACAGAAACAGAAAGATTCCTAGGGCTTGACAGACAATCTAACCTCATTAGTAAGCTACAGGTCAGTGAGAGACCCTGTCTCAAAGAAGACAGACAACATTGAGGATGACACCTTTCAGTCTACAAACACATGCACACACATATATATGCACAGGGAATTGAACTCAGGACCTTTGGAAGAGCAGGCAATGCTCTTAACCACTAAGCCATCTCTCCAACACCCATTTTTATTCTTAATTTTAAAATATAATCAAATTAGAGTTCTAGATTAATGATAAGCTACATGCTTATCCTAGATCTACCAATAACTACTAGATACAAGAACTTGAGCATGGTTTCCTGCAAACCTTAGATTTTGCACCTGTAAATTGGGGGGTGGGGATAGGGAGGGGAAAACAAAAGTTTTCCTTCAAGAAAGGCATTGATGATGGCAATTTACCTTTAAATGCATAAAAAATAAATTAGACTAATGGATGAATAAAGGAATGTATTATATATAATAAAGTAAGCTAAATGTTGGATGTATACATCTGTCAGAGAGACAGAGAGACAGAGAGAGAGAGAGACAGAGAGAGAGAGACAGAGAGAGAGAGACAGAGAGAGAGAGACAGAGAAACTTAACTTTGATCATTCTACCCAATCTCCAGTTTGTCCTATTCCTGAAAATGGCAACACCACCCACTTAGCTGCCTAGAGCCAAAACCTAAACATCATCCTGAACTCAAATCCTCTCCTTTCCTTACCTGCAGTCATAGAGTCCTTTCATTTCCTCTTTCAAAACATGTATTTCAAATCTACCCACCACCATTTCACTGATACTACTCTTAATAAAAATCCAATCCATCATCAATTTTCTTCTAACCAAAAAGGTCTCCATTAGTCTAAGAGCATTGCCTGCTCTTCCAAAGGTCCTGTGGTCTGCAGACCTCCACAGACACCTGTCTTTTTCTTCAGCCTCCAAGCTTCACCTCACTTCCTTGGCACTAGCCACACTGGTCTCTCTGTTTCTTTCCTGGATTAGATTCTTGTAGTGAATCTAATAGTTCCCTCTGCTTAGAAACATTCACATAGCAGACTTCCTTCTATTATTTCAACGTGTGGTTTATACAAACGCTTGGGAAGGCCCTCCCTTACCACCTAACTGAAACAAACGCCACACAAACACTGCTAATGAAATTTTCATACACCCTGTAACATTTTAATACTGAATTAATAAGCAGACTTGGCAATTTTCACTAAGAAATTATCCTTAGAGATTCATTTCAAAGATCCATTTCCAATCACTTCTCTTTTTTAAAGGTGACTTTAAAAGGAGGGATTTATGAAATAGTCTAGTCTGATCCACTAAAACAAGGGTTCCAAATAAAAGTAAAATACTGTCTTGAAACTTGGCTTCCTGAACACTTTCTAATGCAAAACTAAAATATTAAAGTGTATGTATTTTTATGTATGTGTATCTCAGCCAGGACCAACATAACACAGAATACTTAACCTGCGGTTTCTACCTGACCCCAGAGACTGACAATTCACGGTGGTGAGAAACACTTCAATAGACTGGTGAGAGCTGTACAAAGTCAGTTTTTTCTCTGGAAAGCAGAGAAACGTGGGAGAAACAATCTGAGTAAGGAGAAAACAAAGCTGGAGAGATGAGTAGAGAGAACAGGCAGCTGATCAAAGCCAGCAGGGAGATTCAGGCTATGAGCTGCAGACAGAGAGTCAGAGCTGTGGTCTGCACTGTAAGGCTTCCTAAAGGCACAGGCTGGAGGTACAACAATGTTCTACACCGGCCAGCGCGCTCCAGCTCTCCAAGCTGTGGAGCTTAGTGTACAAAGAGCTACAATCCCTTCAAAATGCTTATGATCAAAAATAAAATCACAAAACTTAAAAAATGTAAATAGTATCTCTTAAGAGTTTGATCTCATTCTAGTTAAATGTATGGGATCTATGGCCATCCTACCCTGAAGGCACCTGATCTGATATGATCTCCAAAACTACAAGGACTGAGCTACAGGCCACACACTAATACTTAAAAGCCACAAATGCCTCTCTGGAAATTACTTACAGGATCAGATTTCTCCTTTACTTCTTCAGCATCTTTAACTTTATCATTATCCCCCCAAAAAATCTGAAGACAAATTTATACTGCCTCTTCATGAGAAAGCACATAGCCATGCCATAAATAAACAAAATTCCAAACTGTTTCATGAAAGTTGGTAACACAAAAATTCACAATTTCATATCATCTCAAGAACAGAAAGTCAAATATAGTTGAATCTCTAGAACTCATGAATGATTCTGACCTTGAGAAAAGGCGTATGTGACAGGTCCTTCTGCTCAGTGTTCTGCCATTAACAATACAGCTGTGCACACAAACACACAGTCACAGGCATCAAGAAGTCACAGCAATGACTAGACACTCCACTCCACTCCACTTCCAGTAGTGAAGGTGACCACAGCAGTGGCTGTGCGATCCACCATTTTCTCGGGCAACCTCTCGCTAGCTATTTACCTGACCATGGCAAAGTGGCAGCCATCATGGTCGGTCAAGGTGTCCTAGAAGTCAGTTGTCAGAGGCCCAGCTACAAGTTCAGCCCTCTGTCCTTTCAAAGACTTTCCACGTGACTAATTCTCTACATTCTATTTCTGTCTGATTCCTGCACTGGTCCCTGGCAGGCACTATAAGGAATATGTAACCTGTTAGCATAGGAAGATTTTCTTTCACACACAGCCACTCACGCTCTCATCATCCCACTGATAACACCTGATGGCTACTCTCCCCAGAACTGCCTCCTCAACCCAACCTTCAGCTTTGCCTCATACAGGTAATTCTCTGTCCTCATATACAGCCAGCCCTCCATGGTGCCAGCCCTGCCCCACCAGGAGCACAATCTTTCCCTTCAGTAAATCAATATCCATTACAGACAAGCAAGTTTAAGCCAGAGTGCACCTGATGGCTCGCCTCTCACTCTCCCTGAAAATTCCCAGCCAGAAAACTTACTTTCCCTCACTATATGTCCTGTTTACTCAGAAGCAAAAAGTACCAGTGTGGCCAAAGGAGCAAGAAATAGCATTAGGAGACTACCTAACACAGCAGCAGCAACTGGAAGGAATTTGACTAAAAGCATTATGAACAATTTCTTTTAGAAAAAATATGTTCTCAATGTTGAAACAACTGAAAAAAAAAAACTACTTGGATACTCAACTGTTAACATCAGCTAAAACTTTTATATGCTTGTTTAAATCTTAACCATAAGCTATACCAGTATGTCAGGCTAAAAATGCCCTGAAAACTTATGGCATACATCAATTTAAATTATTTCATGTGCTCCAACTTCTGGGTTACCACTGCATTTAACCACACTGATGAATGCAGACAGCCTCAACAAACAGGTTTAGCTCATAACACTTCATTCTAAAATAATGCAGATTCCTTGAGGAATCTCATGTTTCATCAAATTTGTATGTGAAATCTTATACCAGAAACCAAACAATAAAAGGAATGAGATGATCTGGGTTCTAGTCCACACTCTGTCACTGCTAAGAATTCAACTTTCTCTTTAGACTCAGGGTACGAATTGGATGGACGTAGTTCCTTCCAGTTGATGATGACCTTTAAGCCCAACAGAAAATCTAACAGCACAAAGAACAGGAGGCAGCGACGCTGCAGGCTGCTCTGAACTACCTCTTCAAAGAGTCCATCTTAGTGTAGAGTACTTGGAGACTGCAGGAGGAGTCTGCTTGAATACAATGAGTTATTCTCTCTAGATTAGATATGTTTTATTAAGCAAAATATACTTTGAGAAGAATCTCTATACTTAGAAAAGACCACTAATTTCAAAACGTAATCAATCTTATGTTCATTATTTTCTAGGCTATCAGTCTTAGGATAAGTGTGTTAACAGACACCTACATAGTAAATTTTATAGCAAGGGGACAGGAAATACAAAAAAAGTATTAATTCCAATATCAAGTATACAGTTGTCTCAAGAAGGTTATTTAAAATATCCAAGTTTTCAATATAACTGCTTAAACCATTCACTTTTAAATGTAGCAATAATTTAATCTTATTTTCTATTTGATTAATAATCCTTATGAACAACTCTTCAGTTTAGCCAAAGTAAACTGTACTACCACAAACTTTGTTCAGAAACAGAATCAAACAATGAACCTTTTATTTTAGTTTAGCATTCGCCCAATGTTTTACTATATTTAACACCCACTCAATTCAAAACTGTAGGGGAAAGCAGCTTTATTCAGACATAATGAACTAATATTTTACCCAATAAATGAAAAATGAAGGCCTAATGATGCTCCTGTTCATAATCCTCACTGTGAGAACTTTAATGTGTTAATCTCTCTGAACCTCAGTTTCCTTGTGTATAAAGGGAGGGAAAATTCCTAATTTCTCTATAGAAAGATAAACGAATGCCACCACTTATGTCCTTGTAAACCACATCAGATAGAACAACTGGTATGCCATGACAAGGTCTCAGGGTGGAAGAGTCATGTTAGATTTGCAGCACAGTGGTCGGAACATAAGGTTGCTAACCAAAAAGAAGTTGAGTTTCTTTTTTACTTATCATTACTACATGAGACAGCTCTGCTTAGCTCACACTCTATTCAAAAGAAATTAAAATTTTCATTAGTTGCATTCCATCCTAAAACAAATATTTAAATTGGTAAATAGAACCATGAGCTCAAACAATAAAATTTTGACAAAATATTCTACCCAAAATTACTAAAATGGGATAAGATACAGTTCTGTGAACAGAGGTAAGAAAGAATGAATTATTGAAACAGATTCTATAGCTCAACTAGTCAGTATATGAAATTAATGTTAGTGAACTCTAATCATTCCAGGCTTCTGCAACAGAAGCAGTAATTTTCCAAATATGGCCAAAAGACATGCCTAGAAGGTATAAATTAATCTAAAAAAAAACCATAAATCTCTGATTCTTATCAGTGAATCATACCCAATCCAAAGATGTTTCATTTTTGTTAAACTTTTTTGGGGGGTCGGGGAGAACATTAGGAGATGTTTGGGAAATTTTGTTTTCGAGTCAAGATCTCACTCATCCCAGGTTGGCCTAGAATTTGCTATGGAGCCAAGGCTGACCTTAAACTCCTGACCTTCATGCCTGCATCTCAACCAAGTACTAGGATTGCAGACATGTGCCTCCACGCCCAGACGAAGATGTTCATTTGTATATACAATCATTACATATGTATATTCACCAATAATCTCTGAACATTTAATGTCTACTAAAGATCTAGCTATCGGATGACTGGGCAAAACTCCTCTGTGAATAAAGATTAATATTTAAATTATTGTTTATAGTCAGGCATTGTGGCACAGACCTGTAATTTTATCACTCAGGAGACATAATTGCAAACAAAAAGATCATGAGTTCAAGGCTGCCTGGGCTACACAGTATTATCTGTCTCAAAAATAAAATCATTTTGTATCATAAAAATCTGAAAATATTAATACTTTAATTAAATATTAAACCAGTATAAAATTAAAACAACTTTTAAAAACCCGGTAAAGCGAGCATCTAACCCTCTCTTAGGCTCTCCATTCTTTCTTGAAGTATCTCCATTTGCCCAGTAGAGGTCAAGGAAAAAGTAAATTTTACAAAAGAATTTTTATTCTGCAATGTCTGCCAAATTGCTTTTTGGTTATTAAAAGGTAACACATTTTACTTTAAGCAGTGTTTCTAAGTTAGGAGTCAGTAGGTTCACTTATATATAACTGCTATGAGATCACGCTTAAAAGGTAAAATTAGGGAACTATCTTAGGGTTGATATTGCTATGATGAAACACCATGACCAAAAGCAACTTGAGGAGGAAAAGATTTATTTGCCTTACACTTCCACATCATCATTCATCACTGAAGGAAGTAGAGGACAGGACCAGAACAGAGCATGAACCTGGAGGCAGGAGCTGATGCAGAGGCCATGGAGGGGTGCTGCTTCCTGGCTTGCTTCCCATGGCTTGCACAGTCTGCTTTCTTAGAACCCAGGGCTACCAACCCAGAAATGGCCTTACCAAGAATGAGCTGGGTCTCCCCACAATCACTAATTAAGAAAATGTCCTACAGCTAGATCTTAAAAAGACATTTTCTTAATTGAGGTTTCAGATAACTGTAGTTTGTGTCAAGTTGACATAAAATTAGTCAGTACAGGAACCTTGAGAAATAATGCGATAGTGATACTGTCTCAATTTATGTCTAAAAAAACTATTGCTTTAAAAGCAAAACACTGAAAAGCAATTAGTTTAGAATTTAATTTTCAAAATGGATAATAATATTAAGTTTTAAAAGGTCGTTTTTTAACTAGGTCATTTTCTCACTACCGAGTTATTTAATGATCCACCAAAGCATTCCATCTACTCTAGAACAAGAAGCCCTGACGTGGAGTCTCATTTGGTATCGTGTGGATTTTGTTTTTGCGTGAGAACACTTAAAAGTAGTATGTCCTGGCTGAACATACCCAAGCATCAGCACCTCAATTTTCTAAGCAACTAAGTGTTTTAAAATTTTTTTCATTGCAGGAAACCAGGTGCAATTAGAAGCTGACCTAGTCTACATAGCGAGTTCCCGGCCAGCCGGGGCTAAACGGCAAAATACTGTCACAAAAGGGGGCTGGGAATCTGGATAGATTGCTCAATGGTTAAGAATACTGACTACTCTCCCATGGGACCCAAATTCAGTTCCCAGCACCCACATAGCAGCTCATAACTTTCTATAATTTCAGTTCCTGGGGATTTAACACCCTCTTCTGGCCTCTTTGACACCAGGTATGCAGCATGGTGCACAGAAAAACATACACGCAAAATACTCATACACATAAAAATAACATTTTTATAATTTATTTTTATTTTATATGCATTGGTGTTTTGTCTTCATGTAAGTCTGTGTGAGGCTGCTGGATCTCCTGGAACTGGAGTCACAGACAGGTGAAAGCTGCCATGTGGGGACTAAGGAGTCTAACCTGGGTCCTCTGGAAGAGCAGGCAGAGCTCTTACTGTTCAGCTATTCCCTCCAGACCAAAAATAATTTCATAATTATTGCGTGTGTGTGTGTGTGTAACTACATAGCTGTCAGGACGATATAAGAGGGAGGTGGCTCTTTGTACCATTTAGGTCCCAGGGATCAAATTCACAGGATTGTTGGGAAGCACTTTCACCAGCTGAGCCATCTCGCCAACCAAACTTCTAAGTTTTTATATAAAAGCAGTTTCAGATTTAAAAACATCAAATGCAATAACATTTGAGCAAAATATTTGACAAAATTGGTCTCAGCTTTGTTCTATAGCATATATGTGATTTTTGGTTTGTTTGTTTAAATTAGTTTTATCTCAATTAGGTCCAGCTGTTGGCTTCAAAGTAGCAGACATAAGTGTTTGAAAAGCGGCTACATCCCATGCTGTCAGCTTAGCAGCCCTTCTTTGAGGAACTCCCTCCTCTTTCCCATTCGTGCAGTTCTGCTTTAATGATATTGTGCTATCTATACGTAGTTGCAAGAACGGACATGTTATCCCAGCCTGTCCAATCACTGTACACCACGGCCCTCTCTTTAGAGCAATGGCTCAAAGAGATGAGCACGGAGTACATCAAAGTCCCTCCATGGTTTGTTACTGGGCACCATAAGAAAAGATGAGAAGCTTTATTGACCCTCATTTCTAAAGGGTTCAGAGCTTCCTTTCCTGTCTGTCTTGCTACAGGATTCTCAAAATTGGCATATGAGTTGAGTTTTTCATTGGTGTTGGTGTTGAATTTTTTCCTGCTGATATCGAAGCCATTTATCACAAGTTTCCTGTGCATAATTAGTCTGAATGATTAGATCCAAACAGCAATATTTCTCTAGGACTACTTTATTCAAGCACAATTTTAAAAGTTATTTTATCAAAAGAAAAAAAAAAAACAAAGCTATTCTATTTAAGTTCAGAAAATAAAGTATTTGCTAATAAAAACTTGTCTTCTTCCCTTAATATATTTTCAATTCATAAAATTACTTTATTAAATATCATCATGTACAGTAAAATCCAATTTTTATATTTGCATAAATATAAATAAAAATGTATAGCCAGACCCTCACAAGCTTTCTTGAAGGAAAATAATTATGTTTAAAACTCTCTGCAAAAAAACATAGCAATAACAAAGAGTGTAAAATGCCAGAATTGTTAAGTGGATGCTATTATTCACATTGCAAATCCAAGACATTAAGAAGGTGTCTTCGTCAGGGCTTCTACTGCTGTGATAAAACCAAGCATCTTGGGGAGGGAAAGGATTATTTCAGCTTTTAATTCCACAGCTCAGTCATCACTGAAGGAGGTAAGGGCAGGAACTTGGAGCAGAACTCATGCAGAGGTTATGGGGGAGTGCTGCTTACTGGCTTGCTCCTCCAGGCTAGCTCAGTTTGCTTTCCAATACTGCCCAGGTCCACCAGCCCAGGAGTAGCACTGCCCTCCCTGGGTGAGCTGGGCCCTCCCACATCAATTTTCACTCAAAAAAACACCAGGCTTTCTCACTGGCCAATCTGGAGAGGCATTTCCTCAACTGAGGTTACCTCTTCCCAAGTGACTCCAACTTTTATCAAGTAGGCATTAAACTACCCAACACAGAATAGATATTCTCTAAACAGAACAGACCCTAATAATTAAAAGCAAAATGTCTAATTCATTCCTATTCCATGATAAAAAAACAAAATAAAAAACTTCCCAACTAAATTATAGTAGGAAAATTTAACTCCCCTCTTTAATTCTTTTTTTTTCTTTTGATGACCCATTGAATTAGGGTTGCTTATAGAAAAATGGATGAGAGACTTAACAAGAGCATAGGCATCAAAACAAGTGGCCACACCACTGAAGAATGTCTCTGCATTATTTAGCAACCATTAGTTTTGTATATATCTTCAGGAAGGGGTAAGCCCAAAAACGCCTCCCTGTCCACAATGGGCCACGGGATGTAGTCAAGCCGATCTTGTACAGATAATCACAGATGCTAGCTGCTATAAGTTCAAGAGTACAATGCTTTGCAATAACCGGATGTCAGCATTCAACACTCAGCACCACTTCATCTGGCTCTTACACTCTGCCTCCTTTTACTACGTCCTCTGAGCCTTGGAAGGGGTGACACATAGATACATATGTCCTATATTTGGCTCTGCATTCAATCATCACATATTCTCATACTTTGAGCAGTTATGAGTCTCTGCAGCAGTGTACATAGCAAAAAGAAGCTTCTCTGAACAAAGTTGACAATAACATTAACTATATAACCTTTTACATGCCTTAATCTCTAAACAATATCTCTAATACATGTTAATAAAACAAAGTAACTAAATACGCAAACACAGACTTCCCTTTCTCAGGTGCTTAGATCATGTCACAACTGAAATTTATGGTCTGCAAAATGCAGTCTCCACACTCTGGGCATGCTGGAATGACTGAAATGGTAGGAGGCTTGCTCCTCAGAACCAGTGTTACAAGCCACTAGCTGCATGAAATTACTGGGATAGTGGAGAAATAAAGATATGATGCCAATCTTGTAACTAGAAGTCAATCCGCTGTGACTTAGTCAAAGTTAAGATGGAACTCTGTTTTCAGTTTCCTTTCTACTATACTAGTAAACTATGTTTGCGCATAAAATTGTTGGGCTTCCAAAATAACCCAAATAAGTTTATTATCCAGAAACAATTAGTATTAGTGGTAATATTTCAAGTCCATTCTTGCAAAATTTTCGTATACGTGCTGCCAAAGCAAGCACAACATTATGGCAAAAATAAGGACACTCGTGATGCTTTATCATGAGACGAACAAGACTTAAGCTGAAGAGAGGAATACCATTAACCCCCAACAGCATCATTACTAAGAGAAACACATTTTAAGTTAGAATTGAGAGAGCATTATCAGGAATAATACAAAATAGAATTGTCTCTATATTTAAACAATATAATTTCCCATCTACTTCCCAATTATCATATAATATTATAAAATATGATTTGTGCATTTGTACTAAGTGGTTCTTTGCCTTTGGGCTTTGTTTCCTTATTTTGTTTTTCCAAGACAGGGTTTCACTGTGTAGCCCTGGCTGTCCTGGAACTCTGTAGACCAGGTTGGTGTCAAACTCACAGAGATTCACCTGCCTCTGCCTCTCAAATGCTGGGGTTAAAGGCGTGTACTGCCACCAACTAGATTAAGTAAAGTGTTTTTAATATACACACATATAAAAACTATAGCAATGGAACACCTTATAGATATTTATAGACTGAACTGTGTGTTTCTCATCTCATCCACTTCTAAAAAATGTCCTTCTTCAACTAAACCAAAACCTATCTATCTTTCAAAACCAAAATAAATTCAGATTTTTTTTCCTAATTCCTTCCCAACCACCCAAGTCAGAAAATAAGGAAAAGTAACTAGGACTCTACTAAAACAAAAACAAATCAAAATCAAACTTGTCTCTTACACATCCAAAGTTTCACTATTGACACCGCTTGACAATAATTTCTTAGAATTTTATTTTGTAAGCAAATCACTTAATGTGGTGCCTACTAAAACACAGCAGTGATTCCAAATGGGTGGAATGGGAGACTCATTCTGAAAGTGGTACAAATCAGCACTTGGTGAGCAACTTACAGACCTTTTAAAAGATACTTTTATTCATTTGATTTCCCTTTTTTTGTAACAAGGAACCAAAAACCCTCACTAAGATATTCTAATGTTTTCATTCTCATTCTCTCTCTCTCTCTCTCCCTCCCTTCTTCCCTCCTTCTCTCCCATTCCCTCTCTCCCCCTCTCATTGAGATAGGTTCTTACTATGTAAACCAAGTTGGCTTTGAACTCTCAATCTTCCCACTTCAGACTTTCAAAGAACTAGACTCAGGGGTGTCTATTGCCACATCCAGTTCAAAGTAACTTTTTAGAACAGCACACTACAGAATTCAGTTTTCACCAAAATTCATATTAACTCTTACCTGAGGAGTTTTAAATAGTAAGGAAAAGGTAAAATAAATAAATAAATACCTTTCCTACAAAAATTCTTTAGCAATGAATCACTCGGCCCTTAGTGTTTTGTAATGATACCATTTCTGACTCATTTGACAAGGCCAGTGCTAGCTGCTGTGAGGATATCGTTAGGTACCTGAAGGGGAAGCATGATCTGTAAGCCAATTTTTCACTTCCTCTAAAAGAAGCAGCATTCCAAGAAAAACTTTCAGAATAATATTGGTCTTTTTCAGGACAGGAAGAGCAGTGAGTAGACTTGCCTTTCTATCGCCACACACGTCTCCAAAGCACCAGCCTCCACGCTGCACCGAAGCTCACCACCTCAGCAACACTCTTACATTCAGGGGCCACTCTTCCCTACCAAAATATCTGAAGAAATATACTTCTCATTTCAGGACACATTCTGAAAAAGTTGGGGCTGGCCAGATGGCTCAGCAGTTAAGAGCACTGGCTGCTGCTCTTCCAGAGGTCATGAGTTATATTCCCAGCAACCACATGGTGGCTCACAACCATGCATAGTGGGATCTGATGCCCCTTCTGGAATAAAGGTGTACATGAAGATAGAGCAGTGATATATAAAATAAATAAATTTTAAAAGAAAAAAGAAAAAGTTAATTCATGGTAACATGTTTGTAGTCTTTAATATTAAAACTTATCTTTTGTTAAATTACAAAGGACCAAAAATTCACTTTAAAATCAGTAGAGTTTGATAAAGAATATGAGAGTGGTTCAAAAATAAAATTATTGAAGCCGGATGGTGGTGACATGTATCTTTAATCCCAGCACTTGAAAGGCATAGGCAGGAAGATCTCTTAGTTCAAGGCCAGCCTGAATTTTACAGAGTGAATTCTAGGACAGTTGGGCTACAAAGAGAAACCCTGTCTTGAAAAACCAAAAAAGACAGAAAAAAAAAAATGAAGTTATTTGGTATAGTGGTACACATTTTTTGATCCAAGCTCTCAGGAGTTGGGACAGAAGGACTTCCCACAAGTTCAAAGTCAGCCAGGGATACACAGAAAATATATATATCAAGGAAAGGAAGAGGAAGAGAGAAAGGAGGGTGAGGAAGGAAAAGGACTTTTTTTTTTTTTTTTTTGGTTTTTGGAGACAGGGTTTCTCTGTAGCTTTGGAGCCTGTCCTGGAACTAGCTCTTATAGACCAGGCTGTTCTCGAACTCATAAAGATCCGCCTGCCTCTCCCTCCCGAGTGCTGGGATTAAAGGCATGTGCCACGATAACACAATCCAAAACCACAAAACACTGAGTACCCACAAAATTTCAAAAAGGACTAGGAGGGTTATAGACTAAAGACACTGTGACATTATTCACCTAAAGATGAGACACTAACATTATAAATCAGATACTCAAACAAATTTAGATATTTTACCATTAACTTACACAAATTAGTGAATGAACTTTTAAGAATGACTAAACTATAACAAGTGGTTTTATAAAGTATTCCCCACATCAGGAAAAATAACACGTACTTCCAGAAACAGTGTTGTGTTGTTGTGTTCCATGAAATTCAGTTTTATCGATGACTTGTATAAAACAAAAAAGTGATCTGAAAATTGAAAGTGTCAAATACTAAACCTGTGTTTGTAACAAGACAGCAAGAAATTAAAGAATTTCTAAAAGACATCAACCTCGGAAAGACTGTCTAACGTTAAGGGGAATATGTGGGCTGGTTTTATGTCAACTTGGCACAAGCTATAGTCATTTGAGAGGAGGGAGCCTCAACTGAGAAAACAGCTCATAAAATCAGGCTATAGGCAAGCCTGTAGGGCATTTTCTTAATTGGTGACTGATCTGGGATGGCCCAGCCTATTGTAGGTGGTGCCATCCCTAGGATGTTGGTCCTGAGTTCTGTAAGAAAGCAGACTGAGCAGGCCATGGAGTGCAAGTTAGTAAGAGCAGCACTCCTCCATGGCCTCAGCATCAGCTCCTGACTCCAGGTTCCTTCCCTGTTTGAGTTCCTGACCTGACTTCTTTCAGTAATGAGTCAGGAGAGGTGGAAGTGTAAGCCAAACAGACTCAACCCTTCCTAAGATGCTTTGGCCGTGGTGTTTCATCAAAGCAATGAAAACCTTAAGACAGGGAACATCAATCAATAAGGCAACCAGTATGATACACCAGAAAAGTAATCAAATATATGAGAGATATCTGGATACAGTACTCCTACAAAGTAATATAGAAAACAGGTTTTAAGTATAAAGATGTTAACAATGTAGCAAGAGTCAGCACACCAGCTGTTGCTGCAGCATATACTCCCTAATTATTCATAGGAATCCTGAACCTGAACCACTAAATTAAGACCTTTAGAGGGAAAAATCTCCTACCAAAAATCTGGAAGAGCAGGAATGTTTCAAATGAAGGTTTATCAAAATTTGATACAATTGTATCCAACAAAAGGGCTACCTCACCTAATCTCTAGTTTCTGTTGATACTGAATTGAAGATTGTATTGAAGATATTGAATACTTGGCTGTATTACTAACCCAGAAGGCTCGCAGTTAAGTCTCATTTCTTTTGTTCATCTCTTGTTTGGATATTAAACCACTTAAGCAAATTTCAATGATGTTCCAACTTACCCACAAAACTAAAAACCATCAAAAAGATCCAACAGTTGAGAAGCAGAGTTCTTATTATTAGGATTATCATACACATTTCTTATTTTAAGCATCCAATAAAGTTTCTTCACTAAAGGGGAATGTATTTCTAGGGGTGAAATCATTTTAAAGTAATTCCTTTAGACACTATAATCCCTGAGTCAGTGGTGAGCATTTTTACCTGCATTTAACTAAGATGTTACAAACTTTGTTTCAAATTAGTTGATAAACGCACAACTAACTGCATTAATCTCAATGTTCCCTGTGATTTTCATCCCTAGACAGAGTAGTAGAGTTAAGGTAGTCCAATGCACTGTGTGCATACTAAGGCAGCACATTTTGATTTCACGTACTTATAGACTATAATGCAATACTTAATCTTTAACTAGAACAAATCTGTGTAATTTACAACTGATGAAACATTTACAGGTGTACTAAGAAGCAAGTACTTATGTGTTCTAAAACTCTACAAAACTACCTAGTTATCATAGTAATCCAAATAAAAATTGTTTAAGAATATACTCTGATGTAAAATCACAGGCACTTGTGCTAGAGACAGTATTATACCATAAAAAGTTTCACCAGTGTTCCAAAGTTCAAAAGTTCAAATTCGAATGACAACTTTTCTCTTGCAAAAAACAGTAACAAAACAAAAACAAGTCACAGATAACAATTAAAAAAGCAGTAACTAATTGGGCTAAGCAATAAATGGGACTAAAGATTAACCTTTAAATGTTAAAGTATTGATTGCTAAGTTCTATATTAACACTAAAACACCAACCCTAACTCAGAGAAGGCTACAAATTTTAAAGATCTATTTTTGATTAACCATTATAAAGTATAACAAATGAAAATAAATACAACTAAATCAAAGACATACTTTAAGTCCCTGTATTGACATCATTGGCAAGGCTCCCCTGAACATCTCCAGGATGAAAAAAAAAAAAGGCTGGAGTTAGGAAGTAGGGCTGCTGCAGCCCTCTACAGCTCAGTTCATCCTTCAGCCACAACTGCCAGAAGACAGTATGAGATCATCACTCATCAACATGACGTCTTACAGAAATGGCCACATTTTACTCTTTCACTGTGTTAGCTTCTAACTGACTTTCAAGAATGCAGTTTAGGTAGGGAAGAGTTCCCAGTCAAGAGTGCATAATGCTTTAAATTTAAATGCTAAAAATGAATTTAAATTAAATTCATCTGTCTCACAAAATTTAGATAAACTGGGATTGGGGACAGGGCAAGTTTCTTTTTAGAACACCTTACACTGTATTTTCATGCTTTTCTAAACAAAACACAACCATATAGAATCCAGACTCCTCTGGAGATATACTTGTGCTATTTTTAACCAAATCCATGTTCTACAAACAACTTCTTCAAGTTCTTAATTTCTAGTACTAGAGCTTGTGTTTAACCTACAAAACAATTAGTATTTCATTATAAATGCTACTTTTAAGCAAAGACATTTAAGAAAGTCATTTACCTGACAAATATTTTCATTATAATTTGCTTAGAACAGTTTCAAATCCCAAATGACACAAAAATAGTGATAACCATGACAAATTATCAATGCTGTGCACATTTTAAAAAGCAAGCACAACATTAAACTGTTATTAATAAGATGTGTTGCAGCCATTGGCACCAGTTATTCCCTTTATTTTGACTAAATATTTAAAATAGGACAGGTTTTTGGTTGCCAAAAAAGGAAAATTTTATTAATAAAAAATGTTGACAATATTCTGGGGCACAGAGGATTTGATCAATGCAGTTAGTTAATTAACACTACTGTATAACACTCCAAACCCTTAAGTATTTTCTCCAATTCAATGTTAAAGTTTAAAAGTGTATAACTTGTAAACCAGATTGGCATTTATGAAGGAGCCACCGCCTAGCCTTTTTTTTTTTTTTTTTTTTGGTTTTTCGAGACAGGGTTTCTCTGTGGTTTTGGAGCCTGTCCTGGAACTAGCTCTTGTAGACCAGGCTGGTCTCGAACTCACAGAGATCCGCCTGCCTCCCAAGTGCTGGGATTAAGAATCACAATGACTTGGAATATACCAGCTTCCTCAACAACCTATCAACTTTATGGCTGTTTTTTAAAATTATTCTCTCAATAATGCCCCATGATCAAAACAAAACAGAGCGATGATATACATGTTCTCATCACTTGCTGGCTTCCTGGGATTTCATCTAAGTGGTTCTCAATCTTCCTAATGCTGTGACCCTTTAATACAGTTCCTCATGTTGTGGTGACCCCAACCATAAAAGTATTTCATTGTTACTTCATAACTGTAATCTTGGTACTGTTATAAATCATAATGTAAATACCTGATGTGCGGGATAGTTTATATTCAGACACACACCCCTCAAGGGGTCACAACCTATAGGTAGAGAACCACTGATCTAAGTGGCTAGTAAATGTTTTCTGTATGATCTTTTCAGTATTACAAACAGTAACCAACAGGCCAAATTACAGCCCCAAAAGCCTTCCTTCACCCTGCATATATGATTGTAGAAGAAATAAGAATCTTACAATCCTCAAAAACAAAGAAAAGGTTGTTTACAGTCTGACAAAGTTTTAAAAATTAACAGTAAGAAAAACTCACAAAAGAACAGATCTTAAATGGGTATGACAGAACAGGAAAGAACCTTCATTCAAGATAGTAAGGCTGTTACATACCCAAAATACATACATATATTGCCTCAAATCATCAGTTGCAATTAGCTCAAGGACTACTAAAGAGATATTCCTCAAGTAAGCCGAAGAAGAGGAAGAGGGGCAGAGAGAGAGAATATTGAATTTTTTCTAGAAATTTTTAGCATTTTGTAGTAAAAGGGAAAGACCAAAATCTTGCCCAGGTCACGATTTGGCAGCCCTATATGTTCAAAATGTACCGCATATTCAGTAGAAACAATTTGATTTCTAGTAACAATCACAATTCTCTTGTCTACAACCATCCTAGAAGCCAGAATCACATTTTATCAATACCGAAAGGTCCAACAACGTTCTCCTTACAAATTCGTAAGAAAACTTACTACATACTACCAGACCAGACTGTACGCAGTCTGATCAATGCTTTCTAACTAGCGAGAATGCCATAAGCGTAGCGTGCTTTGCGGCACATTTTACGAGCATCAAAGACACCAGGGCAACGAGGGTTCTTTTTTTACCCAACGCTTCAACAAATTCTGTAGATTCAAAAGCTTTACAAAAGCATTTGCTAGGCTGGGCACCTAGGTATTTTCAAACACAACAGCTCCACCGGTAACCCGCTGTACCTCACCGGTACCCAAACACCTGAGCCACCTAGACCCACAGAGTTGGGCTGTCAGCTCCCAGACGTCTGCGGTTGTGCACGACACACCGGGCCAGCTGAGCCCTCCCGGGAGCTTTAGGTGGTAACCTAGGCACTCGATCCAGCGACAGGTCTCCATAGCAAAGCCCTTTCTCCGCGTTAGAATACGCAGAACCGTTCCCAAGAAATGACTATCGTGCTAGATAGGACCTTTTCCACAGAGGGGAGCAGAAAAGAATGGCCTTCTCTAGGCAAAATAATAATAATAATTAATAAATAAGAAATGCAAATACAAATAGAAACTCTTGTCTGCGGTGGGAGACCGAGCTGGATTAAGAAAGCCAGCTCCTAATTGCAATTCCCTGACAGCCTACACAGCTGTCGGTTCAATCCGAGCTCAGTTTTACCAGCCGCAAAATGGGAAAGCCCGGCGCCGCCTCCTCCCCCTACTCTCTCCCCTCCCCAGGGAGTCGGGACCCGGAGGACCCGGGTTCCCGAGCCCACAGCGTACCTGGCTTCACGGTCTTCAGACGGATGGGCTCGCGGAAGTGGCGGATGACAGCCAGGGTGTCCCGGTTGGTGAGCCCACTGACCGGCGTCCCGTTCACCTCCAGCAGCACATCGCCCGGACTGGGCGCCTTGCCCGAGACCACGCAGCAGGTGCCTCCGCCGCCACCAGGCTCGTCGCGGAGCCGCCCCAGGTAGGGGAACTCGCCGCGCTCGGCGCCGCCGCGGATCTCCGCGCCCAAGTCGCCCGGGGGCCCGGCCCAGGACACCGCACACTCCTGCACCTTGCTGAGCCAGTGCTTCTTCTTCTTCAACGTCTTCGACATCCCGACCTGCGCTGCACCATGGGGAGCCCCCGCGCGGGCGGCCGCGGTGCCGCTCCGGGCCCCGCGTACAGCCCGGCCAGAGGGGGGCCCCGCCGCTGACCCCCCGCCTCAGCCCGCCGGCCGCGCGCCGCCGCGAGCCGCCCCTCACGCGGGCCGCCGAGGAGAGCCGGAGGGAGCGCGCGCCCCGCGGGCGGCGCCGGCGGGGTCTCCGGGCGGGGTCAGCGCCGACGGCCGGGGCTCGGCGCCCGCCCGGCGGGAAAGGGCTTGAGGCAGAGGGGCGGGAGCGGAGGGAGCAGCTGGAAGGAGAAGCTCCGTCCGGGACGCACGCACGGAGCTCGGTCGCCCGCTCGAGCGGCGCCGCTGCGGAGCGGGAGCGCCGAGACCAACGCCTGCCCCAGCTGCCAGGAAACTGGCGCTTTCAAACCCGCCGCAACCTCCTCCCCGCTTGGCCCCTCCCCCGCCCTCTCCTGCCCGGCCCCGCCCCCTCCCGCAGCGCAGCGCCCGGCGCGCTGTCGTCACCAGCCCGGCTGTAGGGGACGCGCCCAGTTCTCGACTCCGCACGGCGGATTGGGTTCCGGCAGGCTGGGGGCGGGCCCTCTGGGGATCTGCTGATTCTAATTGGATGCGCTGAGTAGAGGAGGCGGGCGCTAGAATGACTGAAGTTTAGAGAGGGAGGAAAAAAGAAGTTTAGAGTATGCGGGAGGGAGGAAGGGAGGGGAAGAGAGAGGGCTGGTCTGGGAGCGGGCACAGGTCGCCTGCCCGGGAGAGGCCCTCCGCCCAGGGCCGGGAGCCAAAGGGAACTCGGACGCAGAAAGGGACCCAAGTCCCCGAGATGGGGGCGTGCCCAGCTGGGGAGCGGGCGGGGCCTCGGAGCCTGAGCAGAAGGACGAGCCTGCGAGTGCGTTGCTTGGATCTTGGGAGCTCAGTCCCCAGCTACCACGAGCGGCCGGGCCTCTAAACGGATTCGACCAGTTTGGGTTCGTTCATTCGTCCAACAAATGTTCTTGAATGATCCACTGTTTCGAGGCATCCGGAGTCCGGATACGAAGGGTTAAATACAGACCAGCGTTTGACTGCTGTGTGATCTCTGGCAACTTAGACAGCCTGTCTGAAATAAGCATCCCCAGCTGAGAGTGAAGATCATTAATTGCACTAGCCACTGGGCTCCGAGAATGAAGAAAACAGTGATCCTGCTCTCGAGGAGATTGCAGCTTAACTGGAGACCTCTTGAGGGAAGCGGGAAGGAGCTCAATCCTGACACTGGTCACTTGACCTTGGCCAGACCTCTGCTTCGCGCCTGTAAAGAAGATGGAAGGAGAGGTGACAGTGAATAGAGGACACCTCAGATCCCTTCCCGCTCCAATTGTTCAGAAACACTTCTTAAGGCTTTTCTCCTTCTTTATTGGACTCATTCTTTCTTGTAGTCTTCCAGGATTTCTAGGAAAGTGTTTTCTCTGAACCGGGGCACTTTGTCTCCCTCTGTGACAGGGCATGCCTTCTGACTCCCTTTAATAATTGTCCTTATTTAAACTCTGAGGAACTCCACAGACTGGACCATGCTTCAAGACAGCTACAGTGATTTCCTTCACACCACTGAATTGGGGAAATAAAAACGCAAAATGCAGTCAAGGCTCCAGAAACCACAAGGAGAATGGAACCCTGGAGCTGCAGGCTTGGAACTTACCAGGCAGAGAAGAGACCTTAATCTAGACTCAGGCCCAGAGGCTGCCAGACAGGAAACTGTAACCTTCAGTCCTTGCTGGGAGTCTGCTGAGCAGTCACCCAAGAGAGGAACTAGGTGATTTCTATAGGATCACCCCCCATCCTTCTGAGCCTCACTCTGACCAAGTCCATTGGAACTCAAATGGCTTCTAATGCTCTTCACACTCACGATGGGGGTAGAGGGAGCCCTGCATCTGGAAACCAGCGAGGGAAATATTTATCACAGGCATCATGTGGATTACTCAGATTGACCCACATCTGAGATAAAATTCAATTTGTTTTATGAACAACTGCTTAATGCTAATAAATTCCTGGATAAAAACTCGATCACCTTAACATCTATTTTCCTGAGACTCTGAAACACATTTCTCCGCCTAAACTGTATCTGTTTGGAACGGCTTAGGCAGCAAGGACTAATAGTAGCTTAGAGTGTGAGGTCATTCTTGACATCCTTAGCATGAAGTTTAAGTGCTGGTAGTTTCAGGACTAGTTGGGCAGGAAGATCTCTGTTATCAAAGACCGAAGATCTTTGTGTGTTTACTCTTTGCCATCATATCCGTATGAACTTTTGTCTCCAAGCCTGTCACCTCTTAATTACAAGGTGGCTGCCACAGCTCCAGACATCACATCCTCAGGGGTCATTATATGAAGCAAGAGAGGAGGGTAAGGAAATGTTACTCTGAATTTTATGAAGGAGAAAAATCCTACCCAGCTTGAGCCACCATGATTGGCTAGAAAAGTAGTCACATGGCCACCTTAGACCAGTCACTGGCAAAAGGAAATGCAATTGCTAACAGTCCATTAACTTTTAATCATAAGTCACCTTCGAACAAAGTAGAGGGCATTTTCGAGGGTGGAGGAGGAGAATAGTTACTAAGTCATCACTCAACAATGTTTGCTGCGTGACTTTCTCCTTTTTCTTTTTTTCTTTTTCCTTTTTCCCTTGTTTTAAGTAGTCACCCAACATCTGCTGAATGTCTTAACCGCATATTGATTCTCAGGGAGAAAACTGAAGTGACTAGGAGCCTGAGCATCAGAGTCAGCCTCACATCCCAGCTTTTCTATTTCCTAGGAAGCTGCTTACTGTCACCTAATCTCCATTTCCCCATGCGAAGAGCAGACATGACAACAATACTTAACTGAGCTGTGGTGAGACATGTGCGCAGCTGAGTCCAGCACTCTGCATAGAGGGCAAAGCAAACCCTCTACAGAATGTTATTTCGGCTTGTGCTGTATTGTAATATTTGTGCCAAGGCTAACTGCCATCATTGGGTGCCTCTCCAGTTCTGCAAAAGCCGTCCATTTCCCCTGTTGTCTGAATATTCTGCCCGCTCAGTGAGCTTTTGATGGTAGGACACTTCTGGAAATTACTACGTAGTCACAGATGTCACATAGATTTTTCTCTCTAAAATGGCCCTGTTTTCAAGTTTATCACTGTTTCTTAAACCTAATGGTTGAGTTAAGAGTTCTGAGTTTTCATAAAGGAATATTACTAAGTCAAATAATATGAAGCCAGACCCAACAAAACTAAATAAAACAACTGAATTTAATGTTTTCCGAAGTTTTTCTGAGTTATCTCTAATTTATAGAAAAAAAAAAATCATGTTAGATCCCAAGATGGCAATCAGGGGTCCAAATAATTGTTGTCCTCAACCAACAACGTCCTAGGGAGGAAAGACTTTTTATCATCTCCTTTCTGTATCTCAAGAAAGTCTCTCCCAAATGCTCCTCCCAACAGTACTTCCTCTCTAGCTCATTGGCCACAAGGACCCAATGTTTTTTACCAGCCAGACCCTACTGGAGATAATAAAATTACATTGCATATCCAGCATCCCCCTGGACCTCAGAAGATATGTGGTTATGCAACAACTGAGCAAAGCTGAAGAGGCTCGGTAAGGATGAAGAGGAGGCAATGGTTCTTTAGCTAAGAGTGCATTCTACTCCTGCAGACCACCCTAGTTCCATTCCCAGCATCCATGACAGGCAGCTCAGGAGTCCCTGTAACTCCAGATTCAGGGGATCTGATGCCCTCTTCTGGACTCCATGGGCATCTGCACTCACAAAGGCATATAACCACACACATATACACATATCTTTTAAAGCAAATATTTTTTAAAAAATTAAAAAGCCAGGTGAATTGCCTCATGCCTTTAATCCCAGAACTCAGGAGGCAGAGGCAGGCAGATCTCTAAGATCAAGGCAGCCTGGTTTACAGAGCAAGTTCTAGGACAGCCAGGGCTATACAGAGACACTCTGTCTCAAAAAAAATTTTGAATGAATAAATAAATCTCATTTAGTATTAGTATTTAGGGAAGGAAACCATAGCATCCTCTACAAATGCAATGTATTGACTTGCTTCTTTTTTTTTCTGCTTAACACGGCAAATTTATTTGCTATTTCCTCTCCTTATCCTCTCATAATTTTTTTCTTTATTTTTTTATTGAAAATTTCCACCTCCTCCCCTCCTCCCACTTCCCTCCCCTCCCCCACTCCCCTCCCTTACTTCTGTCTTTTTGTTTCTTTGATATTTTTTGTTTTGTTTTAGCAAAAAATAAAAAAGTTTATTTCATGTTACTATGCAATGTTCCTAATGAGAGTTAAGTAAACCTGCCCATTTAGTAGAAAACTTCAGAACAACACATAAACCCAATGTTTCTGACATGACCTAGGGTTACTCCTTTTTCATATCAGAGGCCCCTCTTACTCTATGCAAATTGTATCCCCAGCTATTTGCAACTCGGTAACAAAGCAAGACAAGTTTAGAAAGAATGCTGATTCACTGGTAGTTTCAATCTCACGAATTCCTTTTGAACAAATCCTAGTAATAGTAAATCAGGCCCTCATCAGTCACCTGAAATATTAAAGGGTGTGGAGCAGACAGGCATTGTAAACTTTTGCTTTCTGTACAGAATACGTGAAGTTTTAGCTTGGTTTTTCTGCCACAAATCATAATAAAATATTCTACATCCCTAAATCCAAGTATCTGGAAGGCTGAGGCAGGAATATCAGTGTTTCAGGCTAACCTGAGCTACATAGTGAATTACAGGCCAGGCTGAGCTACAACGTCAAAAGAACAAAAGCACGGAGGTGGAAAGGCAGAGCTTATGGTAGTATGAATACCTTCTCTACAAAATGCGTGAGAACACTGTGATCATCTCCTGCCAATTATTATAACCATCTTGAATTGTTCAAATTCTGAACTACAAACTCTTTACGAGACAGGCCTAGTGAGACAGGTCTGCAATTCTGCTGGGAAAATCTTTTGTACACTGTGTGAAGATGTGTCTATTGAACCCCACATGCCTAAGGCACCTTCTAATAAGGAGCTGAACAGCCAATAGCTAGGCAGGAGAGGTTAGGCGGGACTTCCTGGCAGAGATAGGAACTCTGGGAAGAATCTGAGTAATGCAGAATTTTCCAGTGAGGTGAGGAGGAAGTCAGACATACAGTACTGAGAAGAGGTAACAAGCCACATTGCAGATGGTAGATTAATACAGACTGGTTAATTTTAAGAACTAGTTGGGAACAAGCCTAAGCTAAAGCCAAGCTTTCATAATTAATAAGAAGTCTCCATGGCATTATTTGGGAGTTGGGTCCAAAGAAAGACCTGTTCTTCCCTAGAAAGATACTAGGGAAGCTGAGGCAAGGGAAATCACAAGTTCCAGGCTAGCTTGAACAGCATAACAAGACCCTGTCTCAATAGCAAAAGCTCTAAAAGACTGGGACTGTAGCTCAGTAATAGAGACTTACAGAGCAGTAATGAGGTCCTAGTTTCAATCTCCAATACAAAGAAAGAGAGAGAGAAGAAAGGAAGGAGGGAGGGAAGGACGGGAGGAGGGAGGGAGGGAGGGAGGGAGGGAGGGAGGGAGGGAGGGAGGGGCCAGGGAAATAGTAAGAACATTTAAGGACCCAAGTTGTGATCTTCAACACTGTCATAAAAGCAGCACATAACCATGCTTGTAACCCTAACTTATAACTGGGTCAAAGACAGGAGGATTGGTGGGGCTTGCTGGCCATCCAGCTGTAGCCCAAAACCCACAAGCTCCAGGCTCAACATGAGACCTTGTTTCAAGGGAATGAAGCAGAACATGATAGAGCAGGACACCTACTATCCTCCTCTGGCCTCTGTGGAGGGGATAATATTCAGGGGGTAAGAGGACAGTTTTTACCTTAGACATGTTCATATAGGAGCAGTAGAGATGTCTCCATGGGTAAAGGGCTTGAGGATCTAAGTTCAATCCCAGCACCAACTGAAAAACATGTCAGGCATCATATGCTTGTCAGCCCAGGCTTGGAAGACTGAGGCAGGCATCTAATCCCAGTGAGCTCCAGATCAGTGAGAGACCCTGTCCATAAAAATACAGTGGAAAGCAATAGAGAAAGATACCAAACAGCCTCCAAACACACACACACACACACCGCGCACACACCCCCTGCATGTACCACTATGTTGTTAAGATATGCAACGTAATCCACCATCACTAGCCTAACCCAGTGTTAATGTTGTATCTTCATGCTTGATTAGCATTTTTATTTGTCTCTCATTTTATTTGTCATCTGTATGATAGTGCTCAAATCAGAGACTAATAGAATAATATGGAAATTTGTATTTCAGTTAAACTAATTTATTGTCTAAAATCAGAGTTATGCTCCACACATAAGCACATAGGTACGTTTCCCTTCAGATGATCTCATAAAGCCAGGACAGATTCACAGGCGCGTTAAAGGTCAACAGTCACTGCCTGCTTTGAACAGGGAAGGTAGTCAAGCAGTCAGGCAGCAAGCTTGTCCAACAAAGCAGAACACAGAGAGCACTGAACGCAATAGAAGATGTCAATAGGCCCTCGGTTGTTGTCCCCTCCTACCCTGCTAGTTTTGGAAGACAGGGTCTCCTGCCTCAGCCTCCCAAGTGCTCGGATTACAGATATATGCCAGCATGCCTGGCCTAACTCTGGTCCTTTAGCTTAACCACAGTGTCCTACCTAAAGCTAGCTACGATTTCCTAGAGTGGGGTCAGCTATGGAGCACCCAGCCCTGTAGGATCCAGACCTTGAGGGTGCACTCTTTTGACCCATCTGTGTGTGTGTCATCAGGCTGGGCTCCTGTCTTTCGGCTGGCATAGATTTCTTTGTCCATCCATTCCCCAGATTATGAGTTGACGTGGCTTTAATTGTTCCCTTTACAGCCATAAACAGGCTTACAAATCTCCTTCCTTTTTTGTTCGTTTTGTTTTGTTTTGTTTTGTTTCAGACAGGTTTCTCTGTGTAACAGTCCTGGCTGTCCTGGAACTCACTCTACTGACCAGACTGGCCTTGAACTCACAGAGATCTGCCTGCTTCTGCTGGGATTAAAGGTGTGCACCAGGGTAACTGCTTTTTATAGGAAGAAAGGAAGTAAGCCCGAAACAAGCAAATAATCGCGAGATTCAAGGCGTGATGAATGCTCTCCACAAAGCAGAAGAGACGGAATGGGTGATAGGTGGAGTCACTGGATGGAAGACTAAGGACTGAGAAAGCAGAGGTCAAGTGACAAGGCAGATGACCACACAGACCAGACACTCTGCAGATCCTATAGTCCCACATTGGACATGAGGAATGGGGCTGATGTGCACCCAGCGTGCTTCCAGAGCAGAGAATAGGGAAATGAGGTCAGGAAGGCCAGAGATGACAGATGCATTCAAGGATACAAGGAAGAATGTGGGTTTTACTCAGAGCTCAGTAAAAAGCCCTGAAGAGAGGAGCGGTGAGATCTGGTCTGCATTGCTTCCTATTGTTCTGCCTCTGGCTCCTGCTGGGAAGGATGCGGGGTGTCTGGAAGCCAGACAACTGTGACAGGCTGATATCCTCCTCGGTTCCTGGTTCATGACTCCTTCCCCAGGGCAGGCAATAGAAATGAAATTTCCCTGCCGGGAGGCAAGCCAAAAAGAGTTGACTTTTTCTTCTCCAAAGAAGAGCCAGAAAAATGAGAATTTTCTACTCTTTATCCATGTGTCCAAATTTTGACTGGCAACACCATGTTGTCACCTACAAAGTTCACACTCAGCAATCATACTTTCAAGTTCAGACAAATTAAAAAAAAACAACTCATACGTTTACAGTTTTGTTTTGGCCTCATTCGTAACTGTCTTTGGCCACTGGCTCTAATTTCCCCTGCCTTTCCGTTTGGAACCGGCTATAAAGAAATTCTCGGACTCTCCTTGTCTAATAGAAGGTCATAAAACTCCCAATTTTGCCCACACCCAGCAAGAAGGAATGCTGCACGAACGAGGCCAAGGAGAATCTAGACAGACAGCTTTGCTAGGCTTCCCCACTCCGCTGTAAGCCTCTGCCAATCACCGCCCTCCCTACCCTGGGTGTCCCTGGGTCAGTCACAGGTATGCAGTGAAGACTCCATAAAACTGAACAGGACAAGGTTCAGAGAGTTTCCGGAACGAGGGGACTCCCTGTAGGGTGGCACACCCAGGCAGGATCCCTTCCTCCAACCCTTGATCTGTGTAACATTCACACTGTGGCCTCTGGAAAAGGCTTAATAAGAAAAAAAAAATCAGTAAGCATGGCTCCCTGAGCTCAGCAAGGAGGAAATTGAGAGAACGCTAGCTTATGGCTGACCAATCAGAAGCGCAGGTGAAACCTGTGGTTATCTGCAGCGGGCAATTGACACACGAAGAGGAGAGCTGAGCCCTCAGCCTGCAAGGTCTGACACTAAGACGGAGTCAGGGTTGAATTAAATTGGGGGGAACATGTGGCCGGTATCCATGCAGAACTGATTGTGGACACCCCTCCCCCCCAAACTGGAGCCATTAATGGCTGTGCTGTGACTATGGAAGAGAAACTAGATCCAAGTTCAAGTCAGCTCTATCTCTGTTTTCAGAAAAATCTAGACAGAGCCCCATTAATAAATGATGGTGATGTTGGACCGGGTTAAAAGGATAGATACGAAAATTCATTGAATGCTGTGGAAATCAGGAATTATAGCTTTAATTTCATCCGCTGATTATGGCTAACGGAATGTAAGTTACAATTGTGCTGTGTAGGTATCTCTGTAGAGTATAATTGCTTTGTTGAAAAGCCTCTCTCCTTAGTAAGGAGAGGAGGGTTAGAAATAAAGTGAGGGAGAGTTCCTAATTCATTTTAAATGTATACAGGTGCCTCTCATCTGTTTACCCAGGAGCACTCGCACAGGTATGGTGGCAATTTCAAGGTTCTGGTTTTCTGTCTTAAGAGAGTAGCTTACACTCAAAGCTAGGGTGATCCTCAAGTTGGCATGACTTGCATTGTTCTTTTAATCTGGAGACTATGTAGTTAGAAGTCGTTGAATGTGCTTCTCAGATTATAAAGGAACTGGGGAACTTTATTTTACAAAGGACCTCACCACTGTGGGAATCTTGTAGGTTCTTTGGCTAATTAGAAAACTGCAGCCCCTGGAGCCCTGTTTCCTCAGTACAGAGGAGATGTAAGCAATGCCTCTAGCAGATTGTACTACAAAGCTCCACGTGAAACTCCCTTTCTTCAACAGAGCGAAATTTCTCACTTCCCCGGCTAAGCTTAAGGGAAGTGCCTCCAAACACGCACTCCCAAATTTCACGGTAAAACTGACTGGAAATCTAACACATGCGCCTCAAAATGCTATTCCCATTCAAAGACAGGGTCCTAAGGTGTTTCTGACGCTTACAAAGACATCAAAGTAAAGTGTAGTTTTGCCTTCATTCAGAACTGGAGAAGGATCCGAACGAAAGCATGCACACGGCCAGCCGAGATAGTGAGAAGCATCCATAATCTTCAGGAAAATGCAAATGAGAACCGAAGGATCTCCCTCACACCTGTCGAGATGGTTATCATCGGAGAGGTGAAGGGATGGCGTGTGGGCCAGGTAGGGAAGCAAAGAGAACCCTATAGTCATTATGGAAAATCAGACCTGCCATATGAGCCAGCAGCCCTATGACCGGGTTTATGTCCGAGAGATATAAAACCAGTATGGCAAAGCCGGAAACGCCTGCCCATTCATTTTTGTTTAAGTGCTTCTACTAACAGTCAAGATATGGAGTCAACCTAAATGTCCACCAGTGGACGAATGAAACAAACAAACAAACAGTGTGTAAATGCAGTGCGAAACTACTCAGGATTAACAAAAGACTGAAATCCTATCACTAGAGAGTTTTATGTCAACTTGACGCAGGCTATAGTCATCTGAGAGGAGGAAACCTCAACTGAGAAAATGCTTTCCTGGGATGGGGTTGTGGACAAGCCTATAAGGGCATTTCATTGATTTGTGATTGATGAAGAAGGGCTTAGTCATGGTGGGCGAAGCTACCCCCGGGCTGGTGTTCCTGTGTTCTATAAGAAAGCAGGCTAAGCAAGTCATGGGCACAAGCCAATAAGCAGTACTCTCCTCCCTGGCCTGTGCATCAGCGCCTGCCTTCAGGTTCCTGCCCTATTTGAGTTCTTATTCTGGCTTCCTTCAGTGATTGAACTGCAATGTGGAAGTGTAAGCC
Source organism: Chionomys nivalis (assembly GCF_950005125.1). Classification (NCBI taxonomy): domain Eukaryota; kingdom Metazoa; phylum Chordata; class Mammalia; order Rodentia; family Cricetidae; genus Chionomys; species Chionomys nivalis. Next base: position 18,658,857 of record NC_080103.1, read on the forward strand.
AAATAAACCCTTTCCTCCCCACCCTGCTTTTTGGTCATGGTGTTTCATCACAGCAACAGTAATTCTGACTAGGACACTTGGGAAAGAAGGAAAGAAAGACCAACTTAATTCTTGATCTCAGATTCCCAGCTTCTAAAACAGGAAGACATCTTGATGACCTTGATCTTTGACCCTTCTTCCTAAGTGCTGCCGTGCCTATCACACAGGTTTCTGCTCAGCTGGTGATTGAAGTCATGTGCTCAGCCCCTCAACCCTTAGTTTTTAACTGTCCTTACCCCTCCCTTTGGCTCTACTGCTGCTACACTGGCCTTCTTCAGTTCTTGCAGCTTGCCAGGCAAACGTGTACTGAGCCCTTCGGCAACCTGGTGAGCTCTGCCTCCAGGTGTCTGTCTGTCTGCCCAGTGTACTTTTTACCTCTAAGTCTGCTCAAAAGCCCCCTTTCGGTGGATTCCACTCTGACCTTTCAACTCCAAAGTGAAGATTCCCCAACCCTGTACCCTGCTTTCTTTCTCTGTCAACAGTATTTGAATTTTATAGCATAGTCTACAGTTTATTTACTTTATCTCCTGTGTCTTCTTTGTCTCTGCTTGTTTTATTTAGGGTCACTATTGCTGCGCTGTGATGGAACATTGGGGAGGAAAGGGTCTATTTGGCTTACCCTTCCACATCACCTGACTCATCATTGAAGGAAATCAGGACAGGAACTCAAACAAGGCAGGAACCTAGAGGCAGGAGCTGATGCAGAGACCTCAAAGGAGTGTTGCTTACTGGTTTGCTCCTCATGGCTTGCCCAGCCTGCTTTCTTATAGAATGTAGGACCACCAGTGCAGGCATAGCCCCACCCACAGTGGACGGGGTCCTCCCACATGAATCACTGGGCTTGTGCCTAACTCTTCTGCCAGCTCTTGGTATCCTTTTCCTCCTACTGGGTGGCGTTGTCATTCAGCCTTGATATGAGGATTTGTACCTTGTCTATTGTAACTTGTTATGCCATGTTTGGTTGATATCCGTGGAGGCCTGCTCTTTTCTGAAGGAAAATGAGGGAAGTGTGGATCTGAGGGAAAGAGGGGGTGTGGAAGGAGAGGATGGAGGGAACACTGCAGTTAGGGTGTAATGTATGAGAGAAGAATAAATATCAAAAAAGGAAGAAGGAAAGAGAGAGAGAAAGAGAGAGAGAGAGAGAGAGAGAGAGAGAGAGAGAATAAAGACAAAAAATTCCCTACGGGCTTGCCTGCAACGTTATGGCAGCATTTTCTCAATCGAGGTTCTCTCCTTTCAGATGACTGTAGCTTGTGCCAAGTTGACATAAAACTAACCAGCACCCTACTCTAGAATAAAAATTCCAAAAGGGACAGGAGTCCTTGTTTTAGTCACTGAGATACCCCCAGAAGACTGTACTGCTCAGAGACTCTCAGAAATGTTTGCTTTCCCAAGTGCTTCCCATTCCAAGTTCTTTCAAAGACATTAACTAGAGTTTGTCACTTCATTTTCATAATAATTTATCTGTAATCACTGTTAGGAGTTGCTGTTATCATTGTCCTCTTGGCAGAAGATTAGAAGGGTCACTTAATCACTTAAAACTTACAGAAATGGTGTCAGACAAAACTGGAACTCTCTATGTTCCACGTCCAGTCTCCTTTCCTATGCCATGGTGATCATTCTCACAAGAAAAAAAAATTAAAACACTGTTAAGCAGTAGTCTATTAACAACTGCATCAGAACAGTTGAAATGAAAAAGACCAACCTGATTTAGGTGTTAACAAAAGCAATGTCAGCATGTGGGAACTTTCAAACACTGCCTGTGAGAAGATAAATTGGTTTGGCCTCTTCAGTAAACTAATGATTTCTACTAAAGCTAGTCCCTATATATTATATCATTCATTAGTTCTTCTCCTGAATATATGCACAATAGAAATCATGTCATCCCAAAGATCAACATAAGAATTATTCATAATAGCCTGTAACTGAAAACAACTCAAATACCTATTGAGATTAGAATGATTGGGCTGGTTGGCTTAGCAGGTAAATGTGTTTGTCATCAAAACCTGACCACCTGAGTCTGACCCCCAGAATTCATGCGAAGGTGGAAGGAGAGAATTGATGCCCAAAAGTTCTACAAGTGTCTGTGCTACATTTAAAAAAAGAAAATAAAAAGAATACATCAAAATAGAGAAGGAAGTGGAGCGGAAGGAAGGAGGGGAATAGGGGAAGGCAGCGGCAGAGGAAAGGACAGGTTGTGCAGACCCTGACTACCCTGGCCAACGTCTTGGACATAGTAAATGGCATAAGCAAAACTCTCAAACCCTTTCTACCAGCCCTGGATCTCACTTATGTATTAGTTCTATATTTCAGCTCAAATTAACCTCTAACATTTCAGGGTATGGACTGCTCAAGCTAAAGGATGTAAAGAGGTAGTTTATATCCACAGGAAATTAAAATTCACCTGCTACTTATATACATTACAAAGGATCAAAGGTGAATCAACAGTGATGAAAAGGAGGGATCGAGAAACGCTCCCTTATATGAAAACAGCATGTCACCCATCTGGGCTACGGATGGACGAATTACCATTCCGGGAACAAGACCTATCGAAGGTGAGAACAGCGGTGCGTGTCTTGTAATTCCAGAATTTGGCAGGTGAGGCAAGAAGATCATGCACTCAGTCTACACAGCAACTTCCAGGCCAGCATGAGATGTACCGCTTGACCCACCAAACAATGAAAACAAAGGCCCGTTATGATGAGTTAATGTACGAGTACAGGTTCTTCAGCAGAAACTTCTGCAGCGTGAGCGTTCAGGAATCTGAAGTTCACTGGGTGTCTAGTGTTGGTGTGGCTTGCGCAATAGGTTCTAGCCCATGCTTATTTTGATCTAAGGGGTACTCTGTGCAAAAGGAAGGAAGTTTAAAGTTTTACAGAGTGAACAGATCAATACCCAAGGTGCGGGCAGGGAGACTTGGGAAATCACAGGAATTCAGTTTTGCATTATGAGTGTCTTATTTGCTTAGTTTTAGAGATTTAGGAAAAATAAACACCGAGGGGAACGCTCATCAATTGTGATTATGTTTCTTTCCAAAGGTAGGGCTATCTAATTATCAAGCTCTTTGCCTCACAGGGTTGCTGAAGCTGAGAAACAATGGAGGTACGCTTCTTATCACCAAGATTCCAGCTTTTCCCAGACAAAGAAGCGAGTGGAGTGAAGCAAAAGGCTGAGACACCCCCTCTTCTGTAGGGTTGCAAAGTCCAATCCTTTGAGGGAGCTGGGGCTCTGAGCCGGGGCTCCGGAGCTGGGCTCAAGGAGAATCACACCATTGGCGTTTCCAAGGGCCACAGAGTTCTGGCGGCCTGTGGCGGCAGCAGACTCCCCGAAATGTCTTTTAGTTAAGAGAACACACAGGCTGAAATGTGTTCTCTTAATTTCTTTGCACTGACCTTGGCAAATGCTTATATAACGGCTTGGCCTTTTCACAAAAATTAGGTCCTGTGCTGGGACAAGTTGCTGATTGTATCAAGAATTCTAAGTTTTGAAATCCCCAAATATATTATTTAAAGGTCTTGGTTCATTGGAATCATAAATTATGACATTTCTATAGGAACCAGTCAGGACTGACTCGGAGGATACCCAGGGTGGCTACAGCAGAGGAGTCTATGGAGACAGACGGGAGTAGAAAGAATTATGAGAAGAATGTTGGAAGGAGCTCAGACTCCGTTTGCTAATTATGAAAGCCTAGGAGATTATGGAACAGTGTGTCAGTATTACTAAAATGGTGTTTCCAGGCAAGGCAGATATGAGATAGTGAAGGATAAAGTTTTTTTAACTACTTTTTTTTTTTTTTTTTTTTTTGGTTTTTCGAGACAGGGTTTCTCTGTGGTTTTGGAGCCTGTCCTGGAACTAGCTCTTATAGACCAGGCTGGTCTCGAACTCACAGAGATCCGCCTGCTAAGTACTTATTTTTATTCTATGTATATGAGTGTTTTGCCTGTATGTGTGTCTGTGCATCATGCATGTGCAGTGCCCGAGCTGTTAATAGTATCTGATTAATTATCACTGTGATGTAGAATTGTCCGTTATTTATATCTTACTTAGGCATTGTCTCACGTCATCAAGGCTTTATGAATTCATATCGCTTGACTTTAAAGAATGCTTAAATCATAAATATTTATTTTGTCATAAAAATCAAATACAAGAGAAAATAGTGCAGAAAAGTAAAAGGAACTCTATGTACCTGTCACTTGGAATAGAAGATTATCAAAATGCTGCTGTGTGTTTTCCATTTTTTTTCCCTTCCTTGCTTTTCATCTCTGTATCTGTGTCTTTCCTGTGCTATTTCCCATGCCTTTCTGACCTGACTTATTCATCCCAGAGACTTTCCCTGTTCTCTGGCATAGCAAGATATACCCAGTTCTCTTCACTTCCTGCTACAGGCCTCAAATCAGCCCATTTCCCAAGGTACATGGTTTGTGGGCACTACGCTTGATTTTTAAAGATATAAACAAAAAGCTGTTATACAGGAATGATATCCATATGGTTGTGGCCATTACCATCCTGAAGAAATAGTTTTCAAATAGCATCAAGTAAATAAGACTATGTGAGCACATTAAAATGAATCTGTTTTTAAAAGAAAGTAGATTTGCCAGCACGTAAACTTGCCTCTAGGTAATCCTTCTCTGGGGTTGCTTTCTTCCATCTAAGAAATGTTCAGCTTCTCTGGGATTGTTTAACTAGAATTTCATGCCAGCCCTTACCAGGGAGTTTTAGCATTTTTTACACTAGTATCCTCATTTTGTTTTCATTGATTTTAAGAAAAGGCTAAGTGGCACCTAGCACCTTCTCTTTTCTCCTTGGAACAGTTTTCATCTTCTACCCTGCCCTTAGCAAATAAAGAACCATTGCTCCATCCCACCCTGTAGGAAGGAAGACTTGTTAACCTGTGAGGCAATATTGTTTCTCTTTTCCCCTCCTTATCACAGCCTCCGAGGTTTTCAGCTGCAGAGATGAGCAGAGAGAAAAGGCTGTGTACCATTCTAGGGATGTGTTCTCCAGCGGCTTCCAATTGGAGGGTTGTGTAAGGAAGGCTGGGCGTCTCGTCAAGAAGCACAGGTGCAAAGGGGCTTTGTGGCAGTGTTAATTGTCAACCCGGCAGAACCTAGGATCATCTCAGGAGCAGGTCTCCAGGGGATGCCTATGAGGGATTGTCTTGATTTTGTGCACTGAAGTGGGAACACCGCCTCACTGCGAATGACACCTTTCCTTGGCAGTTCCAGGATGAGCTGCTAGACTAAGTGGAGAAAGGGAACCGAGAAACTGGCATTCCTGTTTCTTTCTGTTTTCTGACTGTGGCTTTAGTATGACCAGCTGTCTCATTCGCAGCTGGCTTGACTTCCCCACGGTGATAGACGATACCTTGAAATGCGAGCTAATGTAAACTCTCTCTCTCGCTCCCTTAGGCTGCTCTGGTCAGGGTAACACACAGAATAGCCCCAGAAAAGTAGACAGGTGGGAACTGAACGTGTGAGCTATGGAGAAAATGTTTGTGTCTTCCTCCCTCAAATTCATAGATTGCCATCCATTCCCCAGTGAGAGTGGGAGGCAATTAGCTCAAGAGGGTGAAAGCCCCATGAATAAGATTTGTAGCCTTAAAAGGAAATCCCAGAGTTCACTTGTTCACCCCACTGTGTGAGGGCACTGTGATGGATGGATGGATGCCAGGATGAGTTAGTCGCTCACAAAAACCAGGCCCTATTGGCATCTTGATCTTTGATGTGCAATCTCCTAAACTGAGAAATAGTTGTTTAAGTCCCCCGTTTCTGATGTTTTGTCATTGCAGGCTAAGCAGACATACTGCAATGTGAATGCATGTTTATGTAATAGCTCAAGTATGCATGTTTCCCAGATGCCAGGCGTCATCTGTAAACTCCTTATGTGTGTTTAACTCTTACCCTTAGTAAAAAACTTATGAAGCAAGTATCCATCGCCTTCATTTTATAGGTAGGACTCTGAGGAATAAATAAATGGGGCCCAAGGCCACTCAGCTATGGCATGAGAAGCCAGAATTTCAATCAGAGCAATCTGGCATTAAACTCACTAAGGGCTCTTTTTCTTCTTAAGCAAAATAGAAAGACTTCTGAATCTAAAAACCACAGCTGGAGGGAAATCGCTCTGTGTAAGGGTGAAATACCAACCCTTCATTTTAAAAAACAAGAACATGCAGTGCCCAGTATCATCATTATACTCCTCTGGCTAACTCAAAGCATGTTCAGTGGACAATTGCACCGTCATTGCTCAAGCAAAAACCAAAACACATCTTTATTGTTTAGAAAGCACTTTCGAAATTAGTATTATGTAAGTTAATTGGAGGCAGGGACGATGCAGTATTTATTAGGAATTTTTGAGACAGGGACTCATGTCACTCAAAGCCATTACGTATCTGAGGATGATCTTGAACTCCTGATCCTCCTGCCTCCATTGTCCAAGCGCTGATGTTTTAAGTATACATTGACACACCCAGCCTGTCAATCTTTTTCTCTCCAACGATCTAGCACTTAGGATGTAAACAGTATGCAATGAAAATAAATGGTATTTGTATAAACTAAAGCTGGTAAAAAGCATTGTGTGTGTGTGTGTGTTCACGCATTGTCTAGGTAGAGCTACTTTTGAATATGAAAAGTACTACAGGACAACAGACCCTTTGTATGTGAGTTCTGTAACATCAACCACAAGCGAACAAAGCCACTGAGTTCTCAGAGCAAGGTAATTTACAAAGATGTTACCAGACCACGTTTTTAGAAAATCAAATGCTATGTTACAGTGTAACCGTGTTAGACCTGAGAGCCCTGTCTTTACCTATTGTCACAGCCCATCAGTGGAAACTTTGCCTGCTTTCCTTTAGTTTTTTCTGCAATGTTCCTGCTACACTCTAAACAACAGGTCTGCAGGTTTCTGCCTTAACGTTTAGTCTCTGTTCTTAGCTGAAGCTTTAAAGTAAGCTAACAAATACTATGCAATATTTTCTTTTTTTGTTGTTATGTTTTGTTTTTTGAGATGGGGGTTTCACTGTGAAGCTTGACTGTCCTGGAATTCTCTCTATATTCCAAGCTGGCCTTGAACTCACTCACAGAGATCCTCCTGCCTCTTCCTCCTGAGTGCTGGTATTAAAGGCGTGCGCCACCACTGCCAGGCACTATGTAATATTTTCATAGTCAAATTTTCAGAGTACTTGGCTATACAATTTTAGGTTTTTTTAAAGTTTTGGATCATCTATATATTTTAGGGGTTACAAAAGTTTACAGGCAAGCCAGAAAAGTTGTTATTCTTTCCAGTTCAAAAAGAATTTTAGTCTTTCAATCTTTGTTCCTCTGAGCAAAAAGATCAGTGTTTATGGTTTCAATGAACTCGTTTTGTGTTTTGGCATTTGGGGTATAGTGGTGGCGGTAAAAATCTGGTTGTTTACATCCTTATAAATGATTTAGTTTTCCTGTTTTGTCAACTCAGCCCTTTAAGTCTCCTGTGAGCCTGAGTAAGGATAGAATACCACTTGCAGTGTTATTTGGGGACATAAAAGGGAATGGCTGTGTGCAGCTCACAAGTGCCACTTCCATTCCATCGTAGACTCGGAAGCAGGAAGCATAAGCATAGTAGTTATAGATTTAAATGGTTTGCCTGTTGTTTCATAAAGCACTTGTTTCATTTACTCCTCCACGTCTGTGCAATTCAGCTCAGTTACTGTGAAGCAGAAAATATTATCAATTAGAGGCGCAGTGCGCCGGTCCTGAATCACAGGCTTCGGTACCCTGGTGTGTTATGATACCCAGAGCATTCCCCTGCTCCCCGCCCCAGCTCACACATCACAGCAGGATGGGACGTGCTCAAAGACCGGCTGTGCACTGAAAACTAAAAGAAGGGAAACCTAAAAAGGCGAAAGGTGAAGAAACGAAGCTTCTCCATAAGCTCTGGAGAGCTGTCGTAGCAGGAGCACAAGGCAGACCTCTGACCTTTGACCTTGTGCCTCTTGGTCCCTAGGTCTGGATCTCCGTCCTAGTTTAGTCTGCTTTCTGATCCTGTGATAAACAGCACAGCCAAAAGCAGCTTAGGAAAGGGTTTATTTGGCTTACACTTCCTGATCGTAGTCCACCATGGAGGAAAGCTGGGGCAGAAACTGAAGCAGGAAGCTGGAGGGGGCAGGATCTGAAACAGAGGTCATAGGGAAATGATGCTTACTGGATTGCTCTCCATGGCTAGCTCGGTTTTGTTGTTGTTGCTGCTGCTGTTGTTTGTTTTTTTGTTTGTTTTTGTTGTTGTTGTTTTAGTCAACCCAGGACCACTTGCCCAGGAGTAGTACCACTCACAGTGGGCTGGAAAGCCAACATCAATCATTTAAAAAAAAAAAAAAAAGCCCCACAGGTCAGTCTGAGGGAGGCATCCTCAGTTGAGATGCCCTCTTCCCAGGTGACTCTGTTTGTGTCATGTTGACACACGGTAGCCAGCACAGCCTCTAAACTGGCAGGCCGGAGTGGCCAATGGAACAATTAGGCCTTGATATCAAACTCAATATATCTAAACGAGAGACTATTTTCTCCTTTCTCTCCCAACTAACTCCAATTCCTTGGTCAATGGTAAGACCATCTGCCAACTAGAGACTGAAGGCAAATTAACTGAAATCCAGCCTTCTGTCATCACCATGGCAATTAGTCTCTGTGTGCTGTGGGTGAGTTTTGCATAGAAGTGTTCATATCCAACATTAATCCTCACTTTCACTACCTCATGCTCGTCCAGGCCTTCACTATACTTCTTGGCACAATACTCCTTTTCCAATTTGACTCATACATTTTTTTTAAAGTGGCAAATTAATTCCCCCCAAATCACTGTTCTCATTTCTTATATTTCAAGGTCATCTATCACTCCATGCTCCTCAGTCTCATCTCATTGGTTCTGGATATTTCTGATTATGCCAAGGCCTTCTCTACAGACTCACAAACAAGCTGTAATCCTCCGATTGTCCCTTGGCATCCTCGCCTGGCAAGGCATCGTTTCTCATTCCAGCCATTAAAATTCCACAAGTTCAAGTCCTAGCGTCACCCTTTTCGGAATCACAGAGGCCCTCTGTATTTGTGTATTAGTCACCCACTGATTCAACCACCCCAAATTTAAAAGTAAAAAACAAAACAGAAAAAGTAAATTGCATTATTCCAAATGCCTGCATTCATAAATTGCATCTATACTGCACATTCATGTTCTTTATTCCCTAAGCAATACAAGGTAACAACTGCTACACAGCTTTAACACTGTATTAGGTATTAGGTATCATAAGGAATTCGGAGATTATTTAATTAGGACCATGGATGGATACTGCTGCCATTTTATATAAGTGACTTTAAGATCCTATCACCGATTCTCAGAGATGCTGAAGGGAGACTGCCCGCTGCATTGGCGAGCATTTGACTAATTTTGTCATTAAGGAGAGCACTGTGCTATCACTCCATGTGGTTCATTCAACTTTTTTTTTCCTTCCAGAGTCAGGGTTTCTCTGAATAACAGCCCTGGCTGTCCTGAAACTCTCTCTGTAGACCAGGCTGGCCTCAAACTCAGAGATCCACCTGCCCAGTGTGTGCCGCCACTGTCCAGCTTGAGTTTTGTTAATAGAGGATGAGTAGCAGCAGAGGGGGAAGAGGAGGGAGCAAGGACCAAGTCCTTATTTCTGTGGTTTCTTCTCAGGGAGGCCTTCCTCTACGCAACACTTCCTCCTAGGCCCTGGGGAGCTCTTCCTTTCCTCTTCCCCCACATTTAGGACTGGTGGAAGATAGGTTCCCTCCTGTGATACTCCATCCACAAATCATTATAAGTCGCCCTTTGTGCCTTTGGATGATCCCAATTCGAATCCGCCGTGCTTCCTGCTGAGACCATGGCTGACACACCGTGACAGTGAAATTTCAGGTCTGTACTGTGGGGATTGGAGGGCAGATGAGGATTGCAGAGCTAGATTATAAAGGACAGTTCTAGTAAAGGAGTGGACATCAGGGGTGGGAAGAAGTAGGAAAGGAAAAGGCGCCGAAGGCAGGAACCTCCCGTCTATTTCAGCAAGCGGGAGAGCACATCTGCTATGACATGATTGTAAATCTTTTCCTGTGCTGCGGACACTCCTAACAGCATCCTTTCGGAAAGATGTAAAAATGTAATCCTCTTATTGACGGGGTGACAGGACAGCGAACAGTATCGTCAGGGTGCCTTACAGTTTGGCCTCGGCTGGGAAGCAGATTCTGAGTTCATTATATATAGGATTTCACCTGCTAGCATTTGACTCTCAAACTGAGGACTGAACCTAAGTCCTCGCGCGTGCGAGGTGGACACTCTACCGGCTGAACTGCCACCCACTCTAGTTTTAAAAAATTATCACTGTGTTATTTATTTTGCATATGTGGAGGGGGGCATGTGGCAGTGCAGGATACATTACACCTCTGGCTTGAAGCCCATCCTTTGAGCACTCGTTGGAACCCCACATCCTCTCAGCCTCTTCAGGACCCAGTACTCCCGTGGTCCGAGTAGCTCTGCTGTGTATCTCTGTCATGATGGACCACATGAAGTGAAGCCTCCTCCCTTGACTCTACCCTCTGTCCAGGTCGTCTCTGAGGACCACACTTCTTCAGAGAATCGCTCACGCTAGAGAACCCACATCAGCCCTGCCCACGCTATCACTTTAGCTTCCGATGCGTTGAGGCCATCCAGCAAGTACACAGTCCAGTCGGAGTTTTACTTGACTTCTCGGTGATATTTACACTCCAGTTCTCTTTCTCTTGGAAACAGTCTGAGAGGGCCTTAAATTCTTCTTATCTCTGGCTACTTCTCCTGAGAGCTGGGGTGATGTTTAGCCCATTCTGAGGCACTTTGAGAAATCAAACCAGGATCATTGAGACTGATCACTGGGCAAAGGCACTTGTCACCAACCCTACTAACCTGACTTCGGTCCCCAGAACCCACGTGGTGTCAAGAGAAAACTGACTCCTACTATCCTCTGACCTTCACACACACATACTGGAACAAGGTGTTACACACAATAAATAAATAAACATAATAAAATAATATAATGAAGAAATAAAATCAGAACAAAGGTGAGTTGAGGGACACAGTTGCCTCTTTTATAAAATTTAAGGGGTTGCCAAAGAAAGAAAAAAAAAATGAAACTAGCAATGCATGGTGCAGTGACTCAGTGGTAAAGGCTTTGTCATGACTGATGGCCTGAGCTTGATCTCCAGGACCATGTCACATGCCAGTGGTCCTCGGGCCTCTGCTTGCATATGGTGGCATATGTGCACTCACATTCACATATCAACTTACACACATAGAATAAATGCATGTAATTATCAAAATGCAATAAACAGAATAACGAATTTTGAATAAAATATTCCAAATATCTAATTAATGCAAATGAGCATGTTAAACAAAATATCAAAAAACTTTTTAAAAAGCCAGTACTGTGCTATGCTGATTAGGATTGGAGCCTGAGGCAAAAAGAAAAATATATCTTTAGGTTCAGTTTTAATGTATTTTTAAATGACTAATTTTTTTCTGAACATTAATGTAGCAGGAAAACCATTGAGATGGAAAAGTAGGTGTATTAAACTATCATTTAAAGTGTAAATATAGTTTGTTTATGCCAAAAGAGAATTTATTATGATTTAATTAACTACATGTTAATTAAAAAGTTATTTGTATCATCATTTGGTCAAGAGAATATTTTTAATTAACTTATTTTATGTGTATATATGTGTGTCTGACTGTATATATATGTATCACTTGCATGCAGAAGCCTGTGGAAGTCAGAGAGGGCATTAGAGCCCCTGGAACTAAGTGACAGGCCGTTGTGACCATGTGGATGCTGGGAAGCAAACCCAGATCCTCTAGAGGCCAGAGCTGTCAGAGCTCTCCTGCCGAGCCATCTCTACAGCCCCCAGTCAAGAGTCTATACTCTCAGCTCAAAACAAGGCAATCAAAGAAGTCGATTAGAGGATGTTATTGATGGGTTTGTTACATTAAAGCCAGAGGTACATTTTCTTTAACTTCAGAAACCAAAATGATACACCCTTAAAACAATAATAACAGCAACAAAAACATATTGTGTTTTTTTTTTTTTTTTTAATGTGGTGTGGAGACACTTTTGCTATCATCCTGTCAGCCTAGTGAGAAATTTAACCTGTTATTTTTAAGCATCCTATTTTAGGACAGAGCAAAGATCTAGAAGACACATACACACACACACACACACACACACACACACACACATCAGAAGGCATACAAAGTAATCTTTAGCATTCACTGAGACTTAAGCCCGGGAGCTTGAGCTGTTCACGGGTCCCTGTACTTCCAAACCCTATGGGATCTGTCCTCTGACTGTGGGGATTCTCTTTGCCATCTGGACCTTTTTACTCGAAACTCTCAAAGTCTTAACTGAAGAATCCCTGTATATAAGCTTCTATTGATCTCTTTGAAACTAGAAATAATAAAAGCAGACTACCAGATTAAACTAAGAGCAAAGGAGGGAGATGAAAGCAAGGGAGAAGTTATTTCTACAAAAGAGCCTCTTCTGCATGCTCATCCCTCTAACCCCCTCCCCCCTCCCCGGGCCATCTAGAGTGAGGCCCCAAGGTCTCTCCCTGACAGTAGTTGCCATCTACAAACCTGTTACCACCTGGTTTGTTTTTCTGGCCCAGACCTCTTTACTGTCCCCCAGAGCAATCTGTCCTGCCCTGTACTCCTATGTGGACTTCTCAGTGGCACAGAGCTGAACGTGCCCAGCACCGCTGCGCTCACTCCACTCTCCAGCCAAGCAGGTCTCTTGCTGCATAGACAGTGAGGGGCTTTCACTCAGGAGCGCCCCGCCCCCTGTGCCACCATCTTGCATTCTTCCTTGAATCCTGTCTTCTTCCCTTCTTGCACAACTCTTAGCCTCTAAGCAGCTCCATTTCTTCTAGCTCCATGCTGGTCTTAGCTGTTGTAGTCTCGTGCCAAGACCGTTGTAAAAATTTTCTAACTGGTCTTCCCAGTATTCCAGCTTGCCTTTGCAAATCTCATCTTCAGAGAGCCCTCAGAAACAGTGTCTGCGGGTGAAACCCTCTCACTTCTCCACGCTATATCTGACATTGTTCTGTCTTCTCTCTTCGCTTCCATCCATTTGGCTTTCAGCACCCATTGCTCCCTTTGGACATTATGTGTGATGCTGTGACTGATGTCTAGGATATGTGCTCCATGACAACAGGGACTGTTGTCTCAAAGGCCTCAATATCATAAGCAGATATTTGTAGGAGAAATAATACGTTTATTATTGGAAAGTTTAGTTTCTCTGAAGCTCAGAAGTGTACTTGCAACCATGCTCTCTTTCAGTCATCTCTCAGAATGAGTCTTCTAGATGCCTTCTTAATGTACTTTACATATATTAGATCAGTTAATCCTCACTATAAGGAAGTGAGTGCTATTATATTCCCATTTTAAAGATGCTGAGCTGAGGCACAGGGAGGTCAAACAGCAATAAGCAGTGAAGGGAGAACTCTAGTTCTAAGTTACGGAGAACATTGCCCAGCACGTGACAGGAGGACAAGGACACTTTCAGAAGAGAAAAGCACAAGAAACGAGACAAATGTCTGTCAAGGTGTAACATCCATGGCCAGTCTTACTGGATCCTGTCAAAGTGTTAGTAAGACCCCGTTCCAGACGAGGAGGCTGAGGATGACATAACGGACATCGCACAGGTGGTGCACCGCATAGCTGGAGTTCAGAGCCAGGTTGGCAAGACTCTGGGGCCTGAGCTCTTTCTCTTCTAGGAAACTGACTCCAAAGGAGACTATGATCTACCTCTTTCCTCCTCTCTCCCTCCCTTCTGCCCTCCCATCTGTCTCCTCCCCACCCCCTCTACTTCTTGAGACAGGCTCTTGTTACATAACCCAGGCTGGCCTGGAAATCATGGCAATCCCCCTGCCTCAGCCCCCAGAGTGCTGGGACTGCAGGTGTGCACCACTATACCCAGTTGCTTCCTTTCTGCCATGAAGTGACCAGTTGGTCTAGCTATTACTTTAGTGACCTTGTGGGAACAGAGACTCTTGGGTCTGGTGCAGGTAGGCCATTTAGTCTGCTTTTCAAACAGACTCCCCAGGTGGCTTTGCAGCTCCCAACCTTTTCAGCGGCCTCCGAAGGGCAGATAAGCAGCAGCCTGTTGGGCTGCACCCCTAGGATTTCTGATTGAGAAGCTCTGGGGCTGTTAGCATTTTCATTTCTGACACATCCCTGAGTAGAGCAGGAAAGCCTTTGAGATCTATCTTAGCACAAGGCTCTGAGAGACGCTTATCTGGCTTTTTATCTTTCCTTGGTTTCCTCACATTTGAAGTAATTTTCAAAACACACATGGCTCTACTCTGCCACCTCGCCATATGCCCCTCTTTGAGAATTGAGGAAAAGAGCAGAGGGACCTGGGGAGCATGATCCTGAGGCAAAATCCTTCTGCAGCTCGTGACGGAGAATCTCCTGCTTTCACCATGATGCGATGCTCATGTAAAACCGCAGAATACAGATGTCTCCAAGTAGACCTGTTCTAGCTGAGGCAGAGCAAAAGCAGTACTTTGGGCTCCTCCGCCCCTTTTCCTTCTTTGACAGGAAAACACAAGAGCTGGGTGTGGTGGCTCAAGTGGATTTCTGTGAGTTTGAGGCCAGGCTGGTTTCCATAGTGAGTTCCAGGCCAGCCAGGGCTGCATAATGAGACCCTGACTCACAACAACAAGAACAAATGATTAAAAGGGCAGGAAAAAAGTATGTTTCTCTCTCTCTCTTTCTCTCTCACACACAGATGTGTGTGTGTCACACATAAATACATACATTTAGGGATGCATTTACAAAAATGTAATTTGCACTTAAAGCTATTTAGGTTTTGGGGAACTAAGAGGACAAAGCATTAGACAACATATGGGAGGGCATTTTAAATTGAAATAAAAATCAGACTTAAAAGTTTTAATGATGTACTATCCCTCTAGAAAGATTATTTTGCCTTAGAGTCCCTAATACATAGATGCATGCACACGCATGCATGTGCACATATGTGCATGATTACATGCGTGTGCATGCACACACACACACACACGAGCATGTATGCTAGCATGTCAGGCTTGTTTGATTTCTCCGTCAAACCCACTACGGTGCATGAAGTAAGCAAACCGGGGAGGGGCATATGTGATGTAACAGTGACTCAGGACTCACTTGCTCTGAGGATCTTTGTCACATGCCAGGCCACCTTTTCAGAGCACTTGATCTGTGAAGATATTCTCCATGAAGGTATTTGGCAGATGAGATTTTGATGAAATGTATTTCCAGACTTCAATGTCTTCAGAAATAATTCAGTCCTTTCAGAGTTCGGAATTAAATCAAAGATTTATGCTTCTTATAGGCATCCATGAGGAGCGTTATCAACATTTTATCTTGACAAGCCTTAGAAACAGCGGCACCTCCGCAGAGCTTCCTTCACTGGCCCTTCATTTCCTCATTCCAAGCCATTGACTCATGTGCTCCCTGTTCCTGAATTCCTCTTGACTAATGCACTAAGCAGATATCTGAGTTACCTGTCAAGTGTGTGTGTTTATGTGTGTATGTGCATATGTGCTTGCATGAGTGTGTGTGTGCAGGTGTGCGTGCGTGCGTGTGTATGCTTGTGTGTGTGTGCATGTGTATGCTTGTGTATGTGCATGTGTGTGTGCGTGTGTGTGTGCGTGTGTGTGTGTGTGTGTGTGTGCATTGGCCAGAGGTCAATCCAGAGGCCATTCCTTAGTTACCATTCACCTTGTTTTGAGGCAGGGTCTCCCACTGAATCTGGAGCTCACTGCCAGAGAGCCCCAGGTGTCCTCCTGTTTCTCCCTCTCCCGTGCTGGGATTACAAGCATGGGTGACACCACAATCAAGTTTTTAGTGTGAGTTCTGGGAATTGAACTCAGGTCCTCATGTTCACATGGTGAGAACTTCTTCCCAACCTCTCTAATTCTTGTATATTTTTTGTTTTGTTCTAGAACAACAACAACAAAAAAATCAACCCAATTTCATTTATTTTCCATTTCTCTTTTTACTACTTTCCGTTTAAACACAAATAAATAGCTCTGCTTCCCTACAGCTATCCCCGGGAAGTGAATATTTTTAAATTACCAAACCAAATGTCTTGGTGGGTAGGGAATTGTGTTTCTACAGAACTTTGATGATTAAGGCCTCTGAGAATGCCAATGGGCTACCAAGTTTTTGTTTTCTCTACTGAAGTAACCCTAACTGCAGGCCAAAGGAGATATACGGCAGAGGGCTCTGTTTTTTCTAAGTCTAAACCTGTGGATAGCCACATGTGGGGGAAGTGACTGAGGACACAGCTACCAAGCATGTTGGACTCAGGGACCAGACTTCATGAGTTCCATGCTGCTGGTTCCTACACTCAGGGTGGAGCTTGTGTAAGTGTCTCACCTTTCAAGTGGGATTCTGACAGAACTCATTCTGAAGGTTATTCTCAGGGTTATATCTAATGGATGTAGCACAGCAACTTCGGCATAATTAATGCCGGGCCTGGAGAGTCGGCTCCGTGGTTAAGTGCACT
Source organism: Chionomys nivalis (assembly GCF_950005125.1). Taxonomy (NCBI): domain Eukaryota; kingdom Metazoa; phylum Chordata; class Mammalia; order Rodentia; family Cricetidae; genus Chionomys; species Chionomys nivalis. Next base: position 18,675,454 of record NC_080103.1, read on the forward strand.
GGCTGCTCTTTCAGAGGATCAAGTTCAGTTCCCAGCACCCACCTGGCAGCTCATGACCAGCTGTAATTGCAGTTCCAGGACATCTGATGCCCTATTTTGCTGTCTGTGGGTACTGTGCACACGTGCTGTACAGAAAAGATATTCATTTACATAAAAATAAATTTAAAAACATAATAGATGATCAGTAAGTATTTGTTGTGGTTGTACCATTTTAATTATTACTAAATTTTTCATATAATGCTAACAGAGATATGAGGAACAATTTGAATCTAAAGGAGCAAGCATTAGCAGAGGGTTTTTTTGTTGTTGTTCAGTTAATGTCACTAATGCTTATTTGAGGAAAAACAAAATAGTTATTAGTTTACCCGACTCTAAATAAAAATGAAAAAGTTGCCTGCTGTAGAACACTGATATTTCTTGCTGGATATTGCAAAATATAAAGCAAATACACTATATTGGAAACGTCCCTTCAGAAAGCCCAAACCAAGATCTTAATTACGAACAGAAGTCATCCCCTTACTACCCTGAGACATTTGCTGAGAAGGAGGCACAATTATATAATCAAGCATGATGAATGCAGATTCATTTATTTATACTGCAACTTATTCCAGGAAGGAATAGAGGTTGCTATAACGAGCGACTCACAGGCAAGCCTCAAAGACGTTCTAATGTAGCAGCAGGCTAGCTCTCAGCACACACAGAATACACTATAGAAGATGCCGCAAAGGAACATAAATAAAGACGAATAAAAGCCATGTTCCTGCTACATTTCCTCTTCTAGACAACTTTGTTTGGCTCTTTCCTCTCCATTGTTCTCCACATTCAGTCAATAGCCATAACTCACCGGTTTTGTTTTCATAGTTGGGTTATTTTATTTGTTGGTTTTGTTTTGTTTTGTTTTGTTTGAGACAGGGTTTCTCTGCAGAGCCCTGGCTGTTCTGGAATTCCCTCTGTAGACCAGGTTGGCCCCTTACTCACAGAGATCCCCCTGCCTCTGCCTCCTGAGTGCTGGGATTAAAGGGGTGCCCCACCACCGCTTCACTTTTTCACAGTTGCTTTGCTTTTTATCTGTATCGTCTCAGTTTCTACTGCTGTTGCCCTCATTCATATTGCTACTTTGCGAATAACAACCTTCGATAGATTTTTCTGCCTCTCATCTCTCTTCTTCCCATCCCTCTTCCCTTCTAAACGGATACCATTATCCTTCCAATTTAGTGCTAGTGAGTTAATTTGTCTAAATTATGCCTCTGGTCTTGTCATTTGCACACCCAAGACCTGCTTTCCATTTCTGCTGCATGTTATGTGTACTGACTTCACGTTTGTAGTTTTTATACCTCATAGAGTCACGCTTCTCACAGTCCTTGAAGCTTCTCTCCCGGAAAACTCCACCGCCCCTAGCTCACTGTTGTCAGGGATCAGTGAATGTTGAAAAAGCAAGAATGTATCATTATGTCGATAGGCATTTCTAACAGGCACAACTGTGTCTTTGTGATGCTATAATTTGATCAGGACAAAGAGAGATGTAAATCACCCATTTAGAAAAATGTAGCTAATTCAAGACCTTAATTATAGATTTGTGAGATAGTCGCATAATTCCTTCAAACTGGAAAGAATGCATTTTCATCTTGTCACTTACCATGCAAGCTGTGACAATTAAAATATTAAGCAAAGGTTAAGGAAAGCTAGCACAGTCAGGAGAAAATAGCAATTGAGAGTAACATTTTGAAAGGTACCATGACAGCAGAGGTTCTAACAAAAACCATAAACTGAAATACCCGTACATGTGAAAGGGTAAATGTATGTAAGATAAAGGTCAGCTGTCTTTAAGAAGATGTATAAATGCATTCTACTGGTTGGTCTTTAAAATCAGTTTTGTATAAAATAGGATCGCCTGGGAAGAAGTATCCTCTATCGAGGAATTACCTCCTTCAGATTGACCTGTGGGCATCTCTGTGAGAACATTTCCTTAGTTGCTAGATGGATAATACCGGAGGGCCGCGTCCATTGTTAGCCGTGCCAAGCCTGGACAGATGGGCCTGGGTTATATAAGAAAGTTGTCTGAGCACAGGAGCGGGGTGGGACAGGGTGGGGTAGGCAAGCCTGTAAGAAGTGGCCCCTGTGGTTTCTGTTTCAAACTTCTGCCTTGAGTTCCTGCAATGGCTTTCCTCAGCAATGGGTCATGACCTGGAAGAGTAAGATGAAATAAACCTTTTCCTCCCCTCTTCTACAGCAACAGAAAAGCATAATGTCTGAGAGAGAGAGTCAATTTTTTTGTTTGTTTGTTTGTTTTTGTTTTTTAAGACAGGGTTTCTCTGTGTAGCTTTGGAGACTGTTCTGGAACTCACTCTGTAGACCAGGCTGGCCTCAAACTCACAGAGATCTGCATGCCTTTGCCTTCAGAGTGCTAAGATTAAAGACATGCACCACCACTGCCCCGGGAGAGTAATTTCCTAGGAGCAGTGCAGGGAGGGACCTAGCTACTCTGCAAGCTGAGATGGAAAGATGGCAAATTCAAGGTTGACTTGGGCAACTTAGCAAGACCCTGCTTTCAAACCAAAACTTAAAAAAAAAAAAAATCTAATGGCTGTGGTCAAAGGTCAGTGTGGTATGCTTACCTAGCATACACAAGTCCCTGGGTTCAATCTGCAGTACTACTAGAGAGATAGAGAGAGGGAAGGAAGGACAGAGGAAGGAGGGAGGAGAGATTTATTTGTGTGTCTATGACTCTGAGGAGGAGCAGTAGTTTTGGTGATGTACATTTAACTGCTATGGGACCTCTGTCAATAATACATGAAGGGGAATCTTTAGCTTGTGTGTGATTTATAGCAGAACATGCTTAGTCTCAGAAGAAAATTCATCCAGACATTGTATCAGCTGTTACAAAATGCTATAGAATAAACAATTCTTTTGATAACAGCGCAGGTACGGCAACAATAACCATTTCTTAGCATCTGTAATCATTGTAAAGATCAAAGTTTGTGTCTTTCCATAAGATGGTAATGCACTCAGCTATTTCCAGAGATTACAACCGTTGCTGTAGAAAGCTCCAAAATATCTCTTGATGGTTAAAAAAAAAAAAGCCATATTGAACTAAATTTGAATGAAAGATGAGAGCTTTATTATGTATTCAAATTTCTGCACGTAAGGCATTTTAAAGGTAAACTACCCCATCTACTCCTTAAGTGTTGCTTGGATTACATTGCAATAAGTAGAGAGTATAGAAAGAAAAAAACATAGTAATTCTATAGTGAAGAAGCATAGCAAATACCAAACTGAAGGACACTCTACAAAAGGTCAATGCCTGGAAAAATAATGAAAGGCTGAGAATTATCCATGGCCAGAAATTAAGAAGAAATGACAACTCAGTGAAAAGCGCTGCTTTAGACTGGAGCCTGAATTGGAAGGAGGACTTCAGTGGGGTAACTGGGGGAAGCTAAATAAAGAGTAGAAGTTAGCAGTAATGTGCCGGCATTGTTTTCATAGTTTACATAAGCATACCATTGTAAAGCTGTGGAGATGGCCCTGTCATTAAAGTGCCTGATGTCTGAGCATGAGGACCTCAGCACCGTGTAACTCCAAAGCTGGGAGGGCAGAGATGGGCAGATCCCTGATACTCACTGCCAGTCAGTTATCTGAATTGATGAGCTCCAAGCTCAGTGAGAGAACCTGCATCAAAAAATAACCGTGGAAAGCAATTGAGGAAAAGACATCCAAAGCCACCGTTTGGCCTCCGCAGGCATGCGCATGTGCACACACGTGTAGGGGATGATGACGATGACTAGGACGCTGACAAGCATGCAAGAACTCTGTGTATTATCTTCACAGCTTTTCTATAAATCTAAACTTCTCACGAAAGTTGTCTTACAAGAAAACCTTGTTTTTGTTCTTCTGACATAAAGTAGCCACAAGTCTACCATCTGTCACTGCCATCTTAAGCTATGTCGCCAGTCCAGTCACCCTTGGTTACAATGTTCCTGAGAAAGATGGACAAGAAAATATTTAGGAGAAAGCCATTTCAAGAAAGGAAACTGAGAGAAAATTTAAAAAAAAAACTTTGAAAATAATGTACAATATTAAAATGTTTTTAAAGAATACATCTTCCTTTTTACAGATAGCCACAAAGAGCCAAGGTAATAAAATTTCACTTGCACTGCACTGTGATTCCATTAAGATCCAAGTAATGTCTTTGTGTGTGCTCTTCTCAGGAAAGGCTCTGTCCTTCTGTTACCGCAGTATAGAGCTCTAAGCCGTTATTACCCTCTGGGGAGAGCTATGTTTTGTTGGATTGTGTGTAATGAGGTTGAAGCTTACATGAACCCTCAGAGAGATGAGTCGAGCATCCTAAGTTCTTAAAAAATAAAGAAATAAAATAAAGAATCTGCCTGCTGACTTTCAAATGGGAGTGAAGAGAACCATTTTAGAATCTGGTATATCGTCATCCTAAAAGCAAAGAGTAGTGTACATGCCATAGTGTCCTCTGTCCACCTTTGATCCCTGAGGGCCCATTTGTCCCTGCTGGGTATGCACAATGACCATGCCTGTCTGTTCTTCAGCATTTACAATATTATTAGAGATTTGGGGAGGTTAGTTCATATCTCACTAAAATGTCTTCTTCATTAATCTTAATAAGCCTAAAAGCAATTTTTGCTCATTATCACCAATTTAACTTTAACCATGGCACTAGTTAGATTTTAATCCTCGTGTTGATTTTGCAAACTCCGATGTCATTAGTTCACCTACATGTTCCCTCCAAAGGGGAAACTCTAACACCATGCGTTGTTCTCTGCATGTGCATCCAGATGGCAACCTTTGCATCAAAGGGGAAACTCTAACATCATGCGTTGTCTGCATGTGCATCCAGATGTTGTCTGCATGTGCATCCAGATGGCATCCTTTGCATCAAAGCTATTATTGAAAGAGTCATGCACCTCTGATCTGGGAAGACTACAGGTATGTCGTGTGATTTGGAAACTGTGATTCTCCTAGAATTTTCTACCGGGTGAAATGTTCCACAGCAAGCTTTGTTTTGCTTTAGATTCCAGAAGCAAAAGCTGCGTGCCTCTCAGTGTAGCCATGCTGCGAAAGGACAGGAAGAACTCTAACAATGAGATCAGACAACAGGATGTCATGGTGGTGATGTCAGGGTTTGATGGAGCCTGGTCCCCGGTCAGGGGCAGGAAAAGAAAGGCTGTGACTGTTTTTGTCCCTTGGCTCTCTTGTAGCCTTGAGGACATGGTAGGAGAGGCCACTCCTGAAAAGCAGATGACGGGGAACAGACACACTGCCGTGTTTCCATCTTTCTTTCATCTTCTTCCCTCCCCCATCCTCCCGTTTCCTGGGTGGGCTCTGAGAATTGCAATATTTGTATTGCTATAGCATGTGAAGACAGACCTTCTATATTTTAATGTTCCAGTTATAGAAATGTCAAATGGCTGCTGTTTTCAACAAAAGATGTGAAAATGTTTCTCTACATTAAGAAACAAACATACAAACAAAAAAAACCAAATCAAAAAACTTGTGTTTTTAGAACTGGAGAGATGTCTCAGTGGTTTAGAGCACTTTCGTTTCTTACAGAGCACCCTGGTTCAATTCCCAACACTGGCATAATGGTTCACAACCATCCATAACTCCAGTTCCTGAGAATTCAACACCCTCTTCTGAACTCTGTAGGCACCAGGAGTACATGTAAACTACATATATACATGCAAGCAACACACACATACACTGTTAATCCCAAAGATATGAGAAGAAACTCCACCAACTCAAATCACCATGGCCAAATTAATTAAAATGAGCAATTTATTAAAGCAAGCTTTTTAATTCATGTATGTGGGTTATTTCTCCCTAAGACGGGGCTTCAGAAGGTCAGCACTGGATATGTGCAAGATAAGGATTTTTAATAGCTCAGGGATAGGGGGTTTTCAAATGCGGGATTTGGCAGGCAGGAGCAGCATAACAAGGTAGTCATAACAACTGTTTGAAACAAAGATAGGGTTACAAGGTGGTCACATTAAATATTTGAAACAACATCATGGTTGCTGTTTCCAAGAACAGGCAATACAGAACCATTTGTAGTTAAGGTTACAGGTGGGGCATAGCCTAATCCTTGAGAAACGGAGATTTAATCATGAACAGAAATAAACCCAGTTTGTCTTTACTAACTGACTTTGACTTTTATGCCTAAGATGGAGGCAGGCTGGTTCATCAACACATAAATAAATGTAAAAATTAACAAACAAACACTACTTGTGTTGGTCTGAGAAGATTACTCAATGGATAAAGCAATTGCCATATAACGACGAGGACCAAAGTTCAGGTTCCCAGGACCCACATAAATGCCAGGGTGTGGTAACCTAACCATAATTCTAAAGCATGTAGAAGGCAGAGACAATCTTGGGAGCAAGCTGGCTAGCCAGATTAGCCACATCAGAGAGCTCTTGGCTCAACTGAGAGATCCTGCCCAAGAAAGGTGGAGAATGATTGAGGAAAAAGTCCTGATGTCAGCCTTGAGCCTTCACACTTACGCTTGCTCACGTGTCTTTGTACATACATATACACCCACAGATGTGAACATGCACACACGCAAAGCACACACACACAGTTGAGTTACTTTTAAAGTACTTTTTGAAACAATTTTCCTTACATTTAAAACAATTCTAGGCGGGAAAGATACCTCAGTTAGCCAAGAGTTTGCCTGGCATATGCAAAGCTCTGGTTCAATCCAGAAAAACAAACAAACAAACAAACAAACAAAAACTTTCTGAGAGAAATTTTACTTCACTATGAAGCTAGTTACCCTTTGATCTATTCTTGATTGAAGGCCTGGATCCTCATAAGTTCCATGTTCTTTTTTCTTTGAGACAGGATCTTGTGTCTCAGGCTGGCCTCTAACTTGTTACAAAGCTAAGGCTGGAATCCCACCATATGGGTCAGTCTCTGAGGTGCTGGGACTCGAACTCATGCATGCAAACACTCTACCACCCAGCCCCACTTTCCATAGTCTTTCTTACAAGGAACTTTGTACTTGTTTGTGCTTTTATCTTCTCTGCCTGGGCAGTTGCCAAGGGAGCCTACCAGAATGACACTGTTGAGGATGGGGACCATCCTTCATATAGAATCTTCTTCATCCCTGTCATTTAAAATGTCCTCAAAGGCACTTGCTTTCCCCTTTGTTTATGTCTACGGATTGTGTAACTACAATGTACGCGAGGTTCGCTTTGTCTCGGGTGTGTGGTCTCAAGGGCCCTGCATCATTAATATGGCCTGGCAAATGGTTAGCCAGCTCACCAAGCTCCGTTTCTGTTGGCTAGACATGGGTTCTCACAAATGACCTGATTCTACACCAACTATCACTTACCTCTAGGTGTCTGTTATCTGCTGACCTGGTTTTCCAGGGCATATGTTTTTTCTAACGTCTCGTGTTGTTGAGGTGTTTAGTTGCCTCTGTTTCTGACCTCATTTGTGGGAGAAGTAGAACAACGTAAAACCCTGCAGCAGTCTGGGAGAACTGAAAGGTATAGTGATGGATGCAGTCGTGGATCTAGTGAAGAGAGTCAGCAAAGATATCACCCATACGGCCATGGACCATTCATCTCTATGAAAGAATTTTGTAGATACAGAGAATCCAGTTGGAATTTTAACACCAGCTTTTATAAACTTCTTTAGTAACTGACGTCAACCATGGTAACCTTGCCTCTGTCCGAGGCCTAACAGGTTTTCCAGTAACCTTCTCAGCTTTAATGTTTGTGCTGCACAGTGCAGAATTAAACAAGCCGCTCCTGGAAAAGCATCCCATGCCCGGGTGTGAACTGTTAGCTTAGATTCCTACACTCTTTGCTCCCTCTCTCACCCTCAATGCCCTTTACTGCTGTTGTCTTACTTTGTGTGGAAACTCTCCTCGGTCTCAGGGGTCCAGGCCTCTTCTAAAACTTCTCTCTGACAGACATGGCTCTTTCTTTAACCCCCGCGCACGTGGCTGTCAGCCTATACAGCTCCATCCCCTTTTCTAGAACATTCTTCCTCCAGTTTGTGCCTCCAAATTTCCATGTATTGTCCTACCAAGCTCAGCATCCCACAGCTGAAGGGTGACCCCATCTCTGTCAGTCTGTGATTTAGAATTGTGGCCCTGCCTCTTGTGCCACTCCCACTATCAACCTGCAAAATGTGCCTGACTATGACACTCAACTCGCTGTCTTTTTAATCCAGCGCCTACCGTCTTATGCTTATTTAACCTAAAAAGCCAATGAAAATCTAGAGGGAAGAAAGAAAGGGGAGAAGAAGAAAAGGAATAAAGGAAGTAAGGTGGAAGGAGGGAGGGAAGAAGGAAGAAAGGAAGAAAGGAATAGAGGGAAGGAAAGAGGAATTTCTTTTTGAAGTCCCAGTCCTTAGTCTGCCATCTATAAGTCGCTGTAAACCGGCCCAACACCAGGCTTCTCCTTCATATTCCTTTTCAACCAGCTTATGCCGCTGTTCTTCCTCTGTGAGATTTTTCTGCATCTGGTAACCGTAGCAATAGCTGCAATTTCTCAATCCCATGCACTGCACTGTATCTACCTAAAAACGGTGTCAGGTAGAAACTATCATCCTATTTTCATAGGTGAAAGAAAATTGTTACATGAATTTCCTAAATCACATGATAAGAAAATAGAAGACCTAGATCTGAACCCCATCCATCTCTGAAGTCCACGCTCCTTCACTTGAAGGGTCCTTCTCATCATTCATTAGATATTTGCATCTCCCAAAACTATCTCAACTGCAGCTTCTTCCACACAACTATTTTTTCTTCCTTTTGATTGTATGGAACCTCTCCGCTTTTTCATCTTCACAATACTATGGATATGTTTTTTTGTTTTGTTTTGTTTTTTGTTTTCTTCTGTTCTTGCAGCCCTACTTGAGCTTATACACGAGGGCTTCCTTGTTGTCTGTCATATCTCCTACTGCTATCTATGCAGTTATTTTTCTGTTGCTGTAATAAAACACCATGGGCAAGGCAATTGATAGACGGAGGAAGGTATTTGGGCTATGGTTCCAGAGGGGAAAAAGTCCATCATGGCTGGGAAGCAAAGCAGCAAGTGGCAAGTAAAAGGACCAGCATAAGATATCCCAGCACCAAGTTTTTAGAACAAAGGAGATTTATTTGTCCCAGATGGACAAAGGGCAAGGAATCAGAGACAGAAACAGGAGACAGAGGAAGGAGAAGGGGAAAGGAAGAAGATTGGGGAGGGGTATTTGCCCCAGAGGACAAAGGACTGTCTTTGGCTAGAGAGGAGACAGACGTGGCCCATAGACAAATGACAGTTTAAAAGGAAAAGGGGAAAAACCTTATGTTAAAATGAGTTGATTAGGGGCTGGCGAGATGGCTCAGAGGTTAAGAGCATTGCCTGCTCTTCCAAAGGTCTTGAGTTCAATTCCCAGCAACCACATGGTGGCTCACAACCATCTGTAATGGGGTCTGCTGCCCTCTTCTGGCATGTGGGCATACACACAGACAGAATATTGTATACATAATAAATAAATAAAATAAAATAAAATAAAAAAATGAGTTGATTAATTTTGATTGGCTATGATAATTAGGGTAACCAAAAGAGGACTTTTGATTGCTGAACTTCAGTACTGGACCTCAGGAGGAGGAAGTGGTCAAATAAAGGAATGGACTTTGGTGGTTAGTTTTAGAACTGTAATCTAATGGTTCCGCAAGGTAGAGGGACTAGGGAAGAAGGGGAAAAGGCAAAGCCTGCTGGTGACATGCTTGCCATGCTCAGGCCCACTAGAGTCCTTCAGCAGGCATGATGGTAGATGCAGGAAGCCGGGAGCTCACATCTTTAATCTCAAGCACGAATGGAAGAGAGCAAACAGGAAGTAGGGCAAGGTTATATTCTCTCAGAGCCTACCCAAAGTGATATACTTCCTTCAGCAAGGCCACATCTCCTAAAACTCCCAAACAGTGCCACCAACTGTGGACCCAGTGTGCAAACAGATTAGCCTGTGGGGGATATTTCTCATTCAAACCACTAAAACATCCATTATCTATCTATCTATCTATCTATCTATCTATCTATCTATCTATCTATCTATCTATCTATCTATCTATCTACCTACCTACCTACCTATCTATCTATCTATCTATCTATCTATCTATCTATCTATCTATCTATCATCTATCTATCTATCTATCTATCTATCTATCTATCTCTGTCTGTCTATCATCTATCTATCTATCTATCTATCTATCTATCTATCTATCTATCTACCCACCCACCCACCCATCCATCCATCCATCCATCCATCCATCCATCCATCCATCCATCCATCCATCTATCTATCTATCTATCTATCTATCTATCTATCTATCTATCTATCTATCTATCATGTGTCATCTATTTCTACCCTGGCTCCTTCTATGATCCTTGTATAGCGCAATCTAACAGAATGTTTTTCTAGACTATCTTCCTCAGAACCCTTCAGCCACTATTGCATCTACACCTCGTTTTTATGGTTGTCATTTGAGTGAAAGCAAAACCAAACCAAACAAAAAAGCAAAATGTCTGTGCTGTCTCATTGAGACATCCACTGTTGTTGTTCGGCTAAAATAACGAACTGCTTATTTATCTCTATATAATCCAAGGATCCCTGTCATCGGTTGCTTTTCTTAAGCCCCACTTCTCGTGGAATGTGATGTGAAGACAGCTTTTTTCTCACTCAGTGACACTGGGGAATGAGAGGCAGCAGACTCCAGATTTAAACCTAGGTTCATGTGGAGTGAATGCCATTATTCTTTACAGAGCATCGCACTGGGCTGCAAGCCAATCGCTAGCCCTCTCATTACCTAAAATACAGTCGCACTGTCCCGACAGTACATTCTGGCCACTGGGATTAGAATTTTTGTTTTCCCACAACAAGGTAGCTATTTATTGGTAATTTAAGATAAAGATTCTTTGTTCTATTTGCTTTTGGCATAGACACACGTCTAGTCATTTGTCGGAGGGAACTCTTAATGGTGTCCTCTCCCTGTTAAGATTTAACACCAACAGTTGATGCTACTGTCATTTTTTCCTGTTCATTTCAAGGGCAGCTCCCAGCTTGGGGGTTACAGTACTAAGCTTCAAGAGCTGCTGTCATCACTCTCCTTCCTGTATCTATTTGTAGAAAATTGATGTGTAACTCAAATGATGAAGAACAATATTTAACTGCCTTAATCTGCCTATGAACTGCATCTTCTTCCTTCCCCTCTCTTCTTCTTTTTTTTTTTTTTTCCTATACAGCCCAGGCTTGCTTTGAGTTTAAATTTTCCTACCTCAGCCTTTTGAGTGCTTGGATTACAAATCTGCACCATCACACCTGGCTGCATTTTCTAATCACACACAATCTGACATGCAATATACTAATAAGGTATCTGGAAGAGAAGAAAGCAAATATAATCTTTTTCTCCTAAGAAATCACTTAAATGATCTCAAGGAAATTTTCATCGCTCTTAGAATAGCACGCAAAACAGAAGACACACATTGTTCTTCCAGAGAGGGTTTTTCATTTTCTCCTCTCACTTCCATTTCACACATGCTAGGTGTCTTCCCAAAAACACATGTTTTTTCTCTCTCCTGGAACTCTGAATACCATCTTCCATTTCTTACCTTACCTCCCTAATATACATCAGTCCTTTAGGGTGAGTGGACGCTATACGTCCATCTAGGCTTCTTTAGGTCCTCCAGTGTCAAGACCCCTTTTTATGTCAAACCAGCCCATTTTCTGTCCCACTGTTCTGAAATTGCCTTTTAGCTTTCTTGTCTCCCTAGCTGGCTTAGAAACTCCCTAAGGACACAAATTGTAGCTTATCCACTGTTGATTGGAACCTAGTAGGTGTTTGTTCCATTTTTTTTTTTTGTGTGTGTGTGTGGGATAAATGAAAAAATGCGTAAAAGATTTAACTTTTCTTAGATGGGACGGTCATTTCTAGACAGTCAGCTTTGTATCTTTAAGGACTGAATATGGCTCTCTGTGACCCCATTATTCCCGAGAGATTTGTAAGCCTAAATAATAGAAAATTGGTGACACACAAATTATTAAAACATTTGAGCAACTGCCAGGCTTCTTTTTTTCCCTCATGCATTCTTTGCATCTGAATATTTTACTTGCATGGAAATTTTTCTTCTGGGAAATAATATGGGCATCCCTGGTGAGCGCACCATCAAAAGAGATGGATCAGCCTACATGAATCCAAGAAACTAAATATAACTGAGTGGTGGAGCAATAATGCTGGCTGTTATTAAGAGGAAAAGCACACACTATGTTATTTTTTTCTGTAATCAATTGCAAATTTACATTTGATAACTCTGGTTGTTGTTTAATCAGAAATGATTATCTTCCTTGATTAGGAGTGGTTTTTTTTTTTTTTTTTTTTTTGAGGAAAAGGAATTGCTAATTAGTTTGCTATCACTCTGTTGAAGGTGTTTGCAATTAAATTGAGGAGGTAAAGAAAGCTGCAAATGATCCAAACGCTGAATGCAGTCACCAAACACACTCGAGGTGTTCTTTTTTCAAACTCTCTAAAGATTTCTTTAGAAACTTCCACACAGGGGTTGGGGACATGGCTTAGAAGGTGAAACGCTTGCTGTGAAAACCTGAGGACCTGAATTTGGACCCCCAAGACCTTAGAAAAAACCAGGCACGGTGGTGCACATCTCTGATCCAGTGTTTGGGAGACAGAGAAAAAGTGATGCTTGGAGTTAATTGATCAAAAAATCTAGCCAATCAGTGAGCTCCGGGTTTATGGAAAGACTTCGTCTCAAAATGTCAGATGAAGAGTGCCTGAAGACACCCAACACTGACCTCTGATTTCTTCACACACGTGAGCATGTCCATACACATAAATCACGCACACACAATTTTTAAATATAAAATGGGAGAAAGCAGAGACGGCCCAGCCGTTCAGAGCACACACTGTTCTTACAGAGGATCCGAGTTTAGTCCCCAGCACTGACATCGGGTCAGTTACAATTGCCTGTAACTCCAACTTCAGGGGACCCAACACCCCCTTTGGGACTCCAAGGGTACCTGCCACTCACATGCACATACTCCCTGGCACATACATATAATTTTTAAAATTAAGAATAAAATTCATTATAAAAAAATCTGTGAAATCTTGGTTCTAAAGAGACTAGTTTTTTTTAACATTTTACTATGAATATATTTTTGAAAAGCAAACTGCTATTGTGCATATCAATAAAATTAGATGAAGTCATGATTTTAAGCCATTTTAAAGTTGTTTATTCTCTACCTTAATAAGGTGCTAACTCTGTATAATAGGTACTTCTGATTAGATCTCTTCAGATTTGTGCATTAGTTTCCCCAAGCTCTGAGGACTTTTAGGTCTTTTATTCTAGAGACAATGAATAGTGAGGGACAATCAATACCAACATTTGAAGATGTTTGTTTCTTGGGAAAGATCAAATTTTGTTAAGATTAAAATTTCCATCTTGACTATTTCTCAGTGCACAGTTCAGTGGGGTCAACCGTACGCACATTGTTATGGCACCATCTCTAGAACCTTTTTGATTTGCAAAAACTAGAACTCAATATCCACTGAGCAACACGCTACTGCCGCAGCCACCCTCAGCACCCGGCAACTAACTCTCTATTTCTGAGTTCTACTTCTTTACGTTCAACGTGAAAATGGAACCACGTGGTGCGCATCTTTTCGTGACTGGGTTCCCTTCGTAGGATGTCCTCACTTTCCGTGTTGTAGCATTTAACAGAACACTTTTCCAGTGTGTGGCTAACCATTTTCACATTCCGAGGCTGAAGAAGATTCTGTTATTATCACATGCCACATCTTCATTGTGCATCCAACCGCCACTGGACAATCAGGTTGCTTCCATCTTTTGACTGCTATGAAAAATGCTGCCATAAACCTGAGTGTGCCAACATCTCTTGATTCTGCTTTCAACCTCAATCAGATATGTGATTGTAAGAGCATATGGCAAACCTTTTAATTTATTGAAAAACGGCACTGTTTGCATAATGGCTACATCATTTTGCACCCCCACCAATAGTATACCAAGGTTCCAATTTCTCCACACACTCACCAATACCACGTTTTCTCTTGTCATTTTCTTGTCATGGTGGCTCTCCTCTAAGTTCAAGGTGATGGTTCATTGTGGCTATGATTTACATGCCCTTAACAAGCAGAGATGTTGAGCACTTGTTCCTATGCTCGTGGCTACCCATATACGTATATGCATAACTTCTTTGGAAAAAGGTCTAGTAAAGTCCTCTGCCTATTCTTAGTTGGGTTATTTTGTCTTTTGTTGTTGGGTTGTAACAATTCTTTGTACAGTCTGGATTAACCTCTTTAAATACATGGTTTGCAAAGATTTTTTTCACACTCTGTAGGCTGCCTTGTGCCACTGATAATTCCCATGCACGTACTTTACTGAAGCTTCCAAATTTGTCATGGTCAATCCATTTATCATTTTTGCATCATTGCCTGTGCCTTTGAGATCATGTAAAAAATTATTGTGAAATCCAGTGTCCTGAAGCTTTGTCCCTTTGTGTCCTCTGCACCTTTGTAGCTTTAAGTCATACAACTCAGATCCTAAGCTCACTTTGAGTTACTTTTTTTGTATAAGGTCTATGAGTCCAATTTTACCTTTTCTTTTTTCGAGACAGGGTTTAGCTTTGGAGCCTGTCCTGGAACTAACTCTTGTAGACCAGGCTGGCCTCGAACTCACAGAGATACGTCTGCCTCTGCCTCCAGAGTGCTGGGATTAAAGGCGTGTGCCACCACCGCACAGCTCCAATTTCACTTTTTTCATGGGTATAAATTCCTCTAACACCATTGTTGAAAAGATTGCTATCTCATGGCATGGCATTGAGGTCCTTGTCAATACCATATGTAAAGTTTACTTCCAAGTACAATGCAGTTTTGATTACGGTAGATTCATAACATGTTCTGCAATTGAAAGAGGGTTTTTGCTACAACAACGCTTTTAAGAATATTAATTTTTAATATTTTTTATTTTTAATATAGGTGATATTAAGGATTATATGATGTTCAAATACTGTGAAATAATGACTTTTGCCTTCCTCTTACCACATGTATCACAGCCCACTGAATTGAATTCTGTCTCTACATTTTATTAGAAACATTGTGTCTATGGAGAGTCACCAGAATAATGAAGGCTCTAGAGCATTTGAGAGAATGTAAAATATTTAAGCTATAAAAAGAATTTTTAAGGCAACCACAATAGCAGTCTTTGGTTATTCATTTGTTCAAAATACTCATTACAGTGTAATTATAGTATAATCTCAACAATAAAAGACAAAATACGGCCACTGCCATCACGTGCTCCAAAGTTTCTGCCTTCCTCCTTAGACACATACTTTCCTTGTCAGTTGCATCCCACCTTACACTGTGGAAAGCACCAATACCCTTGGGGTAGGAAAGAAAGCTAATTCATCTTCACTCCAGGCTGAATGCTTATGAATGAGTCTTGTTGACAAAAGAGAAAAAAACACTGTAATTGCTCTGAAGTTCAACACACTCCATATAAAATACCTCGTGGGCTTTGATAGTTTAAGGACAAGTAATATATAGACTAAGCAAAGTATTTGAGAAACTCTTGGTAAATGATTTGTACTCCATATATATATGTGTGTGTGTGTGTGTGTGTGTGTATATGATATTGTTTTTTACAACTCAATAATAATGAGACAGACAGCCCATCAAAAAATGTCCAAATCAGAGAACATTACAGAAGAAATAACAGAAAGAATGTAAGAGGCAATTAGAGGGCCTGAAATGCTGTCTCATGGGTGTGGCATAGCCATGGCACTCTTTAACTCACAGTGACTGTGTTTCTCTGCAGAGGGTCTGCACAAACTGAGCCCAGAACAGTCAGTCATGGATGGAGAATTCATTAGTGAAATGCTAATTACAACTACAAGGAGATACTGTTTCACATCAACTAGAATGTCTGTAATAAAACATACAGATAATAAATAATGTTGGAAAGGACAGAAATCTACATATATTATTGATGGGCTATGCAATGGTAAAGCCATTTTGAAAAGTAATTTGGCAACTTCCTAGAAAAACATCATAAGTTTATTACGTTACCCAGAATTCAACTCTTAGACATCTAATCCAAGAGAAATGAAAGTATATCTAGACTCAGATTTGAACATGATTGCTCTTAGTGTCATTATTCACAATAGGCCCAAACTGGAAACATTTTAAGTGGTCACCAAATTGGTGAAGAGACATACAGAACATAGTACAGACATACAATAGAATGCTAGTTAGAAATGAAGAAGGACAAACTACAGATACACCCTTCCAGGCCTCAAAATCTTTATCTATAAGCTTTGGCAGTCTTAAGAGAAAAGTTAATATATTATGTAGCTCCATTTACATGAACTACTCCGAAAAGGCAAAAGTAGAGGTAGAAAGTGATTGAGAGTGAGGAGAAATTAAGTTTGGATTTGCTGGAGGGACCTTACTGGTGTAATAAAAGCATCCTAAAACTGATTTATGGTGATGATTGTACAGTTTGATAAATTAACTGTAAGAATCAATGAGCCGGATATTTAGAAATTTAATGTGATACACAAAATATGCCTCAATAATGTTATTGAAATATATATATTTGGACAAAAAACTTCCTACTCTTTTTTTTTCCAAAATATCAACTACTTGGCTTGAAAGTTTATATGGCAATGTTAAGACAAACAGTAGGGAGCTGGGGAGAGAGCTCGGTGCTCTCCTCCAGGGCACTGGAGTTCAGTTCTCAGCGCTCATCTCATGTGGCTCACAAATGCCTATAACTCCAGGTCCAGAAGACACCCTCTTCTGCACCCCATGGGCAGCCACACACACGTGTATACATGCATACATACAGTCACATAAATAAATAATGTATATTTAATAAACACACACATATATATGTGTGTGTGTGTTAAAAACAGGGGCTGGAGACATGGCTCAATGGCTAAGAGGGCTTACGGCTCTTTCAGAGGACTTGAGCTCAATTCCTGGCACCCATATCAGGCAGTTCAGAAATGCCTGTAAGTCTAGATCCAAGGAATCTAACATCCTCTGCTGGCTTCCAAGAAGCACCTGTATACATGTCTCTCTCTCTCTCTCTCTCTCTCTCTCTCTCTCTCTCTCTCTCTCTCTCTCTCTCATACACACACACACTCCTAAATAAAAATAAATAGATTCATTTAAAAACAAAACAAACAAGCAAACAAAAATGAGACAGGGCCTAGAGAGATGACTCAGCAGTTAATAACACTGGTTACTCTTCCAGAAGAGCTTCAATTCCCAGCACAATTGAATAGCTCATAACCGTCTACAACTCCAATTATAGGAGATCTAATGTACTTTTAGGTACTGTGGACACATGGTGCACAAACACACATGTAGGCAAAACACCCATACATGTAAAAGAAGGTAAAATTTGAAGAAAAACAAAGAGACAATAACAAGTGTTGGCAAGGATATCGAGGAGCAGGACCATTCATAAACTGCTGGTGGGAATGGAAAAGGGTGCAGCCATTTTGAAAAACAGTTTGGCAGTTTCTCAAAAGTTAAACATAGAATGCCACAATGACCCAGAAAGCTCACTCCTAGGTATCTGCCAAGGAGAAGCAAAGACAAATGTCCTCATGTAGACTTGTGGGTAAAGGTTCAGAGCATCAGTATTCACTGTAGCAAGAAAAAAAAAGGTGGGAATAGAACAGGTGCCCTTCCAGTTGGTGGATTAAAGAAACGGGACGTCAGAACACACCGATGAAAGGAAATTCAAGTATGATGCACAATTCAACAATAATAACTCTTACAATGTTACTAAATCTCAAATACATCAATGCTCAATGAAAAAAAGCCGGACACAAATGGACACTGCTTTGCATGAATGCAAATCATAGAGCTAGAAAGCAGATTGGTTGCTGAATGGGGCAAGGAACTGTGAGTGGGCACAAGTTTTGGGGATAATAGAAGTGTTCTAAAATCACATTGTGGTGATGGATGCACAATTTTGTTAGTTTACGTTATGAGTGAATTTTATCTATGTATATTATACATCAATAAAGCTAAGAATAATTTTTTTTATTATTTTTATTTATTTTCGAGACAGGGTTTCTCTGTAGCTTTTGGTGCCTGTCCTGGAACTAGCTCATGTAGACCAGGCTGGCCTCGAACTCACAGAGATCCGCCTGCCTCTGCCTCCCGAGTGCTGGGATTAAAGGCATGCGCCACCACCGCCCGGCTAAGAATAATTTTTTAAGGATTTAGTTTTATTATTTGTGTGTGTGTGTGTCTGTGTGTCTGTGTCTGTCTGTCTGTCTATAGACATGTGGGTGCCCACAGAGACCAGAAGAGATAATTAGATTCCCTGGAGCTGGGACCTGAACTCAGGTTCTCAGAAAAAACAGCAGGAGCTCTTAACTGAGGATCTATCTTTCCCATGACAATTTTTAAAACCTATATCCCGTGTGCTGGTTAGATTTTATGTCAGCTTGACACAAGTTGGCATTATCTGAGAATAGACCTGTGGTGCATTTTCTTAATTAGAGATTGATGTGGGAGGACCCAGCTCATTCTAGGTGGTACTACCCCTGGATATCTGATCCTGAGGTGTATAAGAAAGTACACAGAGAAAACCCTGGGGAACAAGCAAGTAAACAGGACTCCTCCACAACCTCTGCTTTAGTTCCTGCCTCCGGGTACCCGTCCTGTGTTCCTGCCCTGACTTCCCTAGATGACGGACTTAAAATAGGAACCTAAGACACCCACTCTGAAGCCTTCACTCCATAGATGAAGAAAGGAGGTGCAGGCAGGTGGAGTTATGCACCTAAGGTCCTAAATGCAGCTACTGTCTAGGTATAACCTCGGCATTTGATCTGTCTACCAAGTCTATTTTTTTCATATGCATTCCTTGCTCATTCAAACTAGAAGGATTTCAACACAGCATTTCCCTGTGGCTCCTTTTCTCTGACCAGACAGCAGGCTCCAGGAGAGGCTCACCCTTTTCCAGTTTTGCTCACCATTGCATCCAAGTGCCTAATACAGCGGGCAGGGGTAACAGGCTTCTCATTCAGCACTTACTAAATGGATGAACGATTGAGTGAACAGACAAACAGGCCTAAAGCCTAAATGTTCCTAGTGGTCACAGTGAAGAAATCTCTGCTGTGGATTCTTTCTTTGCAAAGAAGGGAGACACCCTACAAACAGGTTTTCACAGAAGAGCATCACACTCTTGGTCAAGGTGAGGCTGAACATTTGGGGGATTTCATAATGAGAACAGGAAGTATCTTTTGGTTGGGTGGAGAGACCGTCACAGGGGAAAAGGTCCTCCTGTCTTTGGCTCACTGAAAAGAGGACAATATCTGGTAAGCCTCTCCTTGAAGAAAACAAAATCTTATGAATAAAAAAACTATACACCAGCGGCAGCTCGTTTCAAGAAACTCAGGAAGAGAATTTTTTTATATCTCCTGCCATACAGTCTTTCCTTCACCTCTTCATTCCAAGTCTAAAATGGCTTAACATCTTGATGCCATTGGCTTATCCCACCAACATTGTATTCCCTAGAGAACTTATTTATTATGCTCCGTTCATCTCTGTCCAAGTCACTGAGACAGGCCAGAGCCAAGGTAAAGACCAACAAAGTTTCCTCATCAAGCACTTTCTTTATACTTCTCCTTTTAATCAGCTTGTTCAACCAACTCAAACATTTGTCCCTCACCTTTCATTTGTTACTTACCGTGTCCTGGGCACAGTGTTCAGTGTCAACAGTGTGAGCATGAACACATATGTGTGAATATGCATGCACATGTGCCTGCACACACGCACGCAAGTGCACACACACTCTCAAATACTCTGCTCTCTTCCTTTAAGAAGTCTATTTTTATAGTTTATTGCCAAACATATCATAAAAGACTATAAATTGCTTCACTGAAAGCCAGACACTGATCCATAGTGTCAAGGACTGAACAGAAGCCACTACAGCACAAAGTCTATGCCTATCTCAAACAGAGGTTGATCGGTTCCTCTTTATTAGGTCTGCTATACAAAACCCCTGTGGACAGCTTCAGAGCTTGGTTGGCCCTATATAATTTTTCAAATTCTAACCAGTTGTTAAACAATTTTTATGCTGACCTTAAATATTCAGTAAAGATTCGACTTGAATTTGTATGATTCATTAAGCCCATGGTTTTCATTACAGTAATATTTAGAGGACTAATTATCTCCGAGTAATCACAGAGTACGAAGCAATTTAAATGTCATTCCCAGAACAGGTTAGAAGCAAATTTACTTATTAAATTATGAATGTTTTACTTCATACTGGCCATAGGATAATTAAAAAATGAACATGACGCTTAATTTCAAATTTACTTAAAAAGATGTGATCACATGGCTCTGTCTTAACTCACGACTGTGGTGACCTGAATTCCTTTCTTGAAAAACGGGAAACCTCCCTTCAGCCTAGATCAATCACTTTGGAGTCACAGCTTCTAAACTTCCTTTTCAAGTAACTGATTTCTGGTAATTTTCAAAAAGACTTAGAATGTTGGGGAACATTTTAGAATAGAAGGTATAGGGATTGGGGTTGGCTCAGAGGGCTTGCCTTGCATGCACAAGGCCTTGGCTTCTAGCCCAGCAAAAAAGTTCGTGAAGAATAGGCATCAGCAACTTTATTTCTCAAGCATATCCATTTCCTAAGTTAGACAATGAGAACACACTATTAGACTGAACCATATATTGCTATTTTGGTAGATTAAAAGAGGTTGAAAATTGGCAATTTCATAAGTTCAAACTAATGAATATATTACACATGACAGTTCTTTAGCAATACAAATTAATTATGAAGGATTATAAGTAGAGTTTAAAACATTGCACAAGATTTAGAAAAAGGGAGCTGGAGAGATGGCTCAGTGGTTAAGAGCTCTGGCTGCTCTACCAGAGGACCTGGGTTCGATTCCCAGCACACATAGTGGCTCACAACCAACCATCAATTCTGGGGGCTCCAATGATTTGTTCTGGTGTCTGTGGCACTGCACACATGTGGCACATTTAAACATATGGAGGCGAATCTCTCATACACATAAAATAAAATACAATTTAGGAGATATAAAAATCCATACTCTCCACACAAATGTAAATTCCATCACATTTCTGTGTATTTTCTCCCCTTGCTTCCTCTTGGACAGTTTTTAAGAATCTTCATCCTTGCTGGTGTGGTGGCACAAACCTTTAATCCCAGCACTCGGGTCTGTGAGTTCAAGGCCACTCTGGTCTACAGAGCTAGTTCCAGGACTACCAGGGCTTTTGCACAGAGAAACCCTCTCAAAAAAAAAAAAAAGGAATTTTCATTCTTTACATTTTCATTTTGTTGACATATTTGTATCTATCCTTAACTCACCAGCTGAGTACTTAGACTGCTTTTAGTTTTTAATTTTTTTATTTTATTGTATTATGTTGCATGTGTATTTTATTCTATGTGTATTTTATTGTATTATGTTGTATGTGTATTTTCGTCTTGCCTTCATGTATTTGCATGTGCCCTGTGGGTGCTGGGGATTGAACCTGGGTCCTCTGGAAGAGCAGCCGGTGCTTTTAACCACTGAGTCATCTCTCCAGCCCCACTTCTAGTTTTTTCATATTTCAAATGGTATTATGATGAGCATGATTGGAATTGCTAAGAAAAGTCTGGCCACTGTTAATACAATGTTGTTTTTTAAAAAACTATGTCTCTTTATAAATTTCCAACATTCAGGTTTTTTAATCAAGTAAATTATGAGGACTACTCCCGACTATCAGGAGATAGAAGTCCTATACGTTTGCTATGTAATTCACATATCAATTCTACAAGTTGATATCCTATACAGTCCATAATGACAGCATAGTAATGTTTAAGCTCACAGTCTCCATAAGGACAACATAATAATGTTCAAACTCACAGTCTCCTCCCAGACTTTCCACTGAACTCATAATTAAAGTTTTGGGAATCATTCCTGTCCTCAAAAACAGGGTTTTTTTGTGTGTGCTTCGATTAAAAACTCTACTTTATAGATCTTAATTCTCATATCTCATTTCAGTAGCAAAATAAATCTGTAAGGGAAGAAAAAAAGTACATGTTTACGACTTAAGATCTGTTCTTATTAGCTTGGCAGAGACAACAGGGTTACTTTCATGGTTTTTTTTTTCACTCTTAAAAATGAATAAATAATTTGAACAGTTATGCAACTGAGAGTTTTAAACCTTTCTCCTGGATTATCGATGTTATAGTTCATGAATTTTAAAGAGCTTTATTTTTGTGTGATTGAAATTATACATTCTTTGTTCAGTTAGTTTCTTCTCCCCAGACAGTCTCATGCATCCCAGGCTGGCCGCCAACTCATTGTGTAGCCAAGGCTGATCTTGAACTTCTTTATTTAATTAAAATATAACTACATCATTTTCCTCTTCCCTCTCCCCCTTCCAACCCCTCTTATGTTGTCCTCCTGATTTCTATTCTTTAACTATTTTTACATACATATATATGTGGGTAAATATATAAATGCAAGCTGTTA
This sequence comes from Chionomys nivalis, assembly GCF_950005125.1. Taxonomy (NCBI): domain Eukaryota; kingdom Metazoa; phylum Chordata; class Mammalia; order Rodentia; family Cricetidae; genus Chionomys; species Chionomys nivalis. Next base: position 18,698,020 of record NC_080103.1, read on the forward strand.
AATCCTTTTGGGGTTGCTTGTATGTGTGTTTTTTAGGTCTGACATCTTAGGATTGGATAACTATTTAGAGGATTCATTTCTGGTGAAGGCTAATTCATTCTCTCTCTCTCTCTCTCTCTCTCTCTCTCTCTCTCTCTCTCTCTCTCTCTCTCCAGTCTTTAATTGCCTAGAACTCTTCATCTAGGGGTGGGGTCCTGTGTGATTTCCCCATCCGTGTTGGCATGTCAACTGGCTTTGTCATTTGTTGTGACCTCATGGGTGCAAATTTAAGTCATGTACAAAAGATTCAATCTTGAAGTAGACTTCCTGGTCTGCTGGCTCTTACTGTCTTTCTGCCCATCGTTTGCTATGTTCCTCGTGCCTTGAGTGTAGGGGTTACATCATACATATAATAACTGGGTCTGAGCACCCCACAGTCAGATCATCTCTGCATTCTGACTAGCTGTTGCTTTGTGTAATTGTTTCCATCGGCAGTGACGAGAAGCTTCCTTGATGTGGGATGAAAGTGACTTACCTGTGGGTGTAAGGAGAAGCAGTTAGAATGCGGTTAAGAATTACACTGGTTTAGATAATTGGCACTAGTAGATTCTCCTCGGAGATCTATGACCTCACTACCACAGTTGGCTGGCTAGTTTTATAGTAACAGGCATGATTTCCCTGCTGATGAACAGGCCTTAAGACCACTCAGAGAGCTGCTGGCTACTGCCAAGATGTCGGTTCCACTGTTGCACCTTTAGGGGTATCTTGCTGTGCTGACCATTGTTGAGGTTCATAGTTGTCACAGCTGGGAAGGACTCTTGAATGCTTTCTTCCCCTAAAGGCTTGCATAGCACCTCTGGTAAGAGACTTTCAAGTCAGAGCTAGCTCTGTTCTTCAGAGTCCTATGTCTGAAGTACATGGTGTCTTTAGCAATAGGGATTCATCTTCAACTTCTGGAAGACAAGCAAGGGCAATAGCAATAGCCTACATTGTTTTGGGAGTCTCTTAGACTCCCTTGACAAACAACTTGAGATCTTGACCTTCTGATCCTCTTTTCTCTACCTCCTGAGTGCTGGGACTATAGTCATGTACCACTTATGCCTGGTTTATGTGGTAGAACCCGTGGCTTTGTGCATGCTAGACAAGCCCCCTACCAACTGAGTTACATCCTTAGCCCTTAGTTCATCTGTAAGTCAGACTCATTTGACATGTTGACCCTAGCCTAGATGTTACAACCTCATTTATGACCATGGAAAAGACTACTAAACAGTATCAACTTCAGGTATTCACCAGTGCAACCTGCTTCACTTCCTTGTCAGTCTATAGGCAACAAATTAACTGGAGTTCTAGTGCCCCTGATTCATTTGGGAGGCCATTCTACTTCACAACAACTCTAACAATGAATATTAGGAAGTTGATAACACACAGGCCTGTTTATTTAATCCAGAACAGAAAGGAATAGGGATATATGTGACATCATCTCTCACTCATCTCCTTTAATCATTCTTGAGGCTGATAGCTAGCACGCGTGATTAATAGTTGGCAATACTGACAGAGTGCGCAAAGCCATCCAGCCAGAATTAGAATGTACTACGTTCATTGGGAATAGCCAATTGACTTTCTGCCCCCCATCTCACATTATATGAGGAGAGGACATTGAATTTGACGTGCACTTGAGTGCTGTCTCTGTGTAGGGCATATGCATACAGAGAAAAGCTGTGCTCCTGGTTTTTACATTTTTTCCTAGTTCAGTGAAGGGCTAACTCCCCCCCTTCCCAAACACATCCTGGGGTTGAAAATGTTTTTGTTAGCAGTTATGCAACCTTATGAAAAAGCATGGTTTTCTCCAAATTGGATATACTATAAATTGAAGACATTAGTCATAGCTGTGCGTCCCCACCCCCACCCATTTGAGACACATGCTTTAATACTTTTTTATCTTCAGATCAGACTTTAAGTGGTACGATGAAATACCAGAGACAAAAAACTGTTCGTATAAAAACAAAACAGGTCGGACGGCTAATATTTTTAAAGGCAAACTGCGTCAGAGAGAGGAGAAATGGCAATATAATTTTCTCACATTTCAAGCCCCCAGGCGTACAAGTATAATTTAACAAAATGCAATATGATGCAGCCTTCCTTCTTACGGGCTGCCTGTCATTACGGAACACTTGTCACTGGTGTCGGGCAGCAATCATCTCAGTGGGGGGTGCAGAGGAGAAGAAGGCCTCATCTTTGCCCCCTAAGAAGCTTACAGCACCTTTGGGGAGGTAAGACAAGCATGAAAAGTTTAATAACAGCATGGTCTATTAAATCCATGACACGAGACAATAAGTGCTTCAGGAATACAAGAGCGAATGCCTTTGGGAGAGCTACAGGGAAGCAGCAAGCCTTCAGCGGGGGGGGGTGGGGGGGGTTTAAGGACGAATACTACTTTGCTATGGGAGACGAGTGTGGGACAGGTAAGGTTCTCCAGCCTGAGGAGAACATTTAAGAACGCAGGATTGTGTGGCGGTGTCCATAGAACGGCAACAAGATGGCGTGGCCAAAGTCGAGGGTCCGTGGGATTGGTTTGGTGGTAAGGTGGGACTCTTCCATACTCTCTAAGTGCTGGGCCTTTTGTTGACTTTACTGAATATTGCCGACAAGCCGACAAGCCCGCTATTTCCTAGGCTTACAGGTAAGGAAAGTGAGACGCAGATGGATCATGGGATTTGAACAAAGGAAGTAAGGCTAGTTTACTGCCCTATGAGCCATTAAGTAAGGCAGCTTCAGGGGTGGCTCCAGGGTCACTGCACCACGGAAACAGCCTTTGTCTTATTTTCAGCTAAAACTTTATGGTGCAAGATGCGCATGCCCGGAAGCATTCCTGTCCGTCATTTTAATCTCTGTGACCTTAAACTGAACACGCTTAGGAACGGGCCGACGTAGAAACCCTGTCTCAGAAAAACAAAACAAAACAAACAAACAAACAAAACAAAAACAACAACAACAAAAAAGAAGTGTGAGGAATGGGTCGACTCCTTGTGAATATGGATTGGCTCCTCCCTGGATGAAAGCCCCGTGCTTCCTTTGTTGAAGGCCAGCGTTGGTTTGGAAAGGACTCCCTTGGCCTCCTTGCCCGCTGCAGGTAATCTTTCCCCGCTCTTTTATGTCTTGTCCATGCTTATTTGTCTCAACAGTCACCAAGAAGCAAACCCCTTGTGTTCAGTTCCAGCCAGGTTCAAATCCCTGCCTTCAGGACATCCTCACTGTCACCTCTATACCAGGTCCTTGAAGCATCTTACAGGGGAATTGAATGTGGTTCTGCACAAAATAGAGACTAGCTAAAAATACTTTGTGCCAAAGAGGCTTAAATAAATTATTTTCATGTTGTGTCAGCAAGCAGTAGGTATTAAAAGGACCAAGAGCTGAAGATTGTTTTAGAAACCATGTTTAATTTATTTTATTATTGCTATGTGTTTGTGAGACGGAAGGCAGAAAGGGAGGCACTGCCCACGAGCACGGTCAGAGGACAGCTTTTGGGAGTCGGTTCTCTTCTTCCACCTCAAGTTCCGGGGATCAAATTGAGACATCAGGTTTGCATAGCAGCAGCTTTACCCACTGACCTATCTTGCCAGCTCCTTGACACTATTATTTTATTTAAAAATTTTAATTTTATTTATTTGTACAGGACTACACTGAAGCGCTATTTTTTTTTTTTTTTTTTTTTTTTTTGGTTTTTCGAGACAGGGTTTCTCTGTGGTTTTGGAGCCTGTCCTGGAACTAGCTCTTGTAGACCAGGCTGGTCTCGAACTCACAGAGATCCGCCTGCCTCTGCCTCCCAAGTGCTGGGATTAAAGGCGTGCGCCACCATCGCCCGGCTTGAAGCGCTATTTTAAGATGCCTAGAGGAAGTGGTCCAGAGGCAAAAATGAGGAGGCCCTTGAAGACACAGATTTGAACCTGGCTGGAACGGAACACGGTGGGCTTACATGTGCCACAGCACACATGTGGACTTCAAAGACAACTTGTGAGAGTTCTCTCTTACCAATAGGTCTCGGGGTTCAAACTCAGATTCTCAGGCTTGGGGGCAAGTGCTTTTACCTGCTGAGCTATCTGGCTGGTCCCATAGACATTTTCTTTAAAAGGGCTTTTATAATCTCTTCACACCCCTTTGTTGTCCAGCACAATGTCTTACATGTCGCTCTGAGCCAACTATTAAGGTCTGAACATGAAGGGTTTTCCACCAGCTCATGGGTTTGAACACTTGATTTCCAGTTAGTTGTGCTATCTTGGTTGGTTGTGGCTTAAGGGGAGGGGGCTGGAGGAAGTGGGTCACTGGGAGTTAGATTTTGAGGTTACAGCCCAGCCCCACTACCAAATTCTGTTTCATGGTCTCTGAGGTATGTTTCTATCACATCCATCATGGATAGATGAACTCCATCAAGCCTTCCCCTCCAGAGTGGACTGTCTGCCTCTCAAACCATAAGCCAAAATCAATCTTTCTTTAGGTTGTTTCTGTTAGGTATTTGTCAAAATGATGAGAAAGAAGATAATATGTCCATAAATATTTGTTTAGATAGAAGACATCATAGAACTAGTAACCAGAAGATGTGTTCTCTGAACCTGGCTGGGTATTGTGAACATAACCAAATGGGGTGATAGCTGCATGACCTTGAACATGTCACTTTACCTCTTTTGTTTGTTTGTATTTATTTATTTATTTACTTACTTATTTTTGAGACAGGGTTTCTCTGTGCAGCTTTGAAGCCTGTCCTGGCACCAGTCTATAGACCAGGTTGGTCTCAAACTAACAAAGATCTGCCTACCTCTGCCTCCCGAGTGCTGGGATCAAAGGCATGCGCCACTACCGCCCGGCTGTCACTTTACCTCTTTGAGGTTCAGTTTTCTTATCTGTTAATATGAGGCTCATGGACTTACATGGCATCTACATGGAGATGATAGACAATATGATTAAGCAGGCTTCACAATTATCATTCAGGAGGATATCCATGAATTATCTTAATTAATTCATAATGCCTAATGAACAGTCTTCCATATCAAGCCTGCGCTTAGTGAATGGGTTTAGGAAGGTAAATGTTTCTAAGACAGCAGAGTTGAAGGAAGGTGATGGGAGCACACTGGCTAGAAGTGTCCCCGGTGGCCCTAGCGAGGCCCATATCATAGTGGAGCTGAAGGGAGACAAGCCAGGCTGTGATTTGTCCCATTAGCGCCCTGATCTCTGGTGGCCCGAGATCTTAAACAAGCATGAAGTGGGGACTGTACCCCACTTCGCTCAAATCTCACTGATAGTGAAAGTAGAGATGTCACATTTGAGTTCTGGGTGCTTGGATTGTGTGTGTTATATAATCTTATATACCATTTTAGTTTTATAGAAAATAGTCATAGTTTAATCTTGTTCTGAAAAAGTTTCAGGTCTTTTATGGATTCATATTGCCTAAACCTTATACCAATCAATATTCCAGAGGAGGATGAGGAGTAGTGAGTTTTGTCTGATTTCCAGAGGACGATGAGTCTTGTCTGATATTCATATTTACTGAAGCATCATCATCTAGTCTTATTTGCTGAAAACTGGTATTTTGAAACCATGAAACAACATAGCTTCATTTTTTTCCTGATTAAAAAAAAAAAGGCTGACTCTCCACAGTAAAGAGACAGTAGGAGCCTCCTCGTCTCCAGTGCCCCCTCTGCTCCGTCTTTGTCGTACATTAGAACAGCTGCAGCACTCTGCACGTAAAAAATGGCATCAGCTGTGGTTAAATATTCATGGCCACTTGCTATTCGATGCACATTTTTTTTGTTATTATTTTTAGCAAATAACAGAGTATCTAATGATTCATTTAACCCAGTTTGCAGACTTCCAGTGTCTGATGTTTATCTGTCACTGACAGGTTTCTATTCTTGCTGAAAGGGAGCATCGAAGTTTTGCTGTTAGGTGGCCTCCCAGTCTCCCAGAAAAGCTCACCAGAGGTCCCCAAGGCTTGGGTTTTAGGATCTCCAGAGTCAGAGGTGAGAAAGTGCTTCTGCTGGAGGCAAAGCAAGGAGGAAGACTCTCTGCTCTCAGGGCCTGGTCCCTCTGCAGTCCATGTGGAAGAGCCGGGAGAGAAAGACCAGAAAACAAACCTGCACATTTTCTTGGTTTGGGATTTTGTTTTCGCTTTTTTTTTTTTTTTTTTTTTTTGGGGGGGGGGGTTGTTGTTGTTGTTTAGTTGGTTGGTTGGTTTTCAGTTTTGTTTTGTTTGCTATAAAAAGAATGGTGCATTTCAGAGTTTATTTTCTTAGCAGCGCGAGGAGAAAGGAAGCCAAGGAACAGGAGAGCTATTTTCCAGGCTGTGTTTCTCTGGCTGGCAGGGCTGGCTTTCCAGGTATGCGGCCTGGCCTCTGAAGCATCAGCAGCAAGGTCTGTGTTCAGCCGCCTCTGTGTCACGTTGCCGGCGATTTCTGCACTGAAGACCTTGCATTTCAGTTTGCACAAATGATGTAGCTGGTCCTGTGGCTTAGCAAAACATGTGATGAAAGCGATGCACTTTTTCCCCCTCAAAGCAGACTTGTTAAATAAAGCTGACTGGAGAAAAGAAGCAACAAAGAACCAAAGGAAGCAGAGGAGGGTGAACAGAACATTTCAGTGGCAATTTTTTTCTCATGACAGAAGAAATGTGGTTGGAAAGAGAAATCAGATGAATGTTTTTATTGCATTAAAAATCTTGTTTTCTTTTGTATAGGGATGAGGCGTGTGGCAGCTAGACAATGACTTGTGGGACCCAGCCCGCTCCTTCTGCTATGTGCATCCTAGGAGCTGAACTCAGGCCATCTTAAGTCACTCTTACCCACTGAGCTGTCCTGTCAGCCTAAGACATTACGTATTTGCTACCACTTCCCACTGGCTATTTTTAAAGTGACATTTAATATTATTCTCATTGATGAAGTATGGTACGCCATGTGACTACATCATATGACTTCTATATTCCTTTTCTGTACTCACCATGCATTGATTTTATTTTGAGCTGCTAGTCTGTGAGCAAAACCTGTAGGTTTGTTTCATACTCCCCAATGGCTGTTTTTTTTTTTTTGTTTGTTTGTTTTGTTTTGTTTTTCGAGACAGGGTTTCTCTGTGGTTTTGGAGCCTGTCCTGGAACTAGCTCTTGTAGACCAGGCTGGACTTGAACTCACAGAGATTCGCCTGCCTCTGCCTCCCGAGTGCTGGGATTAAAGGCGTGCGCCACCAACTCCCGGTTTGGCTGTTTTTTTTTTAAAAAAGTATTTTATATTGATATTTGAAAGCCAAGAGTCTTGTCATTATTTTCATCATCATAAAACAAATAAGAAAAACAAAGGCCATTTGTTCTGAGCTTGCTGTAACCTGAGAATCAGTCACTGGTGCCTTACAGACTCTGACCTCCAGGAAATGGCAGCTTTACAATGGGTAGAATGACCTTAGGGTTCCTGACTGGAGACTGCTAGCCAGAGAACTATGTAAAGTAAGCAGAATTGGAGGTCTTGCTCGGTGCTGAAGTACTTACCTGGCGTGTGCAAGGCCCTGGACTCAGAGTTAAGAAAAGGCCTCAGACAATCACTTTGGGGGGCAGCATCTCATATGTTCCAGATTAGCCTTAAACTTACTAATGCAGCCTAGGATGACGTTGAACTTCTGATTTTCTATCTCCCACCCCTAAATTTCAAGAAGAAAAGTAGGAACGAATATCTCTAATAATATAATGTTTTCAGCCACCAACTCTTAACAAATATCTAAGCATCATAACTACCTCGCTTGCACCTTGTAGACTAAGGAGTGTTACATTCAACAGAGTTTTTGTTATGCCTTGGTTCTACTCAGCAGACAAGGATTTATGGCTGACAGTTGTTTTAATAGCACTTGAAAAGTCCTAAAGTCCCAACTGAATTAGTAATGACCTCCCTTCTTCAGTCAGGTTAGAAAATAGTCATCATTTATATCTTATTAATTTCATCAATAACATGGATCAAAAGTTCAAAGCCTCCACTACGACCACGACGTAAAGTTAGTAGGAATCGGTGTCATGACTGAGAGCTAGTGGCTAACACTTTAAAGACAGTAAAAGTATGTGAGGAATACTTCAGTCATGTCAGCTGACTGGCCTGTCTCCTCCCCCCCCCCCTGCTGTTCTGTTAAGGCAGCAGAAAAGTCCCCACACTATCCATATCCAGGCTGTGATGGAAGCTCTGTCTCTACCTGGATCCTGGGCCGTCTACGCATCTGCCACGGAGGGTTCCACATCCTTCCTTGTTATTACATCCTTCAAGATCTCAGTGCCTAGGTCAGGCATAGTGGCACAAGTCTTTTAATCCCAGAACTCGAGAGACAGAGGCAGGCTAGGCCTGGTCTACAGAGTGAGTTCTAGAATAGCCCGAGCTACACAGAAAGACTCTGTCTCAAAAAAAAAAAAAAAGTCTCAAGAATCTTGGTAGCACAATAAGCAAACTTAATGTATGAGGTCATTTGCTGTGTGTATCAGTACATAACATACTATATAACATGCTACATTTGATCATTATTTTATTGCATTTAATCAGCGTGTGTGTATGTACATGCTATGGCATATGTGAAAAGATCAGAAGACAACTTGCTAGATTCAAGTCTCTACATCTACCACGTGGGTCCCAGGGATCAAACTCCGGTCATCAAGTCTGGCAGCAAAGCCTTGCCTGCTGAGCCATCTTTCCTGAGCCATCTCTCGGCCTGTTTGATCATTTAGTGATGTTGAAACCACCACTGAGAAAGAAGTTAAGCAACCAGCCCAAGATAACATCGCCAACAGAAAGTGTTGGCCAATGACTTCATGACCTCCAGGCTCTCTTTCTCCCTGAGCCATTAGGCTTTTCTGAATGTAGAAAGGGTACCAGATTCAGAAGCCAACCAGCTTGGCCTGGGGCTATCACTTACAACATATGTAGTCTTGGGCAAGTTGATGGTGTGATAGAAATAACTATCGCAGTTGTAAAAAAAAAAATAAATAAATAAAAACCACCATCTTAGGCTAAGTATGAGCCATAGTCACATGAGGGAGATGCCTTTATCAGCTTTGTATTACAGATGGAGAAACTGCAGCATGCCCAGATCCAGACACTGAACAGTAGGTCTGGGATTCAAACTAGGCAGACCTGGCTCTCTTATCTTCTAGGTAAGGCAATTTCAGTAAGTACGTGTCTAGCATAGAATCGAAAACAGGGTGAGAATTCAATAAACGGTATTTACATAGGCAGAATAAACTTTTAGGTTCATTCTCTCAATCCTCTATCAGCTAGAGTCTCTTCCCTCCCATCAACTCATCAGTGATCCCCAGTTTCATCTCTTGTGTATGAGCGTGTGTGTGTGCGCATGCATATTTATGTAATGTTGTATCATGTAGCAATTTTCTTCTAGATTAAAACTTTCCATTTTTAAGTGAGGTTCTTTAAGACCCAAGATGTGAAACAACAGAATATTTTAAGAAAGAATGTTAAAAAGGGAGATGTAACCCCAGGATGTCCTGAGCAATGAACTCATTATGATATAGGATGGTTACAGGGAGGTAACAGGATGTTATAAGGGAAGGTGAAATGCTCTATCCTGCAGGGAAGTAAACAACTCAATAGCTTCAGAAAGTCCATGAAACCAACAGGAATCACTAGGCCATCCCTCCCCAAGAACATGTAGGCGATAAGGAGTGCCGGGGGGGGGGGGGGGGACACTCTCAGATCAGCCAAGCTGCCTGGAAGAAGCAAACCAGCCTGGAAGGGACTCGAACCAACTGAGCCTCCTGAAAAGGACTCTCTCCAGTCTGCTGAGCTACCTGCAGGTGATGCAATCTCCAGGCTCCCAGCTCTTGTGAGCTGTCACCCATGCTGAGGTGGACTTTGGTGATGCAACCATCTTTGAATTATTTCTGTTATGGTATGGAAGCCCTCATCCACATTCCTGTAGATAACCTTAACAAGTTGGACTTTGGTGGCATCCTTACGTCACTCTTTGGTCAGTTCCCTATTTGAGGTAGGTAGATATTTATTCATGTCTGCCAAGAATTGTTGCACACAACAGTAAGTGTGGTGTGTGTGGGAGTGGTAGCGGTATTGGAGATGGACTTCATGTCCCCATGCGTTCTAAAGAGGCATTCTCTACCACTGAGGGATAGTCCCAGATCTACCTATCTAGCTTTTACAGCTCAGAAAATGAAATTGGAAAAGAAAATTCTCAGAGATCAGAACACCCGAGTCCTGACTTCGCCCTCTGAGCTGGGCAAGGGTGACCCAGTGTGTCTTGACTCTTCCCGCTCTTACAGGGGAAATGGAGATGATGTGTTTCCTTCCTGTTTGACAGGCTATCTTGAGGGTTCAAGGTATCACTGCATATACAAATACCTCGAGAATATCAAGTAGCGTTGCTTTACTTGCTTTGGGAAAGTGGTTTCGGAGCTGCATCCGCAGGTGTGTCTTGAGATGAAGAGCTATTTTAAAGGAGGAAGATCTATCTCGCCTCGTGGTTTCCAAGGTTTCCGTCTTTGTTCCGTCGCCGTGAGCCTGTGGTGAGGCAGAATAACATGGCAGAAGAGCGTGCAGTGGTGCGAAGCGTCTTAGCTCGTCAGAGCCAGGAATCCGAGACAGGAGGGGAGCAGGGACAAGCTCATCCACTGATGAAGTCAGAACCCTCAAACTTCCTTAGATCCTCAGGTCTAAACACCACTGTACTGGGAACCAAGACCTCAGTGCACGAGCCTTTTAGGAGTATAGCTCATATCCAAACCATAACAACGGGGAACCTGAGCCATCTCTCCTGCAGGAACCGATTGAAGGTGGAAAAGTAGCCAGAAAGTTCCATAAGAGGCAAAGGTGTGGGGGTGTGGAATGCCAGGGGAGCCCCAAGAAGCAGGAAAATTGTTATGTTTTTAGGGCTGAAAGTGAGATGGTGCAGCTGAGAAGGGCCTTGTAGACTCCCTGAGAAGTTCCCGTTGTTCTGCTCCCGAGCCAACAGAGTAGTGGAGTGATTTAGGCAAATTAATAATGCAGGTCACATTGTAAATCCCGTGTGGCCAAGGGGAAGACGGAATGAAGAGAAGCAAGTCCTGCTGAGTGTGGTTAGGATCGAGGCCGCTGCCAGAGTCGACAGTGGGGGTGGAGGAAGGAAGACGCATGTCAATCGTTACTCAGAAGGCAAGATTGGCATCCCTTGACGATGAGTAATTAACATCTTCGGATAATAAAAATCGACAAGTTTGATGACTGATTCTTGGCAAAATGCTATAACCAGTTTTTAGAAATGATAAGTGAGTGTTTAATTTAGAAATTGAGGTGGTAGATTAACTTAGCGCCTGAGTAAGTACCTATGAGCAAATCATACCAAATGTATCTCATTTCCTTCTTTAGAGAAGACTTTTCCACCAAGAACAATAAACATTTATTTTATAAAAGTTGAAAAATGTGGCCAAGTGGTGATGGTGCACACCTTTAATCCCAGCACTCGGGAAGCAGAGGAGACAGGTGGATCTCTGTGAGTTTGAGGCCTGGTCTACAAGAGCTAGTTCCAGGACAGGCTCCAAAGCTACAGAGCTTTTTTGAGACAGGGTTTCTCTCAAAAAAAAAAAAGACATTTTGCTGTTGGTATTTTTTCTATGAATTTTCTAACATGACTGTAAATGTTCTATCCACTGTGCTACTTTCTTCTATTAATATTATAAAGATATTTATGACAAAATATTTGTGTCTGTCACTTTAAATGATAATCGTATTTGGCTTCCCTGGTGAGACAGAACCAACTCAAAAGCAGGTTTATTAAATTAACTTACACCATAGGGCCTAGTAGTTCAGCAAAGGCTGTCTGTACACCAGGGAAGAGAATGGCCAAGCAGCTGCTCTATCCATGAGACTGGCTACCTCAGGAGTCGCAATGTGGCACCAAAAGCCTGGAGAATTCCTGGGAACAGCTGAGCTCCAGTTCATGCTGAAAGGCCCAAGAAGCTGAGTTCTGATGTCAGCAGCCCTTCCGTCCTGGGAACGCACTCGTGACCTGCCCATGTGTCTTAGCTGATTCTAGATTCAATCAAGTGAATAATTGAGATTAACCATCACAGGCTGGCCAGATTGCCCAGCAGGTGAGGGGCCTGCTGCCAGGTCTCATGACCTGAGTTTGATCCCCAAGACCACACGGTAGAGGGAGAACTGCCACAGGTAATGTTCTCTAACTTTCAAATGGAGGGCAACCCCCCAAATAAATAAATAAATAAATAAATAAATAAATAAATAAATAAATAAATAAATAAATAAATAAATACAAATGTAACTTTTTGAGAAGGCATGCCTGACTTCCCGTGCCTATAACTCCAGCACTGTGGGGAGTGAGGCAGGAGGATGGTAGAGACTTCCTGGCCGCCAGCCCAGCTCCAGGCTCAGTGAGAGATCCTGTCTCAAGGAAACAAGGTAGAGAGCAATAGAGCAAGATACCCAATGTCCTACAATGGCCTCTGCATCTGTGCAAACTCCCACGGACCTGTGCATACACCACCCACAGCCTCAGTCTCTCTCTCTCTCTCACACACACAATAATTTTATAGCGTCAAAATAAGTTAATATGCATATACTTTTGTCACACACTATCAAATTTCTTTCCAATTGTGGCAATAAAGCTACTAAGTAATATGGACTTATCTATTTTGAATTATATTTCTTATAATGTATTATTATCAAAAACAACTAAATAAAGGCGGGAGGTGGTGGCACACGCCTTTAATCCCAGCACTTGGGAGGCAGAGGCAGGAGGATCTCTGTTTGTTCGAGGCCAGCCTTGTCTACAGAACTAGTTCCAGGACAGGGTCCAAAGCTACATAGAGAAACCCTGTCTCGCAAAACAAAAACAACAACAACAACAACAACAAAAAAAAAATAAAACCACTTACTTGATTAATAAAATACCTATTTCCTTTTACTTTTTGTTTCAAAAATATAACTAACTTTGCATATGAGGAAAAGGCAAGGATAATAAACAAACAAAAAAGCAATCTTCCTCCTTCTACCAACTACAAATACGTCCTTCCCTCCAAGAGCAATCACCGTGGAAACTTTCTTGAATATATCTTTCTGAAAGAAAAAACAATCTCATGAGCCTTTGCAAGCTGGCACTAGGTGCTATTTATATCTGGCTATTCCGGGTCTCGGACACCTTTCCATGCCAATGCATATATCTCTAGTTCATGAAAAATCACAATATATTCAACTAGCTCTTTATTGATTGACATTTAATTCCCTTTCAGTAATTTGCTATCATAAACAATGCTGCAAAGAACATGATGGAATTCGTGGACTTGTGTGGGATGAATCCCTACACGTTAAACTACATCAAATTTTGGATTTAAAAACGTTTGCAGCAATATCTTCTCAGCCTTTTAGTTGAGATCAAATGTAAAAATGTTTGCAGCAGGGCACGCTCTCATCAGCGCAGTGTGACTTCTTCCTTCCTTCCTGCCTTGCTGGCCAAAGCCTTGAGCTTTCACCAAGCTGATGTAGACAAAAAATACTCTCTCTCCCAGACCTAAGCACTGTTTGGACAACAGTAACAGTCACCTTGCCTAGTTTAACCTGGTTCTTACCGTTCTTGGGTACTTGGTAGCCATTATTACTCACTTTATATTTGGCTCCCACATTTTTAACTTTCTTGACAATTTCAGTTCTGTGCCAAATGAAGAAATATTCCCAACTTTGGAGCCTCCTGCTCTGCCCTAGTCTCCCCTGAAAGCAGGCAGGAGTTCCCTTCCCCATGATAGATAGGGGCCACATGACCAATGGCAGCTGGAATTGGTTGTGGAAGATATATTTCTGGCCCTCTTCCATCCCTTCAGATTAAGAGAATCTCTGAGGGGAAAACTGAAGTAGGCTAAAGGGGAACACAGTGCAGTATTCCTGCAGGTCGTGCTGAGACCACACAAACAGTAAAGATCTGAGACCACCCAAAACTGGCTGGGACCAACACGGCCAACTAAGCCGAGTGCTGGGACCAACAAGGCCGAGACTACTCCTAACTGTCGTCTTTCAGTGTAGTGGCATCTCCACGTCATTGGACTTGCAAAATTGTCTGTTCCTACTATGTATCTGACCCCATTACACATCCAAAAAATCTCATAGAAGACCAAAAAGGGGACGCAAACCCTATTTTAGAGAAATCTCTATCAATTTCTGAGTCCACCCCCCTCGATGTCCTTAACTCATGAACAACCCTCCTCTATTAAAGCATGCCCATACGATCCTGTCCAGAATCCTGGGTAACAACCCTCCTCTATTAAAGCATGCCCGTACGATCCCATCCAGAATCCTGGCTAAGACACTGTCCTTGCTGCTGCAGGGAGCAGTGGCTACTTCTTAGCCACAGTGGCTTCTGCTGGGATGTTTTGTTGGAACACCTGGTTGAGGGTGCCCAGAGCACACGCCGGCACTCTTGCTGCACAGGGGGCTGGGAAACATAGCGTAGGAAGAGTTCGAATTCTGTGCTGAATACAGGGCCTCTCAAAAAGTGGGGACTCCTCAGTCACAAGGAGGGATTCAGATGCTGAGCAACTAAAATAAACACATGTCCATACATTTTATTTATTTTCACTAGGGTCTGGGAAAGCCCCAGGAAATAAAGGTCCCTAAAGAGAAATAGAGTGGCCATGGCAGGTGTAAGCAATGGACAGGCAGAGGTGAAATACAAACTTAAGGGGTGTGGGACCTATGGGAATAATTTAAAATGACAGGGGTGTGAATATGACATACCCCTGGATACTGGGAGATCTGGGAGGAATGCAGAGCTTGCCCGTGTGAACAGAAGGGCTGTCCCACAGAAGGCTGGGTGGACAGTCACGTTCATCATGTATCCAACAAATATTGAGGACCTGATATACACAAGCTGCTGCCCTAGGCATAGGAACTACAAGTGAACAGGGCACATAAATTCCTACGCTGTAAAACTGGCATGTTTGAGAGCAAATGATAAAAAGAGTTACACACATATATTTATAATGACAGTGCTGGATGTTATGAAATAAAGTAGATCAGACAGACAGACACACACACACACACACATACAACAAGGCATGGAGTATGACAGGTAAAGCAATTGGAGGAGGCCTCCCAGAAATGGTAACAGCTAAGCAGAAATCTGATTGAAGGGAGAGAGCAAGCCTTGCAGATGCCTGGCAGCAGAAATGAAACCCAGCACAAAGGCCCTGAGGTGAGGACACACATAGCTTGTTTGGAAAACACTGAGGAGTTTGTGTGGCTAAAGGGTAGCAGGAAAAGAGGTTAGAGAAACAATAGGGATAGGGTTTATTGCCATAAGGTCAAGGTAAAACATTTTGATTTATTCTGAATATTGGTCAAAACTTGAACTAAAGAATGGTCTGATTTTGTTTCCACTTTATTAGAATGACTCAGACTGAGGATGGGCTGTCACATGGAAATATACGGTAGAAAGGGCAAGGCAGATCCAGAAAAACCAGCTAGGATGCGTCTGTCACGGTCCAGGTTGGAGTTGATGGTGATAGCAGCTGGGTAAGAATTTCAAAGAAACACAGTGTAGAACATACAAGAAAAGCTGCCCGGGTTTAAGACAGTCTGAGTCCTTCTGAAGGGGCTCTGTATTGGCAAGAGTTTGGTCTAAACTCAAGAACAGTGGTTCTTGACCCTTTTAGGGGGGTTGACCCCTTTCACAGGGGTCACCTAAGACCATCAGAAAACACAGATAATTTACATTATGACTCATAACAGTAGCAAAATTAAAGCTATGAAGTAGCAATGAAATCATTTTATGATTGGGGGTCAGCAGAACATGAGGAAAGGAAGGGTCGCAGCAATTGGTTGAGAAACACTGCTCTAGACCATGGTCCACGCTGCCCAAACCTGGCATGCTGTTAGTCTTTCATCAGTGAAGTTTTACTGAAATACAATTACACTTCCTTGTGGCTGCTTTGATAGAGCTGAATCATTACGACAGAGGCCACACATATGTCCTGCACTAAATATTTACTCTTGGACTCATTCCAAAACAGTTTCACTAAACTCTAACCTAGAAGACCTCTCAGGTTCCTGCCCTGTCTCTTCTGGGTTTCTCCTGAGAGGCAGCAGGTCACACATTTCGGAAAACTGAAGGAATTCCACATCTGTATATCCCATTACATTTCTCTTAGTGAACAAGAAGAATGTTTGTATAAGATACAAACCACTCTTAATTACCTAACGAAAGGCAGTCTGGGCTTTCTTCTACCATGCAAACCACTGGAATTTGCAACGCAAATAATCCTTGTGTTTCTCTTACATAAAGTCTGGAGCAAAGTGGGGCTGACAAAAGCAGAAATTATTCAGATACTTCAGGGTGTTTTCTTAGCAATGGGTTCAAGACTCCCTAAGAAACGAAGGCGAAGAGGGGGAAGTGGACAAGGAGCAACAGTACAGATCATACATACTTCTGGTGAGCCATGCCAATCAGACGATGGTCTTTCCCTGTTGCCTCTACCAACAAAATCAACAGTTGGACTATTGTTTTGAAAAAAACATCAGGATCAATGATGAGGAATCTGTTTCTTTTTGTTTTTGTTTTTTTGTTTTTTGTTGTTGTTGTTTTTTTTTGAGACAGGACCTTACTATGTAGCCCAGGCTGGCCTGGAACTCACAGTCCTCTGGTCTCAGCCTTCAGAGTGCTAAGATTACAGCTGTGCATCACCATGGCGCATATGTTAGATATCTTTTCTTGTGTTGTAATTCTTTACATTGCTGACATCTGTGTGTCTATCTTATTTATATTTTCTAAAAAAGTAATTCAGAAACAATGCTTCAGATAATTCAAAGACAACAAGGAAAAGTCCCCCAAACCTGATCCTCACGTGGTTGTTTGCTCCCACAGTGATCCTATGGTTCCCTGCTGAGCAGCCTCACTCCTTTCTCCTTTTACAAACACATTAATGATTATGTGGAAATTCTAAAACAGTTCACTGTTTGCTTTAGGAACTGCCTGGACCCAGCATTTGAGCAACACTAAAAGTTAAAAAGAATCACTACTTTCCTCTGGATTTTTAGTGATACAATGTAGTGTACTCATCAATTTTAAATAGTTTCATAGAATATTAATAAGACTGTTGCATAAACACATACTTCTGGAGCTTAGCTTTTAAAATTCTTCCTAGAGCACCCTTCTTCAAATATATCCAGGGCTGGAAGCTGTGTGGTACGTGACTGTTCATTTGTGTATACACACCCATGTTTACTCAGTGCTCCTGAATCACTTAAGACCGATTAATCTATGTAACCATTCTGGGCTGCACAGCAAGCCAGAACACAAACACTACCTAGGAGAAATAGAATACTGGTGAAGGAATTATAAAACTTGCCCAAGCAACCTTGGATACCTCTGAGCTCCTGGGTGGTTTTCCCATCTATAAAATGCAAGTCTTCCCTTCCTCTGCCCGTGTGTGTGTGTGTGTGTGTAGCTCACTAGACCAAATAATCTTTTTTTATGTGCATTGGTATAAAGGTGTCAGATCCCCTGGAACTCGAGTTACAGTTGTGAGCTGACATGTGGGTGCTGGGTCCTCTGGACCCAGATCCTCTGCATGAGCAATCAGTGCTCTTAACTGCTGAGCCATCTCTCCAGCCCCAAGATCACGACTGGGAATGGGTTGATTACAAATGGATGGCACACAGAAGGTAGTTACCCATCTAAATCATTTTGCCTTATATTGAACTGCAAACTTCCTTGGAACAATTCTATGTCCAAGGAAAAATATGGTCATTGCTCAGTAATGGTCTTGGTAAGAAAATCTTGGAAGTCAGGGTATGAATACCAAGATTTTTACTACTAATCTAGCATGGATGATAGTTATGTCAACTTGACACAACCAAGAATCTCCCAGGAAGAGAGTCTCAATGAGAGATCATCTATAGTGTGTTGGCCTGTGGGATGCTTAGGGGGGTTGTCTTAGTTGATATGGGAAGACCCAGCCTGCTGTGGGCAGCACCATTCCCTAGGCATGGGCTTCTGATCTGTGTAAGTGTGGAGAAATTGAGCTGAGCACAAACATGCAGGAAAGCATATATGCATTCATTTCCCCCCTGAATTTTAAACCAAATAAACTCTTTCTCCCTAAATTGCCTTCTGCTATATTTTAACATAGCAACAGAATTGAAACTAGAATAATAATTCATAGCAGGTTACAGCTATTTTCTTATAGTTGTTCATGTTCTCCAAGTCCCTCTTAAAATATAAGATTCTGATGGGCATTTTTTTTCTTTTTGAGACTATAAAATAATTGCATTTCTCTCTTCTTTCCAAATCCTCCCATATACCCCTTACCACTCTTCTTCAAATTCACGGCCTCTTTTTTATTAATTCTTATTGCATACAATAACAATCATGTACAATGAACATATGTATGTTCATATACATTTCTAAATATAACCTGCTCAGACTGTATAATGTTACTTGTATGTATGTTTTCAGGGCTGACCATTGAGTATTGGCGAATCAATAGCTATGCTCTTCCCTGGGGAAGACCCATCTCTTCTACTCCCAGCTTTCCACAGTTGTCTATGGTTCTTTGTGTAGAGTTCAGGCCTCATGGACTTTTTTCCTGTCCACTTTAACATGTCCATTGATACCATCCTTGTTCCATTTATGTTTGGGCAGTTGTATTGGTGAGACTTTATAGGTGTAGCTTCTGACATTACTAGGAGACACAATCTCAAGGCAAATTCTGATCCTTTGGCTCTTTCATCCCTCTTCCTCAGTGTTCCCTGAGCCTTATGGGTTTTTTGTTTGGTTGCTTTGGTTTGGTTTTTATGAGAGAGGGTATTTTTTGTGTAACAGCCCTAGCTGTCCTGGAACTCACTCTGTAGACCAGGGCCTCAAACTCACAGAGATCTACCTGCCTCTGCCTCCTTAGTGCTGGGATTAAAGGCATGTGTCACCGCTGCCTGGCACGCCTTATGTTTTGTAGACACACCCATTGGGACTGGGCTCTATGACTCTGCATTTTGATGGGCTGTGGTTTTCTGTCGTGGTCTCTGCGTGTTGTAAATAGATGTTTCCTTGATAAAGAGTGAAGACCACACTTATCTGTGGGTATAAGGACAAATGCTTACAGAGTATTGTTACAGATTATGCTGGATTAGTAAATTAGTGCTTGTAGATTCTCCTCCAGTAACCATGACATCGCCAGCACTGAGTAGTTAGCTAGGTTTTCAGGACAGGAATGGTTTTCCTCTTGTTGAGCAGGTGATAGGCAAATTTTCTAAGTTCTAAACAAGATACAGAGTTTGACCTGAAACTTCTGTTCTCATCTTTTCAAGAGATGTACTAGGGACACCAAATCCCTAAAATGTACGGTGCTTCCCCCAACCCCATTTGGACAGAAACAGAATATTTGAAGTCTAAAACAATCCCAGAAACTCAAGACTTACGAACATGATCCATATGACAGCCCCCAAAGGCCCACTTGGAAGAAGTAGAATCCAATTTCAAATGCGGTAAAATGATGTGTAACTTGGTTATTACTGATATAAATGGAAATTTTAATCAAGCAAAGGTGCTTCTTATCTCATAAATTAAAAACAGAAAAGAAAAGTCAAGAGCAAACATCCTGTATCAGCAAGTGTGTTGCTTTCCTTCCCAGGAGCCCTCTGAATCCTGAGACCCGCTGGAACCGCCTTTCCCCTTCTCACCCGGGAGGTGGAGACTGACCAGGGTGGGAACTGTGAGAAAGACTGTCTACACCACAAACTACACATGTGAACTCAAGATAGCCAGCGGGTAAATAACTTTCCATTATTCTTAATTTGCTACAAACCTTGCAGATTTGGAATTTGGATGAGGTCAGTTCATCAGATGAACTACAGGTAAAAATAAGAAAGGGAAGGAGGGTGAAGTTTTTATATAAGCAAAAGCAAGGAGGAAAAAAGTGATAGCATTTATACTCAAGCTTCCCAGTAACCAAGGCAAAAAGGGAAATGCGATGAATTATCTTACTTTTCCTCTATTAGAAAAAAACAGGTCAATTATTCAAAAGAGACAAATCTTTCCTGACACGGATCTCTGAATATAATTGTCACAAGAGGCTTCTGTAAAAGAGACTTTGAGCAATTTACTGGATGGTATTCTCCAGCTAAGAGATTTTACATATGTGTGAAAAGCTGAGTTGTTAGAAACGCTCTTTCAAGCAGGATGGGAAAGATAGAATCTTTCTTTCTCACACACGCATGCTCAGGCCAATCCCTACATCTTTGTCCACACATACACGCCTTCAAAAGGTATGTGGTACAGGAGAACTGTGACCAGAGAGAAGCCGCAAAAGGATGCCATTACTCATGTCCTTTCAGAGATGCAAGAGGTGAACCTCCCTTTGAAGCTAGCAGAGCAGGGCTCCCAGCCTCCACACCAAATCCCAATGATGCCTACTGGCAATTTCATTGCTTCTGTTTCTGCTGTTCTTTCTCTTAGGTTCGGGGCTATAGGGTGGCCAGACCATGCCCACCACAGGGGCTTTCGGCTTTCCTGAACCTCCATGAAGTGGCATGTCTCTGAGGCTCTAAACCACAAAGAGACTCCCAGGTGCCTGGGTTCCAGGAGGAAGAAAAAACGCCATTGTCTTTCCCCCAACAAGTTCACAGGTTCAGTATATTGGAGAGCTACTTATACTTATAAAGGGTACACCTCAACTATGTGTGCCCCTCTTCCTCATATCTCCTATGTCTTTCCTGAAATTCAGGGTCCCCTCCAGTTGCTACCCAGGAATCAGAGACAGTCTGCCTTCAGGCTTGCACTATGGATTTTTTACCAACTCTAGGGCATAAAATCTCCCTCTTCACCTGAGACCTACAAGAAGGGATCCCCCGCTCTCTCTGACAGAGCCTGAACTCTCTCCAGAGCCCCCGGCTTGCTGCCTGCCTGCCTGTCAATGGTATTAATAATTCTTCTGATAAACCTCTTACCCAATAAGACAATCTACCTTGTGTCTCCATCAACCCGGGTCTAGAATCACTCTCCTTCTTCTCTCGAGGAGGAAGGTCAACTTAAAGAATCCTAGGTAGGGGAGGCATGCTCTTCCACCATCTTTGTGCAAAGGTCCTTCCCGGCTTGAAGGGAAGAGCAGTAATATGATCCTGAGAGACCCAACTCACGAACTAGATGTGGCACATGCTGGCAGGTGTAGAGGAAAAAAGCGACTGTTTCTATCTGATTCACTGGGTTCTTGGCGTCATGGAACACAGCAACTACATAGAGAAAACAACGTTAACAACCTCACAGAGCAATGTGCCCTTCAGAATGCGATTGTGATGGGTGTCTTCATCAGAGACTTATACAGACAAACCCTGAACAGGACACTAAGTATTACTTGCTGGATTAACCCTAGGCTGGGCTCTGCCTTCTGAGAGTTCAAAGTTCCTTTGAAGTTAAACATAGTAAGAAACCACTTTCCAAGTTGGATCACCATCAGTTCTAGATTTTTCCTAATGGCTGAGTGGCAGAAAAGCTGACTAATTATTTAAGTTTTAACCAGGAAGGAAACATAAAATAATGTTCTGTGTGATAAACACAATAGCAATAATCTATCCCAGGGATGGAGGTGTGATGTGGGATTCCCATCTGTATGCAGTGAATATGTTTTATTGCCATTGGTGAATAAAGAAGCTACTTTTGGCCAATGGCTTAACGGAGTAAAGCCAGGAGGAAAATCCAAACAGAGGTGTAGAGAGATAATATATGGAGTCAAGGAGCCGTGCTGTGGAACAATGGTCTTGTATCCTGTTACTTGTATTATTTTAATAAAATGCTGATTGGCCAGTAGCCAGGCAGGAATTATAGGCAGGGCAACCAGGCTGAAGTATAGGCAGGGCAACCAGAACAGGAGAATTCTAGGAAAAGGAAAGGTTCAGTCTACTGTCATCACCTAGACTCAGAGGAAGCAAGAAGAGAATGACTCGCTTATAAAAGGTACCAAGCCACGTGACTAACATAGTCAAGAATAATGGGCTAATTTAAGATGTAAGAATTAATTTATAAGAAGCCTGAGCTAATAGGCCAACTAGTTTATGATTAATGTAGACCTCTGTGTGTTTCTTTGGGACTGAACGGCTGCGGGACCAGGCAGGACAGAAATCTCTGTCAACAGAGACGCCATGTAGCTGCCAGAAAGGAGAAAGATGTCAACCACCAGCCAGAACCTTACCAAGAGGCCACAGCCTTGTGATGATTCACAGGTGAATAAAAATGGGTTAATTCAGGGTGTAAAAGCTAACTAGAAATATGCCTGAGTCATTGGCCAAACTGTTGTAATTAATATAATTTCTGGGTGATTATCGGGTCTAGGCAGCTGGCAAACAAATGAGTAGTCTCCCCCTATAGAGGGTGGAGCTAGGTTTAGTAGAGTGGTTGCTTAGCATTCATGAGGTCCTGGGTTCAATTCCCAGCAAGGTGCAAACTGGTCATGATGGTACATACTTGTAATCAACCCCAGCCCTGTAATTCCACATAGGGGCATCAGAAGTTCAAAGTCATACTAGGCTGCATACCAAGTTGGAGACCATCTGTGTGAAGCCTTCTCACAGACTGATGCTCATGACAATGCCCAGTAACCAATTAGAAGAGTAGAGAAGTAAATGGCATTTGCCAAGGGTGATTTTTTTTCCCTTCTGAGTTGATTCCTTTCACATGCTCATGGCAGTTCTATTCCTTAATGTAGCCCTACATCTTAATAATCTCAATGTGAAGGTAATTTCTTTAAAACATTAAAAGTTTGACTTGCCATTAAAGTAACCATTATCATCCTTGACACCATTAACATCACTTTATCAACCTTTCAGTCTAAGGGGTGCGGAGAAATTGGTCATTAGCATCCTTCAGGTTTGACTCGGGATCTAGGCTAGGTAAGCCCTGGAGGCTGCAAAGGGGAAGGGGGCAGCATTCTGTCCTCGGGTAGCGGATCTGATGCCGACTACAAGCCTGGAAGTCCCAGGCTTTCTAGGTTTCAGGAAGAGTGCCTGGAGGAGCCTTCTTCACAGCTTCATCACGGCTCTGAGAGGTTACAAAGAAACCACAATAGAATAAGACATAAAAACACAGCACGTTCATTAAGGGGTGTGTAATAGAAACACGGCTATTTTAGGTAGCCGTAGCATTTGGATGTGAACCTCGAGACTCTCCTGTGACCACATCTGTGCATATTTATAAACTTAGCACAGAAACATGCGTCACAACTGATCTCTTGAAGTAGCAGAGGTTTCTGTGTGGGGGACGACTGTGGAGTGTGACTGGGAGATTTAAAAGGGCAGTGGGGTGGAGAAAGGAATTGTTCCAGCTGAGCGACTCTCCACAATGCGTTTTTGATGCAGTGACTAATTATTGTGATTATTTTCATCAGCAAAGATGCCGGTAGAGCTAAACATATTTCTTTTCTTTTTTTTTTCCTTCCTGAAAAGTATAATATTTCAAGTGTTAGAGGGATTCCATATGTCTCCTCCCTATACTTAGGAAGTATGTTCTCATATGTTGCCACCTTGCTTCCACTATTCCTTCTGTGACTGTATTTCCCTTTTCCAGTATCAGCTCGATAAAGCCGACCAGAAGACAACCAGCCCCTGATTTGCTAATATCCTTAGCTGACCCTTTGGGCACCCTGCCATATAACTACCTAGAGTTGGTTGTCAAAATGTTACAGTTTAACCTAATGAGCAGTCAGTATTTCCACAGGGGAGAACATAGTAAGTATAGAAACTGTAAGGCTTTGGAATTAGAGTTTTGTTCATTGTAAAATTCATGGCCATAGTTTAAGAGGTTTATATCAAGCGTGGCCTCTCTACTGATGACTATCCAAAAAAGATACAGAAGGAAGCCAGAGCCCTGTTCCCACAATTAGAAAGATGGGATGAAAGACGAATGCGCTAGATCCATCATGTCAAATGATTCTTTAACTTTCTGATTCCCTACACTTTGTATGCGCATGCACACGCGCACGCACACACACGTTCTTTATACAACTGAGAATAATACACAAATTCGATCTGAGATAAAATGATCTAGGAAGGATACTGCTCAAGATGTGACCCATGAGGAACAGCCTAGGTTTTTCTGGCGAGTCATCCACACAGCCATAGCAGGCACTGACAGAAGCCAAGCGAGTGTGTCTCCCTTCTAGTCTCAAAACTGGCAAGAGACAAGTGCCTGGGTCTGCACGCACGTGAATTTGTGTTATTATTGAACGCAACTCCATTTTTAAAAAAATTTCATCACATAATTGTCTGTTATTTGCTCAGACAATTATGTGGTTAATTTGATTTTTCAGTCTTTGAACAAAACCTTTTGTAATTTAAAATGCCTAATGAGTGGAAGACATTGGGACCTTCCTTCCTTCCACATGAATGAAGTCCATCCAAGAATGATCATGCGTGAAAATCAAACTATATTTCAATATTCTAGAGCTGACTAGCAAACCTAGCCATTCTCCATTCATCTGACAACATTAAACATTCAGAATCCTGGAAGAATTTGACAACATTGGGCCAGTGCAAAAAAAAAAAAAAAAAAAAAAAACAGAAACTGAAGAAAAAAAATTAAAATTTAGTGTGTGGGGGCATAATGTGTTGGTGTGGAGGGCACATGCCATGATGCAGTGTGTACAGATCAGAGCCCAGCTACCTTCATGTAGCTTGCAGGAACTGAACTCAGATCATCAGACCTGAGCAGCAAGCGCCTTTATCCACTGAGCCATTTCTCCTTTTTAGAGGGCAGGAGTTGGCGGTATAAAGATGTCTGTCTGTTAAGTAAAAACACGTGAAACTAGATTGAAAATGTATAGGTACAAATTTCCGAAAGTTTGTGTTAAAGTTGTTAAAAGTGGCGGTGAGACCTGCTAGTATCTCAGAGGAGACTATAAATGTCAACATACTTCATGCTTTCTGCATTCATAATGGCTTCCCTGATACTCAGATTATGACTATTTATTAAACAGATTGCAGTTTTAAAATGTCTTCGGTCTTACCTAGAGATCTAATGAGGACCTATCATTATGAGTTTTTCTTACAGGCATTCTTGGAAAAAATCCAGAAGTAGACCTTTCACTTTTGACTGCAGAGAATGGTTTAAGGAAATCGTAATTACAGAACTTATTCATATTCATTGTATTTTTCTTAAAGATGGCCTGAATATATTTCACATTCCATAATGCAGCAGAGTAAACTTAAGACCTAAGCCACTTCTTTCTCCGGCACAATCACTAAAGAGCCCTATAAATGCAGAATCCCCATAAATGACATTTTCTGATCGAATGTTTTACACTTCTCCAGATACTACAATTCAGAACTCCGTTCTTTTTTATTTTAACAGTAATTGGCTTTTCATAAAATTTCAATGTTGGAAAGTATATTAGTTAGGATTGCATCCAGCTGCCAGATTCAGACAACCTGAAACATCTTAAACAGGAAGAAGCTCTGGGCCCTGAAAATTGCTCATCCTCCTTGGCAAATGGCTTTTGTTCTCTCCGTCAAAACCTGGTTGCCATGCTTCCTGATCTCCAGTCTGCATTCCAGGAAGGAAGAAAAGGTCACAGCGAGGGACAATAGGCAAGAGGCCTTACCTGCTATGCCCATCGAGTCTTTTTTAATAGATATAATTCATATACTATATACCAGAACAATTCATTTAAAACACATATTCCAATGGTTTTCAGTGAATCATCACCATTATCTAATTCTATTATCCTTAAATAAAATCTACCTGTCAGCTGTCAGTAACCACCCCTCCTCCATCTCCAAACTCTGATAGTGTCTATATTTTGTTTCTATGGAGTCCCCTATTCTGATAATCATGCCATTTTTGGAAAGTCGAATTTGATACTATGTGGCTTTTGTCTCTGGCTTCACCTAGCACGATATTGCCACCATTCATCCACTAAATGAAAATCTTAGTGATTCAGTCCTTTTTATAAGTGAATAATACTTCATTGTATGGCTATAACCCATTGGTATATGGGCATTTGGGCTATTTCCAGTCTTTGGCTATTAAGAATAATGTCGTTGTATTTATATTTGAGCTTTTATGTAGAAATATGCTTTCCAGTTACTTGTATATAGCTAGGAATTGCTCAGTTGTGTGGTAACTCTGTCATGGTTTTTTTTTTTTTTTTTTTTTTTTTTTTTTTTTTTTTTTTTTTTTTTTTTTTTGAGGAACTGCCAAACTTGTCCAAAGAATACCATGGGCTGGTAAGATGGCTTGGTAGGCAAAGGTGCTTTCCAGGAACACTGATAACTTGGGTTTGATCCCCGGGTTCCATGTGGTGGAAAGAGAACTGTTTACAAGCTGTTTTCTAACCTACACTCTAAATAAATGAATAAAATAAATAAATAAATGTGAGAGGCGGGAAGTATGTCAGAAATGCTATGTGCAACATCGTTCCTTAGACTTCGTAAAACTATTATACTCATTAACTCACATCAGTTGTAGTGATCGGCTCTGGGCCATCAACAACCATTCAGAGAAGTGGAAGGGGCTTGTGAGGCCCTATCCGTCACCTCTCAGTTATTGTCTAGCAATAGATTCTGGGAAAGGGGGAGTCATTGT
The DNA here is from genome assembly GCF_950005125.1 of Chionomys nivalis. Taxonomy (NCBI): domain Eukaryota; kingdom Metazoa; phylum Chordata; class Mammalia; order Rodentia; family Cricetidae; genus Chionomys; species Chionomys nivalis. The sequence goes on from NC_080103.1 coordinate 18,724,579, forward strand.
CTTTAGTTGAATCCTTACCTCCGAACCCACCAAGTTCTAACGGATAATTTGAAACCCACAGTCACACAGATGGCCCAAGGTAATCTTGGTGGGTCCCAAAACAAAACAGCCATGGATAGCACAAGATCGTTGTACGGGGAGGGTGGAATACAGGGGGAGTAGGGAAGTGGGATGTGAGAGTCGTCAGTATGCAAAGGGTACGCATGTAAAACTGTAAAAAATTAAATACATAAACGCAATTTTAAAAAGAAAGGAAAAACGAAGGAGCCACATCATTTTTCAGTCCTACCAGCAGTGCATGAGGCTTCCAGCGAGTCCATCTATCTCTTCAATAATCTTTTCTCAGAAACTTCCCCCGGTTCGCCATAGAGCCTTCTCTCACCTCATTGGCCAGAAATGGGTCACATGACCACTCTAACACTGGGGGAGCTTGGGAAAGTGAGTAAGTAGTCCTGCCTTTACATTTCTGGTGTGGAAGGAAAATGAAGGCTGGGTTTTGTCTCTTGAGAGAATGTTATATTTCCTCATGGAAAACTCCTCCTCGAATCCCCGCTGCATGTAGTGGTATACACTATAGTACGAACTGCTCAGGAAGCTGAACCTGGAAGATCACCATACTGGATAACATAGACCTTATCTGAAACATAAAATAAAAATTAAAACCAGCAAACACAAAACCTAATGGGCATGTAATCTGGCTTATCACCATGGAAGTTAATGTGTCAGGTCCTCGAAGCTCTAAAAATAGAGCTACCATATGACTCAGACATACCGCTGCTATCCGGCATATATCAGGCATCCACCTGAAGCTCGGAGTCAGCAACCACAGAGATACAGGCATGTTCAGGTTTATGCCGCATTAGTCAGCATAGCCAAGATAGGAAACCAGGCTAGATGTTCATCAACCAACAAATGCATGAAAAAGCTGTGATGTGCACACAATGGAATTTCATTCTGCTCTGAAGAGGGATGAAATTATGACGCTCGCTGGAAAGCAGACAGAACTGGGCATGGTCATAGGTGAAGGAAGCCTCAGGCAGACAAGGGCTACATGTTTTCCCTCATATGCAGAACCTAGATCTGAGTTTATATATACATGTGTATGTAAAAATGTGTGTGCATATAAACACACACACACACAGGGCATGGGAGTAGAAGGGAGATGACTGTGAGGGAGAGGTCTATAAAGAGCATGGACCAAATGAGAGTGATAGAATATATGTGTCCTGGAAGCCGAAGTGAGTACTGCTTGGCAGAGAAGAAGGGGACCAGCAAGGGAGAGGGATGGCATCATGATATGTGTGCATAATGTTACAATGAAAGCCACCTTTGCATGCTAAAAATTAACCTTGGATAGTCATTCATTCATTTATTTGTTTGTTTGTTTTTCTGAGACAGGGTTTCTCTGTATAGACCTGGCTGTCCTGGAGCTCGCTCTGTAGCCCAGGCTGGTCTCAAAGTCACAGAGATCCCTCTGCCTCTGTCTCCTGAGTGCACCACTACCACCTAGCCCAACCTCAGATCTTTAAATCCAAAGCAAAATAAGCTTAAAAACCCACTCAGAATCACAAATGTCTCTGTGTCTTTGTCTCCATCTCTGTCTTTGTCTCTCTCTGATAGGGAAAACACCACATCCTGCAGGAACATTCCCAGCATGAGGCTTCTGTCTCTTAAAGGAACTATTGTTCCATGGTTGTGTGTGTGTGTGCTTATTAGTGTTTCCCGGAGATCCAGTATTCTCGCTTCAGAAGTAATAAAACAAAGGGAATGTGGGGATGGGAATGTAGTGGAGTGATTAATAATGTAAATGTGATGTTCCAGCCATTATTGCCTGGCTCTCAGGAGGGCTCTGTAATTGTCTTCCTCTCCTCTACCTTTAACCCACTCTGTTTTCCCCTTCTCTTCCTATCATGGGAGAGCACGGAGGATGCGCTTCGTTGGTGTTTACTGTTAAATTATACCTCTCTAGGACATCAAGGATGGAGCTGTCTAATTGATTTTGGTCCACACCTGCTATACGGGAGGTGCACGTGTGAACATTAAGGAATGTTTTTTCCCCGTGGAAGGGAGAAACAATGGGCAGGCGACGGAGGGTGATTTGCGGGCCTCAGCCCTGGGTTATCAGCATGCAGGGTGCCTAATGGGTTGCTGAATAATGTACCACTTCTTCAGTTCTTTGGCTGCCTCGTGATTAAATGTTATAAATATTTATGATTTATCACTGATGCTTTGGATGGGATAGGCATTGGGAGGCTCATGGATCACAGCGATTGGAAAGGAAAATAAGAAATAAAACCACACAGAGCTGCTTGTTTATCACACTGCTCTACAGGACTGTGTGGTTTGTCCAAAGCCCGTGGAAGTAAAGCAGACCACAGGCACCATCCCGACGCTTTCTTTTCTCATTGACTATTTCTCAGGAGCTTACATCAACAGAAGACAGGGGTTCACACGATCACTTTCTAGTAATGACCCACTTGCCTTTGAAGGGTTCTGTGAAGATGCAAAATTAAAGAGGTCAGCCTTTTGTGCTCAGCACCAGCCAACATGTCAAGCGATTTGGGGCACCATCACTGGGAGCTCTTTTCTCCAAAGCCAGAACTAGGGCTGAGAGTGTCTGCTGTACCAGCTGTAGCTGCGTCTTGATCTGGTTGCAAACTTTTATCCTCCCCGCTTCTTTGGTTCTCCTGGTTACTAGCTTAAACACTGGCTGGAGAGGTTCTTGCTCAAGGCAGCTGGCGTCGCAGAAGCAGCCTTGGTACAGATGACAAACGGAGAAGGCTGAGTTTGATTCCTAACCCCATGAGCTGTATGGTCTTGATCAAGTTGCCACCTCTGAGCTTCATTCCCTCATGGAATTACTCCAAGAGTCGAAAAAATTGACACGCATGACTCTCTGGCCAGCAGCAAGTGCTTGATTAAGCAGCAGGCATTACCTCTGCCTAAAGAAATCATTAGCAGATCTTTGAATGCATCTTAGAAATGAATTACCATACATGAGTGGTCAAAGAAGCATATAGCTGAGACATGGGGGAAAATTAGCACATAAAGAAAGGAGAAGAATTGTTTTTCCCCTTTAACTGATCCTATATCCTATGAGAGCAAAGTCATTGCACTGGGCCTTTTCACCTGTGTTGTCTCACTAGATTTTTCTGCATCCTCTCTGAGTTCATTGTTATGTTAGTCCCTTCACTTTACTAATGGGAAATCAAGACCTTATGAGGTGACATGATTTGCCCAAGTACATGAGCTACAATGGAGTCAGGATTTGTATCCAGGTCAACCACCCCACATGGATACAAGGCAATGGCAGGGGTGTGTTTGGAATTTTCTCCCTTGTTTAAGAAATGGAAAGGCCGGACTGGCATGGGCGTATGCCTTGGTGCATACTTTCAGTCCCAGCACTCAGGTGGCAGAGCCAGGTAGCTCTCTGTGACTTTGAGACCAGCCTGATCTATAAAGCGAAATCTAGACCAGTTGGGTCTCTCTCTCTCTCTCTCTCTCTCTCTCTCTCTCTCTCTCTCTCTCTCTTTCTCTCTCTCTCTCAGTTTAACAAAGGGAGGGAGAGAGGAGAGGGACAGAGGGAGGAGGCATTGAGAGGAAAGGTCCCGTCCCTTTAAGGACAGTTTCTCAGAAGAGTCAACCCAGTCCCATTGCCCTCGTACCACACAGCTATCCGTCCCATAGCTTCAAAACACATCTCTTTTCTTCTGAGCCTTCCAATCTAGACTAGTTTGAAATATAAAATCTCACTGATTCTCTGAGTAACAAAGAAAGGTCACTTTGACAGAAATTAGTTTCTTTTAGCTTGTCCTGACCTGAGTCTAAGAAACCTCTGCCGTGCAGGCTCGAAGCTTGTGCTATTGCTCACCCCATCCAAGGGGCAGCTAAAAACCTCACACTTCCCAGGGTGTTCCAGTTGATGAAGAAAGCAACAACTGCTACATGTGCGTGACTGACAGCTCAGTGTCCTCGGCCAGATAATGAAATCTCTCCCCGATACAGAGTTACCTCGTGTACGAATACCGAGGTCATATATCCGTGTCACTGAGGGAATTTAACGTTTCTTTGGTTGAAAAGGAATCTTTAATAACTCATCATTCCCATGTTCCCCCATCTTTTATCCAGACAAAAAGAATCAAATAATCCTATCACGTAGCAAGAGGAGAGCATTTAAAAGACTCAAGAGAATTAAAATCTTTCCAGGACTAGATAGAAGGCCATTCAATCTCCCCAAACCAGAAAGTCCTGAATGGAAGAAACAAAGCAGCTAGCAAAACCAGCCTGGCCAGCTCGTGCAGGCTGAAAGGCCTCAAGTGAGGGTCCTAATTGCACCAATAGGTGAGGTCTATGTGATAGGGAGGCAGGGAATGACACTTAACTTCATTTCAGATCTGCCTGGCATACTCGCGAGTATTGTATCTGATTTACTCTGGCACATAGGACCATGCAGTAGGAAATACTATCTTCAAATGAGAACCATGGAAACGGAGGTTTAGAGAAAAGATGGGACTAATGCTCCAGCTCCACAGATGTTGAGTGACGAGCAAGAACTAAAATCTAGGCCCATAGTAGTCGAGACCGATGCCCTCTGTCTTCTTTCTTGTCTTTCTCCTTCCTCTTCTTCCCTCCCCCGCCCCCTGTTGTGCTAAATTGAGCCCTGGCTTTGGGTATGCTAGACAAGCACTCTACAACCAAGGTCCATCTCCAGCCCAAACAGGACTTGGTATCTGGCCAGTTGTTCCCTGACTCTAGATCCTTCTGCCTCTGCCTTGTGAGCTCCAACATTACGAGCATGAACCACTACACTCAATCGTTCAGTTCTCTGTAACTTCTGTCTGTGAGATCTGCCCCACTTGTGTCAGAGAGGAGCATGTTACTTCATTTTTGCTTCTAACATGCCACCACAAAGGCAGTAGCTTAAAACAACAGATCTATCTGTGAGTCAGGAATTTGGGCACCATTTAGTTCTGCTCTGTTCTGCTCTGGCTCCTTTCCAAGGCTGCAGTCATCAGTCAGGGTCAGAATCTCAACAGATGCTCAATTCAGGAAAGGTTTACCTCCAAGTTTCTTGGGAGCTTGCAAAGACAGACACTCTTATCTTCTCTCTGTGAGCCACAGGCTGCGCTGGGCTCTCTGCTGTGTCCTTTTGGAAGCTTATTTCATCAAGGACATCAAGGGAGAGTTTGCTGTCGAGATGGAAGTTAGTCTCAGACAGCATGACCTTGACAGTGGTTGGTGCCCACCCCCAACCCCTGTTCCTGCACAAGTCACAGGTCTGCCAACATTTAAAGGGATATGGACATGGAAGGTGGGGCATCTCAGAATTAGGACAAATGTTCCATATTTCCCTTTATATGTATACCAACTCATACTTGTCATGAAGCCCGTTGTGCAGAACAAAGACAGCAACAAGTTTAGAATTACTTTCAACGTTCCCTAAAGAGGATGAAGATGCAGGTTAATTGGCACAGTACTCGCCTAGCAGGGCAGGCATGAAGCCCTGAGTTGGGGGTCCCACAAACAAGGCCTGGGGGTGTACATCTGCAATGGCAACAACTGGGAGGCAGAGGAAAGATGTTAATGTGTTGTTGGCTACATATTAAATTCAAGACAAGCATAGGATAGATGAGTACTTATCTTAAAAACCAGCCAGCAAAGAATTCCAAACACTTAAAAAATTCCAACTGGGATTTAAAAAATATTTATTATCTTTGATTGCTTGAGTTGTTGTTGTTGTTGTTGTTTTTCTCAGGACAGGGTCTCTCTGTGTAGCCCTGGCTGTTCTGGAACCTATTCTGTAGACCAGGCTGGCTCCAAACCCAAGTGCTGAAATTAATGAGGCACCATTGCCCAGCATCTTGGGGTTTCTTATTAGCTGTTTGGGTGCCCTATGTCTGGAAATAAGCTTGCTGCATGTAGAGCACCAGGAGAGTTGAGCAGCTATCAGGCCAGTAGGTTCATGAGATCAATTTGTGGACTGGTTCCAGAGTCTGCACATGCTCTCTGGAGGACTTCCAGCCAAGACTCCCCTGGGTCAAGCCGGCTCTGCTGAGGGAATGCAAGCTGAGAAGCCCCACAGAAACCCTAAGGCTTCAGAAGACACAAGCCTGCAGGAAACAGAACAATGCAATCCCTGGAAGAAGCTGGTTCTGAAATGATCATTTTCATTGCTTTTCAGTGCCTTAAACTCCCCTCCGCCCGTGGAATGCAGTCTGCCTGAATTATCACAGCAGCTTTAAAAAAATCCCTTTCTTCACCATCGCCACACACACATGTCCCTGTGTGTACATATGTGTGCGTGACACCCAAAATTTAGCACGTGAATTCTCATTGCCACAGCAAAAATTGTTTCTGCCCAACTATCTTGACATACACTTCATCCAAAAGAAGCTTTGGGACTCTTCCAGAGCCTGGAGACAGTGCAGGGGTTGGAGGTCAGGATGGGGACCAAACCCAGCCACCTCCTGTCTCCATGCAAGCTCTTTAATAACTTCAGAATAGTGTGACACTGGTTTACCAAGGAAAAGCTAACAGATTTTTTTTTTCTATAAATAACTGCCTGGCGGTGCTGTGGTGACAATTTATATAATAAGACTCATGCTTAAATAATAAGGTAACAGTTTTGAACCGTGAATTTTAAAATGTTTTATTGAAATGTAGACTGATTAACAGGCAAGACTCTTCTAATTACTTTAATGATGGGCTCTTAATGACATGAAGGCACAGAAATAAAAACACGTCCAATGACCTTTTTAATGAAGTGGTATCTGGAAGCCTGGGCTTTTCTAAGCAAGTAAGGTGACCCATTGTTACCTGGAAACAATGTGCATGCACAGAGGGGTGGGACGGTGCTCCTTGGGAGAATTCTTTATGACCCAGTTTCACTGGGAATACAGTTAGGACAAAGTCTTGTAGCGTTGTAAAATGATACTGGACTCTGAATCAAGGGCTGATTGCTAACCGCGACATGGCTCAACTATTTGGCCACATGTCCATGTCACCTTTCTTGGGATCCATATTTCATATGTAAAACATGCAGAATGAAGGTAACGGCTCTAAACTCCTCTCTCAACTTTATAACTCCGTGATTTCATTATTCTATTATAAAGAATGATAAACCTTTTGGGAAAAGAGATTGAGTACATCTGTTATTAATTCATAAGCACACGTAATAACGGCAGCTTTAAGGACGCAGACAGGACTTCTCAAGGAATTTAACAACACTAAAGGAGAAGGGCTCAACTGGTAAAGTTGCTTTCTGTGCAGCCTGGCTACCTGCGTCAAAGATACACATGGTAGATGAGAGAACCAACTCCTGAGAGCTGCCCTCCAGCCTCCACACACATACAATGGTGCGTGCACATGTGCAAGCGCTCACACACACACACACACACAAAATAATTTATGATTTTAAATTTAAAAAATAGACACATACCTATGTACCCAATGCTATACTAAGTGCCGGGTTTGAATGGGTGGGGCAGGTTGTGAGTGGAAGAAAGGATACTGTGTATCTATCCACCATTCAGTCACCCATTTCCTAAGCAAATGTTTATTGCTTTTAACAAGGAAGGTTGCACTGAGAAGGTAACATGAAGAGAACTCTAAAAACCTGTGAACCAGCTAAATGGATTACCTTGTGGAAAATGTGAACAAAAACTCCTGAAAAGGAGCTGTGTGACAGAGTCTTATTGCTGGGTAGAATGTCAGCACCGCGAGAGGCTAGAATATTGAGGAGCCAGAGGCTAACTGCCTTATCTTGGGCTAGTTCTAGCCCTCCAGAACAGCCGTTCCTGGCCCACCTCTGTGTTGAAGCTAACATCTTGTGTCTGATAGACAGGAACATTTTAGAATCTATTGACTTAGCAGACTACTAGCTACCACCAACTCAAAAGCTAAGATGACATCAGATAGGATTCGGGGAGTATAAAAAAGCTTCCCCCATCTTTCTGTACCCACCTCTCGGATGTACCCACCAATGTATTTCAGACTTCCCATGATTTACGACTTCCTTTGTTCTGTACAACTGTAAAAACTTCATGAAACTGTCCACACTGGTACATGGAATTTTGAGGGAAACTTAATCTGTATTCGATGGTCACTCACATATGCTCCAGAATAGACTCTCTCCCGTTCCCGTTCAGGTGAGAGCAATTGCTTTTGCAGACAAAAGGCATTCCCACGGAGAAAGTGCAAATTGGATGCTTCTTAGTGGGAGGTGGTTTATATTGTCCTGGGATTAGCGGAGAGGCCAGAAGGAAAGCCCTGGGTGAGGAAATCGAAGGGAGATTGTCCCAGAGACACCCACAGCTGAGTCATAAAAGTGTAAGACAGCATCCGTCTTCAGTACAGCTTGTACACTTCTCTATTGAAGTCCAGAACATTCTCAGCCACCAGCTCTGTGCAAACATCTTTTCTGTCGCTCTCTGCCCTCCTTTTCAGGAACTCCTGCTCCAGCTAGAGTTGCACAACCTCTTTCCTTGCTGACATATCTTAGCTTTAATCTCTCTGGTATTCTCGGCAGCATTCTCTGAGTCTCTCGGTGTGTTTTCCAAGTCTTTGGCCATCTGTTTCAATATGTCCAGTCTGGAGTGTGTCTTATGAGTGACTTTTTACTTTAGTGATTGCGCCATCTTCTTCCCAGCATTTCCCAATCCTCATGTTTCATATCCACCTGTTCTTGTTCCATCTGATGCTCAGGTTTCAATTTCTCATTTGTTGTTGTTGTTGTTTTTATGAGTGCTAGCCCTTCTTTCATTTCTCTGGGTGGTCTTGACATACTTATTTTAAGGACTTTAAAAAACATTAGTCTTTTATTTTCATTTCACTTTGAGTAAATGCATCTCTGAGTTATTTTCACCATTTTTCATTTTCCCATGAGTTTTGGAGAGTTGGAGGCCCACTGTGAATAGGCTTTATTGTGTCCTGTCTCCCTTTCTAGATTCAACAATTTGATGGCTGCTTTATCCTGGCCTTGGGTACCAATGTATAGACAGCAACCTTTTCCCCCACAGTTCAGAAGCTTCATCCCACTGCAACTGATAAAGATTCCATCACTCACCCAGTCCTTACTCCAGGTAAGGTTTGTTATTTCCCACCTTTTAAGATATTCAGTTGCACACTCTCTGAACTCCAGGACGGGGTCCCTGGGAACACTTTTCATCTTCCTCCCAGGGCTGGGGGAGTCCATGAAAGTTCATGCTCCACTCAGCACGCTGCCCTACGTGCACAGAGCACAGCAGTCCCTGTTATCACACACAGTCTGTGCTCACACAGTCATGCCCAGCAGCCCGTGACTTTGGCCTTACTTATAGTGTTGGCTTTTTGAGTGCAGACTTTGTGTTTTGGTGTTTTTAAATGTTTTAATCTGCCATCGTTATGTTTTTGAGCCCAGGAAGAGTGTGTAGACATAAAGGGTAAATGTGTATACCAACTTCACGAGAAGTCTCTTTAGGAGGAATCTGAGAGACCCCAATAGGCCTTAAAGAGTTGATGGACTCTGAGAAGGCTGGGGAAAGTTTGTTTCCAGAGCCTAAATCAGGAGCACATCTGACACACGCCAGGAAACAGGCAGTCAAATAAGGGTGGTGGGAGCTAGTGGATCCCTAACCAGGGATGGGTGCCCTTTGCTCGTGCCCCAGTGACAAACTGTACTGTCATAATGTTACCACACCATTGCTCAGAGGCGAAGCCCTGCGTCTGTCTGCTGCTCACGTCTCTATCCCTCTGCCTTGTCCAAGGTCTGACACAGAGAAAGCACTCAACATGTACATGTGGAATCAACAAAGAGACACTGGACAGACGAGAGCGTGAAGAAAATGTGTTGGTCACGTGTATTTCCACTCCATCAGACATAAGCATCATCAGTCTTTTGCCAGAACTGCCTAATCCCCAGCTGCTGATAGAGCACTGGCCTAGTACGCACAATCCCTGGGTTCAATCCTCAGCTCCCTACAAACAAATCTATTGACTTCTCCCCATCTCTGCCTCAGGGGTGATCATTCATTCTCAAAACAACACTACACAAGTTTGAGTTAAAAGTTCCAGCAGCTTTGCATGCATAGAATCCAGGTTTCTCACGCCCAGCTCTTTTTCTTCTTTCCTTCTGTTTGTCCTTCCTTCCTTCCTTCCTTCCTTTCTTCCTTCTGTCCTTCCTTCTGTCCATCCATTCGTCCTTCCTTCCTTCCTTTCTTTTCTTTTTCTTTTTTGTTGTTGTTCATTTTGTTTTTGTTTTTTGAGACATGGTTTCACTGTGTAGCCCTGGAACTAGCTTTGTAGTCCAGTCTGGCCTCAAACTCCCAGAGATCCACTTGTCTTTGCCTCCCTCATGCTAGGATTAAAGGCCTGTGCCACCACACTGGACTTGTTTAACTATCTATTTTTAATCTATTTTCAATCCTAAGCCTGTCTGCCTCACGCCCCATTGTTGGTTTTGCCTGTACCACGTTGTCTTGTTCTGAGAGATTTGTAACAGCTGAAGCCACACACACAATGCGAGGGTTTGGTAAAGATCCTGAGCACAAACGGTGGGAAAGCTGTGTCTTAGGAAATAAGACCTGAATGCAAATGATAGGGCAAGCAGAATAAGGGCCAGAGAGGAGTCAGGGAAAGCCTCAGGGCCACACACCATCTCTGTCTGCCCAGGCTTGTCAGGAGCCTTTCTCCCCTGAGGCAGTTCCTAGTCTGCTGGTCTCTTCAGTGCTCAGCTAGGCTGCCTGGGACAAGGCCCCTTTTTATTAGTTCCTGTCCCTAGATCCCTGCCTGTTGCCTGGGGTAATGACACATGTGGACAGATCTCCTAGGAATCGCCACCTCGCTGTGCATGTTGTCACCCCCAATTCCCTATGACTTCAGATGTGAGACCAGTGGCACTGATTGGGGTCGCCCGGTCTCCTTCCACACCCTCATCCCTGGCTCTTTCTGTCCTAGCCCCTTTCTTGGCTGGGGAGTGTTCAGTGGCTTTTGCCCAATTCTTCCTCCCTTTGGGTTTTGTCACTGTGGCTAAGGGCCATAAGACCTAGCACCAGGTGCCTGTTTGTGGTTGGGACAGACTGGATGACTTGGGGACTTCTTAGTCCCAGTCCCAGAGAAGTTATAGAAGACAAACCATCTAAACTAGGTCTCAGGCAAAGAGGGTTCCCCAGGTAGAAACCTACTGGCAATCTTGCGGTACAAGGAGCCGATGGGTGTTTAATGATACAGAAAGCTAGTTATCCAACTGGAGCACAGAACAGGGCTGGACTCAGTGACCTGATGCACTGCTCCAGAGGCCTTGGTGGCAGCTCCAGAAATCTTGACTGTCTGGCGTCCAGACAGGTCATCAAAATTATATCAAGTGAGCTTAGCTTATGGGTACAGATCCAAATGGCCTAGCTGTTTGGATAAAAATTGTCTGTAGTGTTAGACACAGACTATTGAGTGCCTTGCATAGTTCAGTATGTGTGAGTGTGTGTGTGCACGTGCGTGCACGTGTGCGTGCATGCTTGTGCATGTGCTATATATAATATAACAATGTAGCTCATATAGAAATGAGTTACATATCAAACTACTTTAAAGGTACAAAAATTGACTCAGCATCTAAAGAGACCTTCTCTTTCTGTGAGTCATTCTCATTCTAAAATTGTCCCTCAGCACTCTGTCCTTTTTCCAGCTACTTGGATTTCTTGAGCATATTTTTCCCAGGCTGGGGATATACAGACCACCGTTACAGGCAATTGCCAACAAGTGATTTGCATCAAAAGATGGTTCTTCTGTCTAGGGGACAGCTCAATTGATTTTTTGTTTGTTGTTGTTTTTCAAGACAGGGTTTCTCTGTGTAGCCCTGGCTGTCCTGGGACTCACTCTGTAGACCAGGCTGGCCTCAAACGCAGAGATCCACCTGCCTCTGTCTCCCCAGTGCTGGTATTAAAGGCGTACACTGTCACTGCCTTCACCAGCCGCTGCTGCCACCACCACAGCCGCCACCCCAAGGCTTTGTGTTTGTTTTTAATTAGCTTCATTTCTTCTCTAAGCCCCATTATTTAAATAATCCCTTTCCATCATTCCAGCTCTCCCTGGCATCTCATTTCCAAGGACAGTAGGACACCTTCCCTGGTGTGACTGGGAGCCACAGGAAACTTGCTCACCCTGCTTTCTGGTTGCTGCTGTTTCCCAGTGCATTAGTGGGAATCCCACTGAGGTCACTGACTCATTATCCGGTTCAAATCCCCATGTTTCTCCCAGTCAATGGCAAAAGTGGTTTAAAAAGTAGCAGGCCTCTGTCTCAAGAAACTAACAGGGACTTCATGACCTCAGACTTACCTAATCATGGATGCTAAGTCCAAAATGCAAAATGCACTCTCGTTCTTCCCGGCTTTGGGTCTGACCTGCTTTCTTGACTTGACTTTGCTCTGGTTAAGTTGGTTGTCTCATACATTCACATGGGAAATTTCCTCCTTGAAACTGGCTTACCCAGCACAAAGGAAGTGGAAGTTCCTCCTCCTTTTCCCTCCCTCCCTTCTACCCTTCCTTCCTCCCTCCCTTGTTTCTCCCTCTCCCCACTCTCTGCCCCTCATTACTGGCTAGTACAGTTTCCTATAGATGTGCTATTTGGGGAACGGCTATTCTTACAAATCAGAACGGTTTGGTTGCCTTAAGGAAGGACAAAGGAGCTGAAGAAAGGAAAAGATTCGCTGACTCCCTTGAGCCACTCTCCCCTGTGTGTGTGCCAGCTCCTGCACTATATGATCCATTGTTTGTAAACATCCAAGAAGACATCCGCTCCTCCATGACTGTGGAACTTCAGTACGGCCTTTTCCCCGAGGTACGCAGCAGCCATTCACTGAAGCTGTAATTAATTAACGGAGGCCACAGCAGAGGCTTTATTGGAAAGCCAGTAACTGGGACAAATCGTATGTGAAAAAAAATCCCACAGTAGCACCTGTGAACGCAGCTCGAAGCAGAGACCCATGCGAGTGCCCCATGGAGTGTACTTCCACATGACTAAATGAATCCCTTGGTCTCTCGAAAGCTCTCATTACTTCCCTGCTCACTTGTTCTTTGGCATAATCTGAGAGAAATGTTCCTCTGACCAGCTGGGGCTCTTTGCATGCCCTTCTCGGTATCAGCTGCTTGGAGCTTGGCTCTTGTCCTCTCTCTTGCTTCTTCTCCCAGTCTGTAAACAGCATGCCTCTCCACGGTGTTGAAGGCTTTGTGCCCTTCCACGGTTCTCTTGATTCAATTACTCTGTGGGTCCCTTTATCCATATCCCGAGTTGTAGCTCACAAAACCGCTAGAAGAGAAGGCAGTGGAGGGGCTTCTGGTTGTGTGAGCTCAGGTCATTCATTGTGCCAAGTACTCAGAAAGGGGCTGCTGGGCCTGCTGAAGAGGTGAGTGGGACTTCACAGTGGCCACTTTGCCTCTGAAGGGTCCTCGTCCTGGAGCCTCCTCTCTCCCATCCTATTCATTAGGCCACCATCTTTCCATCAACAATGACCCTGCATCTCATCCCTACAGGTCATCTGTGCTTCCCAAAATATACCAAGGGATGATTTCAACTCCAGTTGGATGCCAGCTTTATTGATGCCAGGATCTACATTAGGTAGAAGACAAACAAGATTCAGTCATTCATCCCTAACAGCCTCCAGACTTCGGGTATGGATTAAAAACATTTTTCTAACCTTTATTGTTTTATATATATATATATATATGTGTGTGTGTGTTCTCTGCCAGCATGTATACCACATTCATGCCAGAAGAGGGTGTTGATCCCTAAGAACTAGAGTTACAGATGATTGTGAACCTCCACGTGGGTGCTGGGGATCAAACCCAAGTACTCTAGAAGAGCAGCTAGTACTTTTATTTGTTTTTTAAGACAGGGGTTTTTCTGTGTAGTCCTGGCTGTCCTGGAACTTGCTTTGAATTCAGAGATCCACCTGCCTCTGTCTCCCAAGAATAAAAGCATGTGCTACCACACCAAGTTATAAAACTCATGTGCTTAACTGTTGAGCCATCTTTCCAGCTCCCAGCTCTTTTGCTCGGCTTTGGCCTCTATCATTGCTATGAGTTATGCCCACTGCATGCATGAAACCACAGGAGTACACAGGACTGCTGGTGAGTCTCCAGTAGAAACATGGAAAAAGGAGCCTTAGAAACAGTGCTCTTACGGTCGGGGAGAACATAGGTGTTGAGGGTATGTGAGAAGAGAATTAGGTGAGAAGGGAGGAGGCGCAGGATGGGCAATATTGGAACTGACTTGGAGATCAAATGATGGAGGTTGCATATAGACCAGACCTAATAAATAACACTTTTTCCAAGCCAAATGAGTAAAGAAATGTTGTCATCAGTAGCAGAAAAAGCAAACTTCAGAGACACAGAGTCATGAGAGATATTGACCTTTTAGGGAAGATGTGGGTGATGAGGCTTTGGCCTGTCCAGATGTGGGTGGTGAGGCCTTGGCCTGTCCAGATGTGGGTGGTGAGGCCTTGGCCTGTCCAGATGTGGGTGGTGAAGCCTTGGCCTGTCCAGATGTGGGTGATGAGGCTTTGGCCTGTCCAGATGTGGGTGGTGAGGCTTTGGCCTGTCCAGATGTGGGTGATGAGGCCTTGGCCTGTCCAGATGTGGGTGATGAGGCCTTGGCCTGTCCAGATGTGGGTGATGAGGCAGGTGAGAATGGGCAGACACTGAGTAAGAGCTGTCTAGATGGGAGCATGAAGGAGAGAGGCGTGAGGCCAGGTGGATATGGGTGGCATTCACTTAGAGTCAGAAGATGTGGTGTAAAATCAGTGTTTCCAAAAGGTTTTGGCTGTAGCCCACGGATATCAATACTCTATAAACTGATACAGGCCACAATGCAAATTTGCTCTTAGTATGCACAATCCATAGTGATGTTTGCTATTGTACTCTCTCCCGTTTCTTGTTTTCAGCTTTATTGTTTTCAGTTTATTTCTTCTGAGGCCGGGTCTCATTACAAAGCCCAGGCTGTGCTCAAACTCACTATCCCCCTGCTTCAGCCTCCCTGTGTGTTGGGATTGCTAGCAGGTGCCTCCATGCCTGGCACTATTTCATCTTTTTAAAATGCTAGCCAATCTGCACAAGCCCTGGATTCCAAACCCAGCACGGCAAAAATCCAAACCAAACAAAAAATGCTAGTTATGCATACCTAAGCTTATCTTGTGGCCGCCCTATGAGTCACGACACAAGGTTTTGATCTGGTCTAACAGTGAGTGTAAGTTTAAGGAGAGTAGCTCTCATGTGAGGGATAATCAGAGCAGGAAACCAGGGACCAATCAGAAACAAAGGGGGAAAAAGGCAGACACAAAGCTCAGGACACAGCTGGTAAAGCAGGCCAAGCTGTGGGAAACCCGTTTTATAATGATGGGCAATGGGGTCAGCTCAAAGGCACCAGAGCTCAGGAAGATAACGAGCCTTGCATGTTGTTAAGGAGTTCTGGGAGTCTTTGATTCGGTTTTGTTTGCAGAGATAGTTATGAGCCCTGAATAGCAAACCCCTCCAGGAGAGAGAAACTGAACCACCTTTGCTTGTTTTTCACAAGTCTGCTAGTTGTTGGAACTGCATCTGCTTCCTGGGTTGGGCTCATTCTGCGTTTGAAGTCAGCCAGTAAGTTGCCTGGACTTGGGTTATTTGTGATGGTCTTGACTGGATAACTCAGCTCTCCTCAACTCAGCTCCTACAACCCTTCAGCAGGCTGGTGTGGGCGCTGAGTTCCAGAGAAGAAACACACGAGTGTGTTTTGAGGCTGTGCGGTGTCACTGTTTTTTCTTAAGCCCTTGGCCAAAGCACATCACGAGGCAGAGATGAGAGCAAGTGTGGAGAGGCGCTACCCAGGGGCCTGGTACAGACAGACGCACGTGAAAGAGTGGGCCATTAGTGTAGTCTTTCTTCACAGGAGAAAAGAAAGAAGGTCAGATTGGCGCTATTTAGGAAGGCCACACTGGCCCTGTGGCTTGGAGGGAGGTGATGCTGGCGCTGGGAGGTCAGGTCACAGGAAGCTAGTGATCCAGATAAGAGATGATGAGGGTTCAGACACAGTCTGCAGCTGGCTAGAAAAGGGTTGCCGGATTTCTAAGGACCCAATAAATCATGCCTTCTTCCCTCCTGGGGCCATAACCATAGAGATCCAAACATCTGGGCTTAGAAGAGATGGCTGCTCAGATAATGCGGCTTCGCAGCTGCAGCCAGAAGAGCTTTCTCTCCCAGTCTGGGCACTTCAATCACCTGTCCTGAAACCAGGCCTTGAGGGCACAGCCCTGCAGAGGAGGTCCTGCCCTTCAGGATCTCCGTTCCATTGTTCTAGGGCAAAAGAAAGTGATGCTTTGAATCTCTAACAAGCTGTAGCACCCCTTCAAGGAAGTCTCCATCAAGAGAGATGAAAGCCGGCGGAGGGAGTCCAGGAATGAGACTAGAGCAGGAGTCTCAAGCTTTTCCTGGAACCACCCAGATAGTGTACCTTTTGTGGGCCACTGAGGGGGTGACCACTAGTCTTCCCACTGCCGGGCAAAAGCAGCCCTAGACAGTCATGTGACCATGCTCCAGTGCAGTGTTACTGATGAGCAGTGGAATCTGCACTTTCGGGTGGCACAGCAGATTCTTCTTCTGATTTGTTTACACTGTTGTTTAAAATTAAAAACCGAAACTGGGCACGGTGGGTCATAATAACCGCAGTACTGTGGAGGTAGAGGAAGCTCTTGAGTTAGAAACCAATCTCAGCTGCACAACGAGTTATCTGGAACTACGAGACCCTATCTCGACAAACAACTTTAACAACAATAAAAATTCAAACTGTTCCTAGCCTGTGGATTATGCAAAAGTAGGCAGTGGTTGCATTTGGGTTTGGAGAGCCCTGATTTAGTAAAAAGCCCTTCTACAAGGACATATGAAGTTAGTCCTTCCACTGTTATCCTAATGAGAGTAAATCTTTAAGTATTGCTGTCGTATCATAGGAAATGACATCAATAACGAGAGTTGTTGCCTTATCATGGGAAATGACATCATTTGTGATGAGGATGATAGCTTTCGAGTCCAGGAGTGAGGTGAAGGACGCTGGGAGTTGAGAAAGAAGGGAGGCTATTAACATTTATTAGTGCCTTCTCTGCACAGTGCACTGTGCATACGGTATTAATCTTTTCCAAAATCAAATAAGGTCGTTTTTTATGACCCCCAATTTGCTAGCAAGGAAGCAGGATCTCTGAGAGGTTATTAACTCACCTTGTCCAGGGCCACACAGCAAGCAGGGACAGAGTTGAGTTTAAGTCCAGCATCCTTCCCCCTTCCTAGTACTTTGTTCAAACAAGCCTGCTGTGGCCGTCAACTTGTAACAGGTATACAAATACCTTCTTAGTGAACATAGTCTTCACAGGGCTTCTTTATTTTGTTTTACTTCTATTTTTATTTTCAAGACGGGGCTATGTTTTGTGGCTTTAGGCTGGCCTCAAACCCAACGTTCTCTTGTGTTGACCTAGAGGACTAGGCGTATGGACTAATGCCACCAGACGACAACATAGGCTTCAGGATGACAAATGTCCACAAGACAAAAAGAACTGAGATTCCTGAGTACTTCAGTCTCCAATGGTCCCTCCCTTTCAGCATCTTTCCTTCAGACAGGCAAACATCCCCCAACAGACAAGATCCTTTCTTTCTCCTTTTACATCTTTGCATTTTTTTAAATATGGAGGTAAAATACATACATCCAAACCCATTTCAAATGTATAATTTATTGGAATTCCAAGCATTCACCCGGCTGCAGGGTCGTCATCTCTAGTAACTGCCAAACTCAAAGCACACGCTCTCTCAGTTTGGAAGATGCTTATCTGCCAGGCTGGACTGTTTCCTGATGCTAACACGGGTGTCCATTTCACCCTCACACTCTTATAAACATTCCTAAGATGTTCCGTGAATCCGACTTGGATGGAATTCCACATGCCTTCTTCTCTGGTTCTTTTCTGAGACACACTTGAAAAGCTTGATCTGGGATCAGCATCTAAGCTCCTTCCTGCTGGGCACCTCATCATGGCCTCAGAGCCACAAACTTCACAGTGGAACAGATCTCTGTCCTATTTCTTTGAAGACATTCTTTTCCTCCGCTTTTCATCTGGCTGCACACTGCCTGTGTGGATATTAATTTGCACTGAACTCTGGCTAAATTTTAAATATGCCTTCAGATTTATATTCAGAGTGAACAGCCACAAATCTGAATATTGAAACTCATTAAATAATTAATTTTTCTAGGATTTCTTCCATGTGGTGAACAGCAAATTTCCTAAGTACATAAACGTGAACCAAGAGCTTAGAAAGTAAGGCAGATGATGTGTGTACCATCTCAATGCAGAACTAGAAGAAAGCAGTGCATTATGTTCCTTAAATTACAATTTATTAGTCAAGGGGTTTACTATAAAATACACCCCATAATCTAATTTCTCTTTGGACAAATTGTCAGATAGAAACTAAATCTTCCGGTTATTACTTCAGAATGTTTCAGTCCCCAGAAATAGCTATAAATTAGACTCATTCACCATTGGAAAGCTCTGGGTTTCTCTGCATTACAATTCTATGCAATTTGCATGCTATGCAAATTGGGCTTCACTGAATACCATCTAATGCATTTATTCTTCTTCAAAATTAGCTAAACACCGACTTCTTTTCTCTCCTGAATTTACCTCCCTACAAAGACAGGTGTACGGACAATTGTCTGATGTGCTATGGCTTATCATGTCCTCTTTGCCAAAAAGTGTGTGTGGCTGGACAATGGTTTCAAACTGATATAGGGGAGCATTTGGGGATGCAGCTCTTTAGTAAAGTGCTTGCCTGGCACACACAAAGCTCTGGGTTCAGCCCTCAACATGAGACAGGCACGGAGGAGCACACCTGTAATCCCAGCACTTGGGAGGTAGGAGCAGGAAGGTCAGAAGTTCAAGGTCATTCCAGGCTACAAACTGAATTTAAGGCCTCTTGAGGGAGGGAAAGAGGGCGAGTAAAAGAAAGAAAAAAAACCACTCTAGTCGGTAGACCTTCATTTCACAGAAACTAAAGTCTGGATGATGCTCAGACTGTGTGGAGGGAATGAAGGGAGATGGGGCCCACCAGCTGCCAGGCCTGACAAGGGGGGTGGTAAGAAAGCTTTTCCCAGCATGAAGCACCGTTGAGAGCCTTGGGGGTGCCTCTGAAATTAGGCATGGTACCTCATGCATATAATAACAGCACACTGAGGGCTGAGGCAGGAGGATTGCCATGAACAGAGAGACTAGCTTGAGTTACACAGTGAGTTTCAGACCAGCCTGAGCTACAAAAACAAGACCCTGTCTCAAAAAAGGTGGGGGTGGAGTAGGGTGTCAAAGGTCAAGTGTCCCGGGTAGGACTTTGGGAAGACCACAGAAGGACAGGAGCTCACCTTACTTATAGTGCCATGACTTTCAGCCTTCAGGAGGAACAGACTAATCCCAGGGTAGCGATTCTCGCTCCTTATCATGGTCTAGTTACCATCAGTACCTATCGGTGTCTGGGGGCTAACTGGGTAGTACAGAAAGGCAGCCAGTCCTTCTAAAGCTCTGATCCTCAAATTCGCTCCTTGGTGGGTAGGTGCTGGCATAAAAGGTTTGTTTACATTAAGCTCAGATAGATGGAGTTCGGCAGCTGCTTTACTGCGAAACATAAGGGACCCCGCCTTAGTGCTGGGTAAAGACAGAAAGAAGTGTGACTTTCCTCACGCAACCGTGGCAGCAACGTGTGTGAAGAGATTTGCCAGAGCCGCTCCTGGGAAAGGGTCCCAGCGCTCACTGAGGGAGTAATGAACCTCATTATCAGTTCTCATCTGTCATAACAATGGGAGCTGCCTCTCCAGGACTCCGTGTTCACTCTCAAGTCCAGGAGACTTCCAGAAGAAAAAGCCTCTTGGAGAACTAGTGCTCCACAGAGCTGCGTGTGTAGACCGCTTGGCCAGGCAGAGACGTGACTGCGCGGCTGTCTACCGTGACTGCGCGGCTGTCCGCCGTGACTGCGCGGCTGTCCTCTGTCCCAGGTGATTGAGAAAACCAGCTCCATCCGGAGACCCTCACTGAGCCTCTGTAGATAGTCCAGGGATCCTTCCTCTGTTGTAGCTGCACAAGCTCCAGTCAGTCAAGCATTCTAAACCTCAGCTTCCACATTTGTGAAGCGGAGATAAGATCACTACCCACCTCACAGAGTGGACCCAGACACACGCCAGGCGCTGAGAAGAGCGGCTCAGAAATGTTACTCATCTTATTACCTTGCTCTCTCCACTTCAGGGCTGGGAGGACCGATGAAACGGGTTTAAGTCAATGCAAGTCTCCCGTCCTCCACACCCAGGGTCCTTCAGAAGAGCCCTAATTACAGCTGTATATTAAACATTTAGATCGGCTCTATGCAGATGCTGGCTTCCATTTTTTAATGTACATGCATTTAAACTGGCACATAAGAACGTAAGTTGTACATGTTTATCTATTTATGTACATATGGACACTTGACCACACAACATCTTGAGAGATGTCTAAATTGTGTGGACATTTAAATGAGGGTAAACACTTCTATCTCCCCACAACCATTCATGGGGAAAACAGTCAACGCCTTCTCTCCCAGCACTTTGAAATACCCAGGGCATTGTTGCTATCTGCAGTTACCCTAGTGTGCACACCAGGGCAGCTTGTTCCTGTCTAACTGTAGACTCCCGTTTTTACAGCAGTTTGATTTTATAATTGGGGTAATACCTCAGCACATAGACAGTGTTCTTTCGGCACTAATAAGTCTATAAAAAGGTTATGTTTCTGCTCTGTGTCTACAAAGCTCTGACAGTTATTCTTCGTGGTAATGGGTTTGCCCTTAAATCCTTCCAGGTAAATCTCATCTTTCAGAAAAGAAACAATGCTGCTGCTGTTGAACATACATGAGAGGTTCTTACGGCAATGCCCCCCCCCAGTAGATCTCGCCCCCTCATCCCCACATATCTGGGCAGTTTCCTCCCACACCGACTCTGGACTTGGCCACTTGAGCTGGCTGATGGGCTCATTATCAAATGTGACACAGGCCGAGGCTGGAAGCAGGCTTGCCAGTTGAGTTTGACCCATTCTTGGTGCTAAGAACTTTCTGGCATTAGGTGAAGAAATACAGGCCAACCTGCTGGAGATGATGACCTAGACACCAGCCAGCACCACCCCCCCCTCCATGTGAGCAAAGCCATTGTGGGCTTCCAGCCCCGTCTGAGTTGCCAGATGCTTGCGGCCATATGAATGGGTTCTGATGGAACCAGGCCCAAAACACCCAGCTGCGTCCAACCCTCGCCACTGCCCTGAGAATAATGAACTGGTAAAGCCGCTGCTGTTCTTAGCTACCAAGAGCTCGAGGGGTTTGTCAAAGCAGATAACTGATAAGTTTAAAATTTATAGATAAAGGGGTTGTTTATTTTTGCCCTTTTGTCTGTTTCTAGAAAGGGCTCTTTTGTTTTGTTTTGGTTTTTTGTTTGTTTTTCAAGACAGGGTTTCTTTGTAGCTGTGGAGCTTATCCTGGAACTAGTTCTTGTAGACCAGGCTGGCCTTGAACTCACAGAGATCCGCCAGCCTCTGCCTCCTGAATGCTGGGATTAAAGATGTGTGCCACCACCACCCGGCGAAAAAGCTCTTGCTGCATGTTAAAACATGTAGATTCATTTGTGGAGAGTCCAGAGAGCACATTTTCTCTTTTCCATTTAGTTGATTTTGGATAATCCACAGTACTACCTGGGAAATTTTTTTGAAAGGTGTAGTAGAGCCTTTAGCTAAACAACGTGAGAATCTCTGAATGGCAGGAAAGATTAGCTGGCAGCAAGGACATGCCACGCTCCTGGGAACAACTTCCTAACACCATTCTGCATATCACAGCACCGATCCCTCATCTTGACACCTCACGTGCACAATCACACGGGCACGGTAAGTAATTTTCGAAGAATGCAGATTTTTACCTGGTGAATGGATGTAGCTAAGTGGCTGAGTAAATTCTAGAGACACAGTTAAGTAAGAGGGCTGCTAACTTATACTTAGGACGAAGAAATGGATGGGGAATTAACTTTGAAAGACCCTGAAGAACTTAAAAAATAGTAAGAAATGAATAGACACATTAAGGCAGAGAGGCTCCAACTTCTCTGTGGTTCTGGCCCAACAGCCAGGTAACAACAAACAATGTAAGCTCCTGGGAGGGGGTCAAGTTCACAAACTAAGGATACCCAAATTACCCATATAACACATGAGGGACAAAGGGAGGGAAACTGAACCCTTTCAGGATTCAACGAAGAAGCCCGCATTCTATCCAACATTCTTACAGAGATCTGGAAGAAATATTTGTTAGCTGGTCCGTTCTGGAGGAGAGACACTGCAAGGGTTTGAACCGAGGCTAGTGACGACAAGAAGGATAAGGGAAAGAAGAAGGAGAGACACAAATGGGGGAAACACCTGGGCTTCATTCTGCCTCCCCAAACAATCACAAACTAATTGTCCCCCCTACTGGGGAGTCCTGAGATAGAGGAAGACTCCCCAACAAGAATAAGACTATTGAAAAATCTTAATTTAAGCATCACTGGGTAGCAAGGCCACTATTGGCTTTCAAGATTTATTCCTTGTTCTTAGGGCAACAACCTCCTCTTTCCACACCCTGTTGCTTGAATGGAAACTGGGTCCCGTGGTAAGCATGTGACTGCCACTAAGCCACCTTAAGCCATTGGCACCCACTAAGGAGGGTCACATGACCCTACTAGAGCCAATGGAATGCTGTAAAGCTTGTGGGACTGAAGGAGGCACTTCTGCTCTAGCAGAAGCTGGGGCTGGCGCCATCATGTTGTGCTCTGAGCACTTAAGATTCTGGGACGGAAGCCAAAACAGTGGTGGAAGACAGCCATGCCAGGTGGAATTTGAGCTCTGAATCCAGCCTCGTCTGAACCCATGCTTTCCTCTTGGATGTTTGTGTCTGTAGACCAACAAATTCCGTTTTTGCTTAAGTCAATTGCTTTCTGTCACTTGCTATCAAGAGAGCACTGGGGTGTTTCCTTGATGGATATTCCATCTGCAAAAATGGGGAGATTCTGTTAGAAGAGTCCAGCTGTCCGCAGCCTATAATTCTGATTTTAAGAGAAGTGGAGGAGGGGAGCTTTATAATATTCTACCAGATGAACTACCTCTCCTGACCGTTGTCAATATAGTGAAATGCATGGAGTGCCCACTGGACTTTAAGCGTGTTGCTTCCTCTCCTTTCTGTACGGTCATAGAAGGCAAATGTATACAGTTTCATCGTATGCCATTTACATCACATGTAGAAACGGACCCTTGCGTGTGATATCACTATAGAGACTGGAGTCCAGGAGCAGAAAAAGCAATTACAGTGAGAAAAGAGCATTATCGTCTTTGAAGCACTGTACCAGTGTAAACACAGTCCATACCTTTTCTAAATACTGCCCAATACTGCTTTTAACTAGAGTTATGCAGGCATAAAATATCCTTGGCTTGCAAATTTTCTATTAACTTGAACATACTGGGAACACTTAACAGCAATGCAGCACCGAAAATGCCAAAGAAATTAATGGCTTTGTACTGAATTACTGAAACATGTCCACTAATGTTTAAAATTCCACAACCCAGGGCATCGCTCACTTATACTGAGGGGAACTGAAAAAGCAGGAATCTGCTGGGTGAATCATCATTTTCTTAAGTCTCCTGTAGAGTTTTTTTTTCCTTCCATCTCTTTCTTCCCCTGTCTGCATCCTTTTCCCCTGGGATGAATTGAAAAGTTGTTTATAAGAGGCTAGGAAAGGATTATACATCCCAAGTTATGATTTATCATATAGGTAAAAGGAAACCCAAATGAATAAAATAGCCATACCTCATTAAAAACACTCATGTGGTGTCAACACTTCCAGGGCCGTGAGATCCTTTATCTTCGGTGTCTTTGAGAGAAACCCAGGGACCCCGTGCACAGTTTATGCGGCCACACATCAATGTCACACCAGGGCTCATTCTTAATCTCCGTATTTATCCTGCTCCTGATGAGAGTATCTGCCAGGCAGTCACAGCACCAACCCACCCGACAGACCTCAGTATGTCTTTTGTACAGTCTAATATCACCAGAAGCCCAGGTCTATATTGTATTCATTACAAAACTTGGAAAACGGTTTTACATAAGAATGTAAGTAACTAATGCATTATTTGCAAACTAAGCCTGAACGGTCATTTTGCTTCCTCCATCAACAGTGCTAAGTACCCACCACGTACCAGGCACCGAGACAGGCCCGGGAGAAGTATTTACTTGCTTCTCAACATCTCTTTATCAGTGTTTTGCGTCATCACCGCTGTGGCTAATTTCATTCCTCACTCCCCTCCAAAGGAATGACAGACAAGAGCAGCAGCCGGGGCCTTTCACCCTGTGTTCTCTACCTTCGTGAAGAGGGCCTCTCTGAAAGTAGTCTACCACCGCAGACTAGTCCTAAGGACTGGGTGTGGCTCACTGGTGGAGCACCTGCCTAGCACAGCTTTGGCTCCAGCCCAAACTGCTAATCATAGTAACAATAGTAAAACAGATCCTTTGCCCTTTGACCTCATTCACCAAATCCAGTTTGTGCCACCTCCAAGTATTTAGTCTCCTTTTTAACATACCCAAAACCACAGCCCTCGGTACTCATTATCTTTTGTAGGGGAGGGGTTTCGAGACGGGGTTTCTCTATGTAGCTCTGGCTCTCCTGGAACTCAACTCTGTAGACCAGGCTGGCCTCAAACTCGCAGAGATCCACCAGCCTCTGCCTCCAAGTGTTGGAATTAAAGGCGTACACCGCAACCACGCAGCTTGTTCCCTTAACTATTGTTCACACCCTCAAAATCTCTTGGCACCTCTCCCTCAAGGGTCTCTAAACACAATTTATTTCCATGCTGTCAGATAGAGGAATAGAGAAAGGACACGAAGGAAAAGAGAGACTTACTGCACAAAGGCAGAAAGCCTGGGACACGTACAGGGCTAAGACAGGGCAGGATGGTGGGGTGGGACAAGAGTCGGAACACAGGCTGTACTCCATAAATAACTGAACATTTCTGGAAAAGGAAATGACTTGCTAAAATGGTATTTCAGGATCAATTAGCCGATGGTATTCAAATGGATCAAAGGTAGAAAAAGAAACTTGGAAGCTATTGAACAGCCCATGCTTGAGGAGATGAAGAGTCTCGGCCACAGTATTGACAAAGGAATTAGAAAGGAAGAGAAGAAAAGGCTGAGGATGGCGTTGGATAGCCAGAGGGACTCAGTCAGAAAGGTAAAGAAACAGATAGCTTAAAAGTTCCAAGCCAGGAGAAAAATGGCCGTTTGAGCAAAGAAGAAAGTGCATGGAAGGCTGGTACTGTTAAGGAGAGGAGGGAGTTTCCTCGAGAGTCCTAACAGTTGGAAGATCCCCAGGAAAGCAGATAGACGTGTCCAGTGGACGACTGGAGATTAACGACAGCACTGTGGGGCAGGACTCGGCTTCCGCGGCATCTCAGGTCTGTCTAGAGTAACCATATTGATGAACTTGGAATTCATGGTCGAGTTTCAGAAAAAGATATTCATTGTACATTAACATTTAGAGGTCACTTAAATAACAAGATGCTGCATTGTAAAAGACCTGTCCAATTTTGAAACAATAAAGATTTGAAAGTAGAAAAAAAAAAGAGAGAAAATACAATGTGGACAAATCAGCTATTTAATGGGTGCTTTTAGACCTCAGTTTCATCATTTGGAAGAGGGATATACTTGTCTTTATAAGGTTGTTGGGGTGACACATGAGAACCTGTGCATAAAAGCATCCTCACACAGAGTCTGGCATTAGGTAAGGACACAAGAAATATTGACCATTAATTTCCAAAAGTGGTTAAAATAAATAATTTTCTAGAGTACAGAAAATATTTTATTCTCCCAACAATTATAGAAGGCAAGTATTACCAGTATATTTTGAACTGAGGAAGCATAGCTCAGCAAGGTTAATTGGTCAGATAAACAGAAGTAACTCAAATTGAGGTTTTCTAGGTCAAATCTCCTATGCTACTGAGCCTGCTGAGTCTGGTCTGGATTTGGGGTCGAGGGAGTGTCACCTTATGCGACCTCTGAGCGCCACCAAATCTCAAGGTAGGCTTTGACATCAGGTCTTCATTTGTCTCGGTGATAATCCTACCTTCAAAGACACCAAAGCTATCAAACTCATTCATCAAAGAATAACACATTCTTAGAGAAGGAGGTCTTTAAAGATGGCGTCGTCTCTCCCCTAGCGTTTATAGTGCTGGCACCCCACCCAGTCCCCACCATCCTCTAAGACTCCAGGATATATTTCAAGATAAGGTTTCTTCTTTCATTTAGAGCAGAGACTGCTAATAACAGTCTGATATCTGTCAGCCAGAACCTCACCCGGCTGGGACAACTGCCCATAAATCATACGTTTCAAGTGATTCCTCCAGCATTCAAAACGATTGGGAAATTGTGTTGGCGGCAACACCGATGGTGGATTTTTGCCTGGTAGCTATGACAATGATTGCTGCTGACCCCTCTCTGTCTTGGAATTACTGCTTTTACTGCTTAACTTTCTGTCTGGACATATGGAAAGGAGAAATCTTTGGGGATGTTGCCAGATAAATCTGGCTTACCTTAGATTCCTGAACGGACAGTTTGTCTAAGAATAGACTCCAAAGGGAGTTGCAAGGGAGCTAAGTGGACACATGAGACCTGAGTATTTTGTTCACCTCTCCCAGCAATTCTTGATTTCTGAGGTGAATAAAGTTATGTCATAAGGACACGCAGGATGAAAAGTGAAGAGCATGGGAGAGGTGACAGGGACTTCCGAGACACCTCTGGGGATGTGAGGAACAAGATGGCCTGGTCACGTTCATCTACCAAGATATCAAGGCAGGAGACTGAGAGGTGGCGACAGGAAATTTCAGGCTCCAATTCTATCTTGGAATGCTGATTCTATCGTGGCCAAGGGCATCTTTTCCATGCCTCTTTCCCACATCTATAAAAAGGAGTTAATCAAAGGTGTTGCTGAGGTTTAATTAGTTAATACTGCGAAGTGCTTTGAAGATGCAAAGAAGATTATAAATATCCTGAGTTAAAAGTCCTCGTAAGAAATATAGGTTAAAGTTAAGATTTAGC